>NC_056734.1:16356575-16419075 GCF_019279795.1 Protopterus annectens
AACACTTAGCACTTTTTTTTGTCTAACTAATCATACATGGAGCAGATAAAGTTCCATGCTATACAAAGAATTATGATTGGGTCTCCAGTCATAGTCCAATATTATGTGTTTTCAACATGGATGCCAAATTTTTTGAGCTGAACTTCTCGGCATCCAATGTCTTGAACACTTAATATGTGGGCTATGATCAGTGACCTGCTCATAATCCTCTAATGTTTGCATTTTAGATGGACATTAAGAAATTCCCCATGAAAACTTTCCTTCACGATACTTTTATGGTGCATCTTAACATCCAGTTTGAGAACATATAGTAAGTAGCTGCCATTAGAGGGAATTGATAGTCATTATTTGTATTTTGTGGAGCTTACCTAACAGATACAGGCAACAAAGAGTAAGAGTACAACATGTTTTACAACTTTGAAAGCCATAAAACACTTAGTGCAACCACACAGACAGCGCAAAGGTGAAGAGATCATCTGATGGGAAAACTGCTTTAAAAGCTTTTTGAGATTTCATGCTGCCACATGTTTGACTTTCTGTGTGACAGTAACATGTACAATTGATTTTATATCCATGTAAATGCTTCAGGTGCTATTCTGCAATGAATGCTGTTATGCCCAAGTGTGAGATGAGAGCTTAGCAGTGCTGACAGATACTTAGCACAGCTTTGTTGATCACCTTTCTTATATTAGGTAGGTGCTTAGCAAAGTAACCATGCCTTCCATGCACTATACTATAGTATTATTATGCCACTGCAGTTTTTATATGGTTTTGTTGCTTCTACTTTCTTTTTCTACTCACTTCTTTTGTTCATGAATTGTATTACTTTTCCAATACATAGAAACTTTGATGCAGCAAAATAGATACAGTTATTGAATATGATGACTGAACTAACCTTATTCACTCAAAGTCCACAATACTTACCCAGAGAAAAGAGTGATGTGTCTAAGTTTAGGTCTCATAAGCTTCAAAAATGTTATTACAAGGTAATGGACTGAAGACCATCAAGGAAAACAAATTCAGAAAATTCTGAGTCGTGCATTTATACTGACTCATTCATAAAAATTATTTTTAAACTTTGTAATGGAAACAGATTTCTGAATGTGCATTGGGAACGTATTCAACATTTGAGGTATATAATTCATCACAAATTGTTTTCTTAATTCATTTCTATAAAAAATCAATACAGAAATTCATATTATAGTATTTTTATGTTTTCACACCATTATAAAGTGTGTAATTTGACAATTCCTTTAGTTCATCATCATTATAAGCGTTATAGGCTAATACAATGATGCCACTAAAGTATCACAGATGTAAATAAAAAGATTAAGCTGCTTACACCTGCCATTATCTAACTTTTTCCATTTTGCAAATTTTCATTGATCATACTCAAGTCATTTAACCTGCCCAGGGGAATAACTACAAAACTGTCTGTTGACTTCTAAAAGGGTCATACATACATATTTTACAAATATATAATGCAGTTAGCATCTCTATATTTCTCAAATGAATTCACATAGTTTGATGTATACTTGTGACTACATGCTTAGAAAAAGATGGCTAGATTGTTATTAAAATCCCAAGTCCTTATATTTTTCAGTCTCCTCAATTGTTGAATCCTGCAATATGATAGGTAAATAAAGGGAAGGTTACTTAAAGAGCATAATTTCGCAGTTATTGGTACTAAATTATATTCTTGTTCTGAATTTCTAATCAGATATTTCTACACAGTATTTATCAAAATCCTTACTACTGACTATTATAAGCCTACCTTTTAAAGATCTATGGATTTGTTTATTCAAAATGCATTGTGCTTTAGAAAACATTTAAAAAACAGCTTGAACAGGAGCGGTCATGGAACATAACCCTGAGGAAAACCACATCATGCATAAGTTATGTTGTGCAGAAAGCATTTGAAGCCAGACTGGAGTACAGAGCAGTGATTTTGCTGACTTTGAAAATATTTTTTACAAAAATAAAATTTTACAGTGTACACTCCACTAAGATTCATGCATGCTTAATCTTTAGTAACTTCCACCTCTGCAAAATCTTAGAACACATATGTATAAATGTAACTACTGTTTGTGTATAAATGTAAATAGAAATGTAACTCCTCTGTGTTTCACTGGAACTTGGTATAATGTAATGTAAGCAAATGGAGCTTTTTTCCCTGGGTCTTCACTGAAAATGGTTATTACCCAGTCAGACTATCTCGGTAGACAAAGACAAATAAATAACTACATTTTTGATTTCTCTAGATGGAATTACAAATCCATTTTTTTGAGAAACATCATATTCTTTTTTTATAACAGATGTAAGCTATTGTTTACCTACCTGAATGGTAAAATTTGAACTAATGGAATACTTTCTCATTGTTTTGATCTATCATTAGCAACCGGTCCTGGTATTTATTATCTCAACTATTATTCTCATTGGTGGACAAGTCTCTGGCAGAGACTATGGGGTGGATTCATAATGCCTACATTAAATGCTGCTATCATGTATGTGTTGTGTCATGTACATGATGTGGAGCGCTATGCCATGTTCTTTAAATGGGTCTAAACTTATTGTAGGTTTAATGAGCTTAAGTACATGTTTACAGACAACAAATTTGCGAAACATCACAAATGTTTATTTTAACAATTTTTTTTCCTAATGTCTCCTCTTTTAATCTTTTTTTCTCTCTTCATCCTATACACATCATTTGGCATTGAGCACTCTGGACTGACAGTGGTCCCAAGATGTCAACAGGAGTTCACTTCCTAAAGTAAAAACTGACAAATTAAATTTGGATTACATCAGTTGTGTAATTGAGAGTGGTACTGATGGTGTAGCTAAAGTGAACTTAGAGAAAGAGGCCACATAATACAGAGTTAAAATTCTAGTTTACACATATTTTTTTTATAATTGGATTCAGAATAAATATTGACACACAATGTTGTATATGAAAAAAACAAACTGAAGTCTGAAATAAATGCTAAAAATATTACATGCACTCAATGTAATTCATGTTATCTTTTCTCATTATTAATAACAATATATGATATGGATGTTGGAGCATATGACATTTTGCAAAATGTGATAACCCAAAAGCAGTAACATGAGTAATGTGGATATATGCATCATATATGCTGGAGAATGTATTCATATTTCACAGGCACCCATCATATCAGTAATATACTGTAAACTTTGATGTTATGAGTAATTGTATGTACTGTGACATGCTGTCATTGTGTATTTCCTTTCAGAACAATTACCTTTACATGAAATCCTGATGATGTGTAACCTAAATTCTACTTGTGATGTGGTTGTAGCATAAGGTGTAACTGAAGCTTAAAGAAAGAGGAAAGCTGAAGCAAGGTTTAAATCCAGTTTACAGGTAATTTTACAGAGGGTGTTGAGAATAATTACTGAAATAAATGTGGATATCTGATTGTATTGTTTGAAACTCAACCATTCTCAGTATTACCACAGCATGCGAGTTATCTGCCCCTTTCCCCATTATTTAGCAATATCTATAGTCCTGATAATGTGTTCCAGAAATGGAAATGTGAGAAAGACACGTGTTACTGTATGCACTTCTTGCTCTGCTCATTGCTAGATATAATTTTTGATTGTTTTAATTTTCCTTAACTTTTTTTTTTCTATTTTATTATATTTTTTTATAATGCCTTTTGCATTTGCACTCTGCTTGGCTTCACATAAACACAGTTCATGATGAAGTAAAAAAGAAAATGAAAGAAAAATGTAATTTGGACTACCTTCTGTAGCACAAGCTTGCCTGGTGCCAGTGTGAGGCCATCAGTACTCAGTGAAGAAAATGCACCTTTCAGTTAACTGTCTCTGTGGCCCAAGATTAAGTACAGTGATGTGATGCAGTGTTCAAATCCAGTTTACAGATACTTTTACAGAGGGAGTCAGCATGCTATTTGTCACAACATGGACTGTAACACCAAATACAATTGATCATTAGTATTACAACAATTGTGTCATTAATACTTGCTACAGAAGTGCAATATAATGCATGCAAATTATGTTAAACATGGCAATGATATTTCATATAGAATGTGCTTGCATAGGTATGAATTGCATAATAGTTTTATTATAATTATTTAAGCAATAACTCACCTCTGGATGTGGGTAATGCTAGATTTACCCATGATTGGTGTTGTTTGATCATGAGGGCAAAGCCCGAGTGACCAAACAAGGACAACTGTGGGTAAATCTAGCATTACCCACACCCATACATGGGTTATTGCTATTATACAATGCATTGTTTAAGAAAAAAAATGCTTACTTTTCTTAAATAATATCTTTGTATAATACCTGTGTGGTGCCCTTCCATGGTTTTCCGCTATCCTGGGGCTTTGTCTGATGTACTGCACATTTGTATGCTTACGCAGTACATCAGAGCTGTGTAGAGGAAGCAACAGAGAAAGGCAGATCTCCGTTGCTTTTTTAAAGCTGTGTCTCTATGTTAAATGAGTTTAACATAGTGAGATATCTTAAAAAAAAAATAACTGAGAAAGGAAAATCTCCGTTCCCTTTTTTAAAGCTGTGTCGCTATGTTAAACGAGTTTAACATAGTGAGATATCTTTAAAAAAAGCAACGGAGAAAGGAAGATCTCTGTTGTTTTTTTTTAAGATATCTCACTATCTTAAACATATAACATAGCAAGATTACAGCAACGTAGATCTTCCATTCTCAGTTGCTACCTAACACAAACAGAAAAATCAAGACTTATACTATTGGAAAAAGTCCAGGCGACCTGACCTTTTTTCCATTAGTATATGTCAGATTTACAACGGGCATGCTGGTTGGGCTGGCCAATTAGAGTGCACATTTTGGAATACTAATTGGCAGTCATTGTATAATATGATTTATCACATACCATTGGTATGTGTTTAGGGGGTCTATATTAAATATTCAAATGCTTAAATGTTCGAATCACTAATGATCGAACTTTAGTGATCGAATGCTTAAATGTTAGAATATTTTAAAAAATTAAAAAAAAAAAAAAAACTAAAGGGTGTAAGCAGTGGGGCAAGCCACCCTGCACACCCCACATGGGGGGATGCACCCCCCCACTACTTAAATATACCAAGTCTGAGATCGCTATAGTGTAGGAAGTGCGATATTGGAGTTGTTATATTTAAATAGCGGGGGGGGCTGCAGGGGGGCTTGCTCCCCTGCTTAAACACTTTACATTTGTTTTGTTTTTTTTTTTTTATTTTTTTAAGATATTCCAACATTTAGGCATTCAATCACTAAAATTCAATTTTTAGTGATTTGAACGTTTAAGCATTCAAATATTTAATATATATCCTTGTTTAGTACAGTATGTCTTGTGAAGTATGTATCTAACATAACTCACTATTTATTATTTAAGCCAAGTGACTCCAAGTATGTGAAATGTATTTACAAACACAAATACTGCCTTTTACATTGAAATCTAGTCTGATGACTAATTAAAATTACACACATACAGGCATCTCTCAAGTATATGTTCATTCATTCTTAAATTAGTATACAGCTAATTACCTCCCTAAAAGGTAAGTTATCTGATGGCACTGTTAGTTAATATGCACAAAGTAATATTTTATCCTTTTTTTTCATGAGTTCACTTCCCGGTTTGCACAATGCAATCTTACTATTGTGCAAGTCCGTACAGTTCAATATGTCACAAATCATACCATTTGTCCTTCAACCAACCATGATTATAACAAATACCATGAAGCATTTCATTGGTTAACATTTGAACATGTGTCAATAGTGTGAGCATTTCACTGCCATATTACATGCCATTTCTTTTTTGATGTACTCAATGTTAATGTGTCTGCCAAGCCATTACAGAGCTTTGAGTTGTACAAATACAGCTGACAAAGTTGTGTATCTTTGCACACATGTTGTTACACCTCAGATCTGAATCAGGCACCAATTCAGACACATTTCTAGCTTGACTTTTGCAGACATGGCTGGCAGTGGTAGGGCTGATGTACCATTTAGAACACAAGGATGGAGTGTTGAAGAGTATAGGATATTTGTGGCAATTCTAATGAAACACTACAGCTATAGTCTGCTGCATGGAGGGTTATAACAGGTCTCAGTGTAAGGCTGAGGCTTGGAATAGATAGGCCAAGGTTGTCTACAGTGCAATTGGCATCATTGGAGAGCAATGTCATCATCATTGCAGTGACATAAAAAGGTGCAAGCATTACCTCCTGAGCCAATGGGAGGATGAATTTAAGACTGGAAACAACCCCTCAGTTGTGTAAGTAGAGTGACCCATCAACAGTCTATGATATAGCATGGATTACCCAGCCAAGACAGTCAGTCAATATGCATTCATACTTTGTTTTCTTTTCTCTATTTTACAGCTGCAGAAGCAATAGCAGAAAACAGTGAAACACAGCAGGAGAGACTAACTCACCTCAGGGAGATATGGGGTAAGTATGCATAAGGTCTGAATACAAGTCAGAGAAGAATTTTCAGTCCAACACTGTATTTCATCTTGACTAGGCATACCTTAACTTTTATATCAGGCATATATGCCTGCTTGTATAGCATTTTGTGATTGGACTGGGAAATTTGTACACTGGCTTAATTTTATTTGTGTGGGTGTGTAGGTTCAATAACCAAAAACAGAAATTAATTTTTTATAGAATAATATTTATAAGATATTAACTGAAATACTGCATCACATTAACAATTCAGCTTTTGCAAATGCAGTTATTACTTTGAAAGCCTATATCTGATATGGCATAGTCAAATACATGCTTCTATTTGTCATAGCATACCATTGTGATTGATTGATTTTATGACACATTAATGCCTTCAATCATATCTGGTTATGGCAACAGTGCACATATATATTTCTCATATTAGTTTATGTACTGAATTAATAACATAATAATTGTTTTTAATACATTGCTGCTAAAAACAAAATCACCATCAGCTCAGTGAGCTAGACTGACCACTGCAGTTTGGCCCACTGTATGTTCACAGGTGGATGCAGAGGTACCACCACAGGCAACTGTTACACCCTGCAAATCTGGGTTGCAAGATATCAGTGTTGCCTCCACAACTCCTGCCCTGACTAATGCTAGAAGTCTAAACCTCAAAATACACTCACTCGAGGCACTCCTTAAAATGGAGAACATCGACATCTGTGCAGTGTCAGAGACCTGGTTCAAGGCTCCAGAGAGCACCCCTGCATTACCAGGCTATAATTCATACCACACCTTTCGGCCACCTAACCTGGATGGAAACACTAAAGGCAGAGGCATGTCCATATTTATTAAGGATACCCACACCTCCAGGCTAGTTGCTCAGCATAATACATCTGAGATTATCCAAGTGCAACTAACTCTGGGCAAGACCACAATCCAAATTGTAGCCTGCTACAGATCCCCCACCATGTCCCAGGTTTCCCACTCCTCATTTCTAGATACACTAGAAAATATTAGGGTACAACCCAACACCCTAATAATGGGCAATTTCAACAAACCCACTATTAATTGAGAAAACTACTCATGTACCAACTCTTTTGCTCAACGTTTTCTGGAATTCATAAATTCCAACGCCTTGGATCAACTTATCCATGGGTCTATATTATAACATAAAAATCTACAAAGATCGAATGTTATAATATAGAACCCTAAACATCGAAATCCGCAAACATTGAACAGTCAGAATAGCGATTTTTTTCCCAGGAAAAAAATCGCTATTCCGAGAAACATACACTCAACACAAACACACCCAAAAAACAGCAATCCACACACATACACTTAAAATCCTATACCTAAACCTAAACTAAACTTTGCATACACTACTAGCTATCCACTTACCTTAACCAGACCCTAACCCTAAGGTCCGTCACTATCGCACACTCACCTCACCCGCGCCCTAACCCTAACTCACCTAACCTGCCCCCTAACCCTAACCTACACACAACCGCACTCTTACCTGACCCACTCTCTAGCCCTAACTCACCTAACCCGCCCCCTAACCCTAACCTACACACAATCACACACTTACCTGAACCCAACCTGTAACACTCCAAAATATCAAATGCTGAAAACAGCAAAGCCACAGCAACGGCCCACCAAATTATTTCCCTGGGAAAAAATTTGGTGTCCTGCACCTTCGCTGTTTTCAGCATTCGACAAAACTGATTCGATATTATAACATTCAAACTTTATAAAATTCAATATTATAATATAGACCCCTTATCCACACCCCCACCAGTGGCAGCAATATCCCAGACCTGGTCATTACCAACATATGTGATTGGTGCTCCACAGCAAAGGTCAATTCCTCATTGGTCAGATCTGACCACAAGCTAATCACCCTAGATATCCACATCCCGTCCCCACCCCCCATTAGGGAAACTACCATAAAAAATTTTCCAAAGCCAACTTGATGCTTCTTAAGACAGAAGTGGCAAACTTCACAACACCCATGCAGACGGACAATAGAGGTACGACTGCTGAATCCTACACAATTGCACTTTATAAGCACTTACACAACTGCATGGATCATGCTATCCCTAACAGAACTAAGATGCTAACCTCCAAAAAAATGAAGCCAATCTGGTGGTCCTCTGCCATTAACAAACTCTATAACAGAAGAAAGAATCTGTTGCAAAAAAGAGTAAAATCCCATGATTGGAGGAACTGCCTGGTCAGCTTCAGTAAGAAGCAGAGATCTCTCATAAAATCCTCCAAAGCTAGTTACAAAAACAAAATTGCAACTGATTCTAAAGACAACCACAAAGCATGCTATAGCTATGTCAAGAATCTCAATGGCAACACTCAGATCTGCTCGGAGGTACAGCACAATGGCAGTAAATATACAGAACCAACTGATATTGCCAACATCTTGGCAGATAGGTTCAGTGCTAACCTTACCCCCCTCTCACCCTCTAAAGGGCCCATCTCTATACCAGAAGAATGCAAAGTTCCTGTAATCATGGCTGCACAGGTAAAAACCACACTCTCCAAAGCCAAGAACACAGCATCCATGGGACCTGACAACATCCCAGCCTGCATTCTACATGAACTACAGGGTGAACTGGCACTCCATAATATATAATATAATGTTCAGTCATAGTCTCACCTCAGGCTTTGTGCCCACTGAATTGCGCACGGTGACAGTTATCCCACTCCACAAAGGGGGAGCCACCACAGACCCCAGGAACTGCAGCCCCATTAGCCTGACAGGCCTGGTCTGCAAGTCCATGGAATGTATCATCATGGAACCTATAAACAAAGACATTGGTAATCTCCAAACTCTGGACCCCACCCGGTTTGGGTTTGTAAAAGGCAGATCACGTCTCCTAAACCTGATAGACTTCTTTAAAGCAGTCACCAAAGCCATAGATGAGGGTAAGGTGGTCCACACAGCCTATCTAGATCTTGCCAAGGCTTTCAGCACCATCCCTCACTCTGGAATTATGGATAAACTCAATAAACTATGTATAAATCCCTATGTCACAAGATGGGTTGCCAACTGGCTCACAGACAGAACCCACACTGTGCAAGTAGCAGACTCTAAATCTGACTTCAGACCATTGACAAGTGGAGTACCACAGGGTTCAGTCCTGGGTCTTCTCCTGTTTGGTATCTACTTCTCTGAAGTACAGGCTAACACAGACAGTCTTTGGCTAACAAAGTTCACAGATGACTGCAAACTAGGAACCATAATTGAAACTCCTAATGATGTGGACATCCTACAAAAGGGCCTCACTGAGACAGATGCTTGGTGTCAAAACCATGGCCTCAAGCTCAATGCTAAAAAGTGCATTGTCATCCCCTTTGCTAAAAACTCTGTACCCATGAACTACCACACAGGTGGTAGTGAACCTAACACCGAAAGTGTGATAAAAGACCTCAGGACACAGGTGGACAGTAGTCTCTCCTTTGATAATCACATCACCACAGTAGTCAGAAAATCCTTCTACGTGGCACACCTCATCACAAAAGGTTTCTCATCCAGGAAAAAAGAGGTCATTGTTCCCCTCTGCTCATCACTCATTAGACCCATTATAGAGTAAAATGCCCCTTTTGGTATGTCCCCCACAAGACATCTACGACAACTGGAAAGACCACAGAAATACGTCACAAAGGGGATTACCGGCCTCAAACAGATGCCCTATGCAGACCGTCTCAAAAATCTCCAGTTTACTCCGTCACATATCGCCTACTCAGAGGTGATCTCTACCTAACATACAAAGCTATGTCAAACACAGAGTTGTTGGACATGCTCCACTTAAAAAAATCCCAATCCCTCTGAGCTACATGCTCTAGGGACCTAAACCCTGTCACCACAATAAACAGAACATGTTGGAGGGATAGATTCCTGCCCAGAGACTTCCCATACTCTGGAACAAACTACTTATCTATATCAAACAAAGCTCCTCATTAGCACTCTTCAAGAAAAATCTTGATGATTGGATGGGAAATAGGAAATTCACCTCGGGGATCACTTCTGTGGCTCTGCTCGACATGACACAGGAAAATAATTTTCTTGGGTGGCAAAAGCCAGGGTACCTTTTTGTCTAGGCTTATATAGGCCCTAGGGCCAATAGCCTAGTACCTACCTATGAACCTATGACTGCCTCACCTGTGTCAGGTAGCTTTGCTCCAGCTGTAGGTGCAGTGCTGCCCCCTGGGAGCAGTACTAATGGAGGTGCTGATTTTGTCATCTGTTAGGGCCTGATACGGCTGGTGAAGGGCATAATGGAGAGTGGCCTCTGTGCCCAAATTATCAGGGATGAAAAAGTCCTGTGTGATATTGCCAAATCAATGCCATGACTGACACTTCCCCTAGCAAATGACACAGGTGACAGTGACAGTTCTGAGGATGACTAGATTTTCACTGTTATCAAGGTGGATATGGATGCTCCTCAGATGTCAACAACCTATCTCAAGTCATTGTGTCCTTCAACCTTCTCTGTGCATCATCATCCCTGTTTGTCTTGTAAGTCCTGTATGTCTGACCTGTTACCTTGCCTACCTGACCCTGTCATTTCTAAGCACATTCTCCAACATTACTCTCTCAAAAAAATAAAAACAATAAAATAAAATAAAATAAATAAAAATGGACAGCAACCATTAAAAAAAACCCAGATATACCGATACATAGCTCTCCACATTGCCTTAATGTCATCTTGACACATTTAATTTGCTCAAGTTGGCTATACAGTATTATTCTGTTGTTGTCACCCATCTCTGGTGTGATGATTTTCCAAAGTCATGGCACTCTGTGTACAATAATGCATTTGTGTTGTGAAAAAGTAGATAGCTATGGTGCTTTCCCACCACCATCCTGCAAATTTCTGCATTCTTTCCCCTGTGTCTTACCTTATGCTTGCCTTCCCCCACTTTCACCACTGTACTATTAGCCTGTTTTCCACAAATTTAATTTGATCAACAAATAAAATCACAAACAAAGCACATTGCCAGTAATACCCCATCAAAAAGCCTTTAGTTTTTGCCCTTAGCATTTGCATGATGCTTAGTATTGCACACCAGTTCTGACTGATAGTGAATGGCGTTTTACATCCCATAGCAAAAACTGGTGAATTTTTGCCATCACCCACACTATACCAGTTTCCTTCACGCAAATGTACTGAAATCTCCTGTGCTACAGGGATGCAGAATAAAGGTACTAGTCTGAGACAGTTAATTCTGAGTTCTTAGGTTACTGGATGTATTGAACTATAAATTCCTATTCAGTGTGTTTGTGATAATTCTCCTATATGTAAACTGATGTTTTTTTTTTTTTTTTTTTTTTTTTTTGCAGTGTCAAGGGTTCAATTACAGATGTATGTCAAATATAATTTCATGTCATTTTATATTCCTATCAGATGTTTAACTGCAAATATCTGTATTTATCTCCAGTTACATTTCATTAGCATACCGTTTGAATACTGCAGCAAGAAAGCATTTGTAAAAACATTCCATCCCCAACAGGGAGACTTAATAATCCACCCTTATCCTGCTTATATCTTCATCTTGTTTACTCTCCTATCCCTTCTTGCTGCTAAAAGCAAACACTTTATTGTACAGAGTATGACATTGTAATAAAGAGGAAACACCTAAGAGTAGCACAGCACACCATAAAGATGGGCCTGAATGTCTCATAAACAAAACTACTGGATTTCTCTCTCCATTTTCCTCTCTATCCTCATCCTTTCTGCTTCAGTAATCTGTCACTGTCCCTTCAACTGTGTTATTTTAAACTATGTGAGTTAGAAGCTCATTGTGGTGTGCTGAGATCTATAGACTGCTTTTGCATAATTTCAAGGGTTCTAATCCAAACATATGCCCAAATGTTATTGAATGTTTTTATTTGACTATTTTATGGGTAGCTGGGTCCTACATAATGTTTTGAGCCACCATCATCTTGCTTCTGTCATAATCTACTTGCTATCTATCTATCTCTCTCTCTCTCTCTCCTTCTCCCTCTGTGTACATCTCATCCTGCTTATATGTCATCCCTCTGTCTCCAAAGCATATGCCCAAGTTTGTCACCTGTAATTTTGGTGGAATGCATGTACGCAGCCTATGGCAAAATCTTGTGAGTTTTTTCCTTCTGAAGCCATTCTTACTATTATTAGCCTCACTGTGCAATGTACAGTCCAGCTAATTTTCCCTTGAACATGCGAGGAGTTGGATGCACTCCATGTACCATGTTCCATTTGCAAATTTTGTTAGAAAACATTCTGCACTGGATCATTTATTATGCTGCTGGTGTAATCTACACCTTATATTATATTAAAATTTTCAGTACTGTGATGAAGCCTAATGCTTAAGTTCTCCCTTGCCCCATTGTTTTGTAACTGTCCTTTCAAACCAGTGAAATTAAGATTGGGAAGTAACATTTTTGTGGTGTGTTGATATAATTCACTTGTCTGTAAAATGTTTTTGACATAGTGCCAAGGGTAAAAATCAAGAGCTATGTGAAAGTTTTATTTGTATTACTATTATGTATGTAAGTCTTGTCTGCATATCTTAGTAACCCACGATTATCCTCCTTATGTCTCACTCATGATTATACCTTCTGACTCCTTCTTGTTCCCTATTGGAAACACTTGATTATACATAGCATGACAGATTACATATCAGTAAAAAACAGAACAGTAACATACCATAAAAAGAAAAATATAACATTCTTTGTCTGTCTCTATCCCTTTCTCCATGTATCTATCTATTCCCTCTTCTGTATCATCACGTTTTATTGTTTCATACGTAATATACAAATTATGGGCTTTTACAATTAGTTTGAGTGTAATGAAAATGAATTGTAACATTGTTATACCTGAAATTTGTGATGCAGGAGTTCTTATATGGTCTGGTTAGATAATACTCAGGTGTGCTGATTTGTTTGGAATACTGTCAAGGTTTGAATCCAGATATATGCCAAAGTGTTACTGAATGTTTTGTATGACTCCTCTGTGTGTAAGTGGTGGTGACGCATTTTATTAACATGACGTTCTCCTGATGCAGTATTAATGTACTTGCTGCCTATCGGGAATGTTGTCTGGATCATGCCTGAATAATTATGGTGACAAACTATAGAGTAACACTACGCAAAGATGTGCAGAAGTAGGCCATAAGCAAATCTTTTCCTATGTCTCTCTGCCTATCTCCCAGTCTCTCTACACTAGTCATTATCTGCAGATTTTGCGAGGAGGTTAGCATCAGACACCAATGTTGATTGTCATTAAATATCATTTCATGTGTTATGGCAAAAGCTGAAAATGTTAATTTCAGCTGCACTAGCATAGTTCACATCATGCAGACATGCTGAGCTATAGAAATACATATTGATAGTGGTATCATGTGACATCTATCCTTACAGTGATGAAGGCTGATGCCTATATTTTCCCACATTTTCTCTTGCATGAATCTGTTGCCAGTGTCCCTTCAAAAGTGTCAGTTGAGGGGCATGGCCAAGGATGAACACAGGATAGCAGCAGATTTCTTCAGCTCCACCAATTTCACTGCACTGACAGGAAATAATTACTTTAAAAATTAATTTATGAAGTGATTTTCTTTCTAAATACGTTTGGTATATCTATTTCTTCAATAATATCTAAAAAAGAAAGAAAATTTTAATAATATTCCTGTCAGAAATCACCTTGGAAATTTCTGTCAGCTTTTCTGTTTGAAATGAGTTCCAGTAAGACAAATTCTCAAGATTCCAGCATCAAGAAAGAACTTCAGTCTCTGATATCTACAATCCAGCAACTTACTGCCAAGATGGATAAACTGGATACTAAAATAGATACCTTCATAGAAAAAACTACAAAACAAATAGACTTGTTACATATAGACTTGCAACAACAGAAGACTCAGATTACAGCCATAGAAGAGACTGTAAATGACATGGAAAATAGAATCCAAGAAGAGGAAATCAACATTGAGTTTTTGCTGAAACAATGGTACTTAAATCTGCTTGGGCTAAAGCACCTGTTAAAATTAATGAGGCAACTGTGCGTTTTGACAATGACTATTCTTCCTTGGTAATAACTAAAATAAAAGTTTTTCTGCCATTAATAAGGGAGCTTAAGAAAGCACAGTTTAAAACCTACCTTCTGTTTCCTGCCAAGTTAAAAATCTTCCTTCCTGATGGCCCTAAAATTTTTGAAGACTTAGACTCTGCATTGCTGTTTATCAAAAAAATAAGATTTTGGATAAAATAGAGGAAATGGAATGGGCTAGTCCTTCATTAAAGAGGTTGGCAATAGAAGCTTCATGGAAGACTTCAGAGAAGAAAAAGAGACTAAAAAACAAATGACTTGTTGTATGTTTTTTCTTTTTTTTCTCTCTCTCTTTTTTTCTTCACCATTAATCTTTTTAAATACAGTTACTGCATTTTCAGAAAGCCACAAATATTCTGAAAAAGATTTATTCAAAGTTATTTTCTGTGTACAAAGAACTGTTTTTGTTTCATAATCAGTCAAAATATCTGAGGAACTAATAACAAGCTATCATTCAATATGTTTCTCTTTCTGACAAAGAGAACCAAGGTAAGTAACTTGATACATTTTTTTTTTTCTTCTTTTCTTTTATTTTAAATAATGACATTCTTTTTAGATTATGCATTGAGTAAGGGGTGGGGGAGGGCAGGGAGAGAAGTGTAATGAAAATATGATAAATGGAATAATAACTTATTTATTCCTTGTAAAAAAGTATATATGCTGTTTAAATGCTATTGCTAATTATACTTCCTTGATTCTATTGCTTATACTTGTCTACAAATAATCTGTCATGCTTTAATTAATAATAATTATAACTAATTAGTAGTAAATAATATGTTTCATATCCATCTTTATTAATACAAACAGCAAGTAATATTCCACTGTAGATACTTTTTATAGCTTCCTTTTTCATTTTTTTATCTTTTTTCTTACTCTCTTTTATTCTCTACTCTCTTTTTTTATGCTCTCTCTCTCTATTTCCTTTCATATTAGCACATTCACATGCTTTTGATCATACTGATACAGTAAATAATAAGATTTGTATAAAAATTGAATAGGGGCATAAATAATTAGTTCTATTACATATTAATAACTGTGGGCTTAGTTTCACTTTCATAGAGGCTGTAATAACATGTAAAATACTTTGCGAAGGTTTTGCTCTGTTTAGCTTCATTTATATTGCTAAATGAATGTCAGTCACTTGTTTTTATCAAAATTCCCACCAGAATGTTAAGGGAGACAATTTGGGATGTGGGTTACCTCGTGAATAGTGTCCTCGAGTTGTTTTAAAAGCTTCAACACTCAAATTCACGCAGAGAAGCTGAATACAGTCAATTTGAACTTTGACCCCTGAATTCACACTGACACATCGCAGATTCAAGAAGAACACTCTACCAGGAAGTAGAACTGCTGCAAATGCGACTCTGCGATGGAAAATGAACTCTATAACATTTAAATGTGAGTTATTTTTTATAACTACTGATTTATTCATGTTATAATTTATAAAATATGAAAGTTATAATGATTTTAAATGATTCAGTATCCCATAGTAAGCAAATATGATATTTTAGAAGGCATAGAAAGTGAAACATTTATACATATGTTTTTGAAAGTTTACTTGACTGCAACATATTAATGTATGTAAAACCTATGATTTAAACATATACATTGCTATAATTCATTTGATTTATCTGACTGACAAGTATAAATATCTTTATGACTCTATTTTCGAAGAAGATGTCATGTGACATATTTTAAAGCAGCAGTTCAGATATATAAAATACAGATGGCTTTCTACACAATAATGCAAGTATATCTGAGAATTTACATAGCTATGCAGTATGATTTATAACCATTTCTATAGATATAATATTTTATTTTACTGGCAATAATAAATATGAGAAAAAAGCTTTGATGCAAGTAATTTAAAGTCTTTTGGAAGCTGTCAACTGCATTTCTATGACAGAAAATAGGTACATCTTAACATATGTAATGTCTGAACCATAATAGCCTAAGTTATTGATTTTAAATGAACATCAGAACTTATTTTTACAAACTTTGACTAAATTAATATGTAGATATGCCCTCTTTTTTTTTTTTCTCTCTCTCTCTCTCTCTCTCCCTCTCTCACTTCTTTTATTTCTCTCTCTCTTCTTGGTTCCTAATATCAAGTTTATTTGAATGCTATTTGATTATAAATGTATTATATTAAATAGATGTACATAGCAGTATGAATTGTTTATAAAAGTTTCTATTTGTTTATATGATGCTGATTTATCAAATGTATAGCTTTGTCTTACCAGATAATCTAATTGAAAGTTGTTAATTTAAGTTAATTATAACTAGTATTAAATTGATAAGGTGGCAGCTGAGGTACTGCTGCTTAGAGTAGGGGGTTAACTTGAGTAGTATGTGCTACTCTAAGTTGGAGTTTTTAACTCCAGGCTGGGTGCAAGGTTTAATCCTTACATTATCTTCTTTTGTTCACTGTTGTGTGTATATAGTTCTGACATCCACAATACATTTTGTAAGTTCATTGTTACTACAAACAAAATTGAATTTTATATAAAATCCCATAAGAGATTAAATAAATACAGCTATATTTAAAGGTACACCTAAAGGAGAAGGTATAACATTATTTATTTTGTTAATTGTTATTTTGATTATAAGTTTTATATGTTTTAAAAATGCCAAATGACTTCTCTAAAAGGAATTTCTTTAAACATTAATGGACTGAATAACCCGTGTAAAAGGGCAAGCTTAATAAGATACATTAATTTACATAAGGCCAATTTAGTATTCCTTCAAGAAACACATCTCCTGAAAAAAGATATTGATAAGTTAGCCACAAATAAATATACAGTATTGGTTAGTTCTGAGCACACTCAGAAAAAAAGAGGAGTGGCTATCTTATGGAATAAAAGTATGCCCATTCCTAAAACTATTAAGACTTATTGAGATGATAAAGGAATGTTTTGTATGATTACAATACAAATTAATGGAAAGACTTATACATTAATCAATGTATATTGGATACCAGGAATTGGTATTAATACAGTGAAATACCATCTTGATAAGATCATATCATTTTCTATAGGAGATATTATTTTGGCAGGTGACTTTAATTGTATCCTACATGAAAATGATACTACTACTATAGGAAAAAGGAAAATTACATCTAATACAAAACATTTAAAGGATTTTGTTAATTCTTATCATTTAAATGATATTAATAATCAGATAGACTCAAAATCATTACCATACACCTTTTTTTCTAACAGATATAAAACTTATTCAAAAATAGATAGCGTCTTTATTTCTAACCAGATGGTAACAGAATTAATTAACTCTAAAATCATTTCATGTCCTATATCTGATCATAATTCAATTGTTTTTGAGTTCATGATAAAAAATACTTACAATGTTCAGATCAAAAGGATACCAGCATACTTAACTCAACTAAAAGACTATAAAGAATATATACTTTCAGAAGTACAACATTTTTTAGACATAAATAATACTCCTGAAGTTTCCATTGTTTATGTTTGGGATGCTTTAAAATCATATCTATATGGACAAAGTATCAGATGGTATAATAATAAAAGGAAATCTTGGGATAAGGAATTGTTAGATATTCAAAGTAAAGCGTACAAAAAACAAAAACCAATGTAGAATGAAAAGACCACAGGCACCTTGCTCCAGCCAGCCAACTTGATAAAACACTTTAGCAAAAGGCTTATGCAAGCCAATAAGCAGATAAATTCTAGGTTCTAAACGCAGTTTTATTATTTAGAAGTGTTTTCGCCATGCACACTGGCTTGGCTTCTTCAGAGAATAAACAGTAAAAATAATCTAAGTCAAACATTTAAAAGGTAGGGAAAGGAAGTGATGTCATGTCAATTTTTAAAAATTCCTTCAAATAACAAGTTTCTTATAATAATTTAAAATGTCATATAGTAGTGTTAAACACTAGAAAAACAGTTCATAATACATGTATTTAAACATGAAGAATCATTAAGTAATTTCATAAAAACATTTTAAAATGTCAAAGTATGCCAAAACGTTTTATTACCAAAGAGTAGTGTTAGGCACACAAAAAAACTATGCTTAGCACATATATATAAAATACTAATTTTTACAAATGGTGACCTAACAGCTATTAGGGCTACCATTAATGAAATTAACAAAAAATAAGTATAAAATATAGAATAAGAATACACTCAAGCTAATTATCGTAAATAACTCCTCATTTTCAAAATCGCTATTATATTGCAGTTCTCATTCAATCCAGGAAAGTGAAAGGCAACTGTTCTAAGTTGCCATTCAAGTTCACAAATTTCGAGTAACAGTGTAATAGGGCCGCCCCTGAAAGTTGCTTGTATTTGGTCAATAGCCATAAATGAAAAACTATGGCCAGGTTGATCAATAATATGTTTAGCTAAGGCGTTACTGTCGTTCCTATTTTTGATCGCATACAGGTGTTCATACATACGATCACGTAGTCTGCGATCAGTCTTTCCAATATAGAAAGAGGGACAACAGTCGCACAAAGCAACATAGATAATAGATTTACTTATCTAGAATTTATCTGCTTATTGGCTTGCATAAGCCTTTTGCTAAAGTGTTTTATCAACTTGGCTGGCTGGAGCAAGGTGCCTGTGTTTTTTTCGTTCTACATTGGTTTTTGTTTTTTGTACGCTTTGCCTGTTTGTTCACATGGCCACGGACGGACCTGATAGCCCCAGCACTCCTCATTTATTTTCTACCTCGAATTCTAATGATGAAAACCAGGACTATTTTTGTAAAGTTTCCACTACATTGGTCGCTTTGTCAGATAAGCTTGACCAGTTGAATGCCAGACTGGATGCATTCGAAAGGAAAGATGTCAACAGTAACGCTGCAATCGTTGATGCGAGTGGGTCGGTTCCTTCTAATATTGTTTCCCTGGTCTCTTCAGATTGCCAGATACCGGCAGCTCAACCGCTTGTTGTATCGAGCCAAACGGGCAGGAATACTAACCCTGCTGTAAGCGCAACACATAACCAGGTGTCCTTAGTTAACCTCGGAGCAAGTACATCAGCTTTGAATGGGCGCTCTTTTAGTCAAGCAGTTTTGGGTCCGAATAGAAGTCCTGAATCCATTCTTCAGGCCCAGCGTTCCAATTCTGCTGACAATGTTGCTACTAAATCTGTGCTTGGCAGTAATGTAAGTAAAACTTCTAATTTTACAGAATGGATGAAAAACACGGATGCGTTTCTTTTTTCAGACCAGAGTCTTGATAATATTGCACCTGAAACTAACGGTGCAACTACTGTTTCATATACTGACAAGCTTAAATTATTTGATAATAAGGTCTTGAAATTAAAGAAATTACAATTAGAAACTGCTTATTTTAAACAATGCATCCATGAAGGTTTGATACCGAAAGGCTTAAGGAATTCATTTTCTCCATCTGGTTTATTGAATAACTTGGTGTTTTACACAGAATTGAAGGAGCTTTTTCAAATACAGGGTGTTCAATTGCTGGAACTTATTATTAAACATTATGACAACCAGGCTGGTCAACTTTTAATTGAAATCGAAGTTTTGGACAAAGAATTAAAAGCTGACTTGAATTTTTCTATGTTTAAATATGACTATGATCGTACTTTGACTAGCATTGATGCATTACTGACTAAATTGAAACTGAATAAAAGTAAAAAGCTTGTTAGGGATAGGCAAGCATACCAGAATGGTAGTGCTTATCCTAGACTTCAGTTGTTGGATGTGAAGAAGCAGTCTACTGATGTTAATGTACGACAATCTGACACTTCTAGTAATTCACCTGATGATAATAATGATTTCTTGGAAGATGAGTCCCATTATAATGTTGAAACTGGCCCTAGACGTAGTAATAGAATCAAAGGGCTTAACACTAACAACAATGTAGTTAAAAATTATTCTAAACAGAATGATTATGGTAACAAAAATTTTTTAGAGCAGCGCAATCCCCGCCAACGGTCCAACAAGAGGTGGAATTGGAACTGATTAATTCAAGCCTTATTGAAACAACTAATGATGAAGCTTCACATTTGTCCGTGGTTCCTTCTTTTCAAGAAGTTCCAAAAATCATTTGCAACCAGAAAGGTGACTTTAAGATTTACAGTTTCACAGACCTTTTACTTACAAATGAACTGGTTGAGCTATTGGCGTATGGGTACACTTTTGTACCAAGTAGATTTGGGGACATTTCTAAAGAAATTATCAACTTAAAATGTTTTGTAAGAAAGCTCAATTTAAAATTGTTTTTTAATAATGAAACAATTCCATCTGCTCCTTCTACCTTAAAGCTACCTAGTGTTTTTAATCCACCTTTACACCCCTCCTTATTGTTATTTGAGCATGTGTGTGAGGTTGATCTTAGACACATGTTTAACCACAGATTAGGGAAGGGGATGATTTATGATTTCAACACTTCTAAAGAACAAATTCAATTATTAGATAACCTGTGTAATGCTTCAGTAAGATTAATTAAACCTGACAAGGGTGGAGGGCTGGTTATCTTCGCCAACCAGACTTATAAGGAGAAGATGTTTTCTGTCTTGGAGTCACCAGCTTATGTTGAAGCATCTATTAATGAAGTACAAGGTGCACATAACAGAATGAGAGGGTATTTTCGAGATTTATTTCTCGAAAATAAGATTGACCTCGATACCTATAACTATATAGATATAACATTACCAAAGATCCCTGTTATGTTTGGCATACCTAAGGTACATAAGGACTTGAATAATCCACCCATGAGGGCCTTAATTGACGGAAGATCTTCCATGACATACCCCAGTGCCAAGTTAGTTGACAAGCTTTTGTCAAAATATGTGGAACGTCTCCCAGGAGTATGCAAGGACTCTTGGTCCTTCTTGGAGGGGATTAATAGTCTACCTTTCAACAGTGATGATAATTTTCTCACTGTGGACGTAGTGAACTTGTACACCTCAATCCCCCACCAGGAGGCACTTGAGTGGATTGCTCTTTTACTTGCGGAACTGGGAGCTCCAAGAACAGAAATAGACGTTATCACTGAGATTTTGGACATAGTGTTGTCTTCAAACTATTTTACTTTCAATAAGAAGTATTTTCTTCAGAAACAAGGAGTAGCCATGGGCTCTCCTTGTGGGGCTTCGGTGGCTAATTTCTTTATGGGGTATTGGGAAAAACATTTCGTTTTTTCATCATCATCTCTCATGAAACCAGTCCAATTTTATACAAGATATCTAGATGATATCTTTTTGTTATTTAGAGGTGATAATACTGCAGCTAATATTTTTGTACATACCATTAACAGTACTACGGAATTCTTAAAATTTACTTATAAGTTTTCCACGTCAGACATTGACTATTTGGACGTGAAATTGTTGAAGGATTACCAATCCCAGGTTTTTGTTTCAAACATTTATAGAAAACCAACGTACTGCAACTCTTTCTTGCATTTCTCTAGTCACCATCCCTTTAGACAAAAGAGAGCTATTGTTAAGGGACAATTGGTCAGAGCGGCAAAGATGTGCAGTACTTTGGAAGACTTTCACAGGGAATGTGATCTATTGTCAGACATGTTTTCCAACAGGGGCTATCCGACCAAGCTAATTGATGAGTTGGTTATGGAAGTAAATATAAAGAGAAATAATGGCTTTTTTAAGGCCATTTTATCTAAGAATAACTTTACAGTTGAAACCCAACCTACCTTGGATACTTCATACAATTTTAGTAACACCATTACTGATGGACCTGAGGGTCTTGCCATAACAACATCTTTTGATACCTCTTTGAGTTACATCACTACATATAGCCTTGATTCAAGTGCCATTACTACAATTATACGAAAAAACTGGGACTTCATCTTGAGTAACCCTACCCTTACTGAGAGATTTGGTTTATCTCCTAGATTTGTATTTAAAAGAAACACTAACTTAAAAGAGCTCCTACAAAGGGATTATTCTTATAAATTTTTCAACAAGAAGTTGGGTATGTACCCATGTGGTTTTTGCAATAGGTGTCATAAAGTTAGATCGGGTCAGACATTTAATATACGTGACAAAAAATTCATTATTAGATCCCCACTGAATTGTGAAAGTAAATCTATTATCTATGTTGCTTTGTGCGACTGTTGTCCCTCTTTCTATATTGGAAAGACTGATCGCAGACTACGTGATCGTATGTATGAACACCTGTATGCGATCAAAAATAGGAACGACAGTAACGCCTTAGCTAAACATATTATTGATCAACCTGGCCATAGTTTTTCATTTATGGCTATTGACCAAATACAAGCAACTTTCAGGGGCGGCCCTATTACACTGTTACTCGAAATTTGTGAACTTGAATGGCAACTTAGAACAGATGCCTTTCACTTTCCTGGATTGAACGAGAACTGCAATATAATAGCGATTTTGAAAATGAGGAGTTATTTACGATAATTAGCTTGAGTGTATTCTTATTCTATATTTTACACTTATTTTTTTTGTTAATTTCATTAATGGTAGCCCTAATAGCTGTTAGGTCACCATTTGTAAAAATTAGTATTTTATATATATGTGCTAAGCATAGTTTTTTTGTGTGCCTAACACTACTCTTTGGTAATAAAACGTTTTGGCATACTTTGACATTTTAAAATGTTTTTATGAAATTACTTAATGATTCTTCATGTTTAAATACATGTATTATGAACTGTTTTTCTAGTGTTTAACACTACTATATGACATTTTAAATTATTATAAGAAACTTGTTATTTGAAGGAATTTTTAAAAATTGACATGACATCACTTCTTTTCCCTACCTTTTAAATGCTTGACTTAGATTATTTTTACTGTTTGTTCTCTGAAGAAGCCAAGCCAGTGTGCATGGCGAAAACGCTTCTAAATAATAAAACTGCGTTTAGAACCTAGAATTTATCTGCTTATTGGCTTGCATAAGCCTTTTGCTAAAGTGTTTTATCAACTTGGCTGGCTGGAGCAAGGTGCCTGTGGTCTTTTTGTTCTAGATATTCAAAGTAAATTAGACTCCTATAAACATAATAATAAAGAAAATATTATGGACAAGAAAGTCATTGAAGAAATAAACAAGCTAAATGAGAAATATAAAGAAATTTTAACCCATAAAGTTAAAATAACTTTAGAGAAATACAAGTTTTTGTCTTACTCAATAAGCCCCAAATACTTACATAGACTTAAAAACAAAACAAAAAGGTTGAATAAGCAAAATCATATCAAAGAAATTTTCTCTCTAAGGAAAAAGAAGAATGTTTCTAGTCTACCAGAAATATTAGATGAATTTAGAAATCACTTTCTCAAAATTAATCATAATAACATTAACATGGAACCTAAAGATAAAATAATTTAATTTATTTATTTATTTATTTTATTTTAATAAATAAATAAAATAAAGGAATTTATAACTATGAACATGAATAAAAAACTTAATAAACAACAGATTAAACTATTGGATAAAAGTATTTTATGTACAGAGGTTGTTACACAAATAAACAAGCTTAAATCAAACAAAGCACCAGGTAATGATGGTATTATACCAGAGATATATAAAATTCTTTCTAAAAGTACATACTCATTAATACATAAGGTTTTTATTTTGGCCCAAAATGAGCTAATAACCCCTCCATCTTGGCAATACACATTTATTTCGCCAATTTTAAAACCCAATAAAGACCCAACTAGATGTACTTCATATCGACCCATTTCATTACTTAATGTTGATTATAAAATGTTTATGAGTATTTTTGCTGATAGATTGAAGACAATCATCCCAGGCATTATAGATATAGATGAGACAGGCTTCATTGTAAATAGAAACACTTTTGATAATATTAGGAGGACTCTTACATTAATTGATTTTGCAAATAGAAGAAAGAAATATTTAACACTTATTAGTCTTGATATAAGTTCAGCATTTGATTCAGTAAGTTGGGACTACTTGTTTACCTTACTAAAGTGCACAAACTTCTCAGATGCATTTGTAAATCTAATTGAGCATCTATACAAAGGAGCATTGGCTTACATTAAGATAGGAACATATGTCTCACAAAAAATACCCATTTTTAAAGGTACAAAACAAGGGTGTCCACTCTCTCCATTATTATTCACTTTAATAATGGAGCCTTGGGCTAATCTGATCAGAAATACTACTGATATAGAGGGATGTGAAATAGATGAAAATACAACAACTAAAATTCAACTTTTTGCAGATGATGTTCTAATTACATCAGCAGGATCTAATTCTTCTATGCAATCTCTATTTGAAAAAATTATGAATTTTAAAAGTATTTCTGGTTTAATATTCAATGAAGAAAAAACTAAAATACTACCTATATATACACGAAAAAATGTTCTCATTAGTGATTTTAGTAAATATGTACCCAATTCAGGTCAGATAACTTATCTAGGTATAATATTAACTAAAGATATTAAATCTATTATACATAATAATTATAATACCTGTCTTCTTAATATACAAAATCTTTTCAATACCTGGAATAATATGTTTTTTACTATGGAAGAGAGACTTACAATTATTAAAATGATAATATTCCCCAAGATATTACACTTAATACAATCAATAATACTCCCACCTACAAAAATAATTATCAAGAAATTGAATACACTAATGTTAAATTTCCTGTGGGCACCTAATAGACCTAGGATTGCATTAAAGAAACATACTAATAGCTGGTCTCAAGGGGGTATTTCTTTTCCAGACTTCAACTTATATACTATCTCTTCCATTATAAAAGTTATTACTTTGTTAATAGATCAGTCATATTTTGCAAAATGGAAAGATTACTGGGAACTAATTAGTATTCACTTCATGAAAATCTCCTTAACACATAAAAATATGATTGTAAATAACTCCATGCTATGGTTACATTAAGAATTTTGTACTTCACCTATTACACCAACATATACAGTTAGTTATCCATTAAACATTATTATTAGTTATCGTAATTTTATATTCATGCATCCTAAATATAAGGAATGGAATTTTATTATATTCCCTATAATGTATACACGAGGTACGCTTTTGTCATCCACTTCTGAAAGAACTCATTTAGCTACAGATAATGATCTAAAGTACTGGTATCAGTTGCTATCTGATAATAAAGTTAAAAATCTAGACTTCTTAAAACAAGAATTTGATCTGAGAGAAACTTGTTGGTTAGAAGTTCAGACCTTTAGACAACATCTCATTAATAAAATTGATTTAATGTCTATAACAGTTAGAGAATCTATTCCAACACTGATTGATTACTTGATATTAAATTTACAACATAAAGTTTCTGATAAAGGTAAGCTTTCATACATACATAAAATTATCAGAGAAGAAACTTTTTACAGTGTAGATACCTACTGGAATTATTTCACTTCCATTAATGGTGACCTACCAAATCAACAAGATAAACAATATATATTGGAATCTGCCTATAAAACTACTTCTTCCATTGTCTGGAGACTTTTTACATGGACATTTTTACATAGATCCTTTTATACACCTTTGATGATGAATAAAATAAATAATAAAGATAATCTATGTAAAAGATGTAATGTAGAAATTAATGCTGACTGGGCTCATATGTTTTATGACTGTATAAAATTGAAAGAATATTGGAAGTCAATCAATGATTTTTGCAGGCTCTTTTACAGATAATTTCATTATTTCTAAATCTCTTATATTATTCAACACTCCTGTACCTCAAAGTGTTAAAAGGTTAAGCTTCCCTTGTTATGGTCTATTCTAGCAGTGGCTAGAAAATAATAACCAGAAATTGGATTTCAGATACACCTCCTTCGTTCAATGCATTTAAAAATGTTATGACTATAGTGTGCCATATGGAATTGATGACAATAAAATCAAGAACTACTAGAAAAACATCTTATTATATTATATGGGATACTTTACAAAACTTGTTAAAAAAATCTTAACTTCAATAGCATGATATTTTAGTTTAATTAATTGATTTGATTGTAGTGGATGTCTTTGTAAATACTTTGGTTATTTTATTGATTGTTATAATCATATCTATTTTAATTACTTGTATAAAATTGTTATGGTATTTCTCTTGTATGTTAAAAACAATAAACTTGTTTTAAAAAACAAAGTGTCAGTTAAAACTGATTCTTGAGTTTCTATGTGTTGAGCAGTTGAGATAATCCTCCTTTCTGTACACTTTCATTTTATACGATCAAGGGGTCAATACATTTATTTAATGTTTTCATATCTTAATATTCATTGTGTAAGTGTGCTGCATATGTTGTCAAATAACAATATCCACCTTATGCCCTTTCCATATTCTAGTCTCCAATACAGTATTCATCCTTATTATAAGCACTTTATTGTTCATATCAATACATCTAATGTGTACAGTGCTTCAAAGCATATACACATTCATGCATTTTAATATTTGTTTTTGCCATCCCTACCCTAAAAGAAAATCTTGAGAATCATTGCAATTGGAGGAATTAAGAAAAGCTATAGATTTGATTTTGTAAACTTATATACATCATGATTGCAGGATAACAGAACAAAACGCAAATATGTATAGAAATAAACCATAAACTAATGTCTTATTATATCTGTATCTGTGCCCCTTTCACAAATTGTCCACCTCCTTCCACCCTTTCTGTACCATCAAATAAACATCCTTGATTCAAAACTCTTTCCATAAGCCATGCTTCCACCAGCAATAGCATGCTTACTCCCTCATGTGTTTCATAATACACCTGTATCATACAGTCAGTGACTGAAGTACTGCAAATGTCATGACAAATGGGTAAATCTTGATACATGAAACAACCATGACACATATTTCTGTATTCCATCAGATTCAGACATGATTGTATGTACATACTGCTTATTTGCACAAAGGTTGGCACAAGGCAGCATAGACTATTGCTAATTCCCATTCTAAATTCAATGCCTCAGGACTTAAAAATACATACACTAATAAATTACCATAATCTGCACAAATGAGTTTGCCAGTGGTGCACTTTAGAAAGCTGTTAAATGAAAAACACTGCAATGAAAAGATCAATACACAGGAGGTTCAGGTTCAGGTTCTTTACTAGTGTACAGCAGGAGGCAAAAAATGTACAAGTACAGAATTTTGTCTGAATGAAACAGGAAGAACACAACTTTTATAGTATGTTTTACAAGTATTAACCCACCAGGCTGACGTAGTCAGTCACAAGGGGTTTTACATCACTTTAGCTTACAATATTCTATTCATCTAAAATGCTGATACTACATTTTGCTTAAAAAGTTTTTCTGGTAAACAATGTGGCCTTGCTAGCCACCTGGTTAGTTACAATACCCTTTTACAAAAGTTTCCACTCAAGGTTCTAAGTTAATTCGAACATAATAGTAGATACAGTTCTCAATACATTTATTTTGTTACATGTATGATTTCTTCCTTGCAGATGGTGCATTATCAGCAACATATACAAGGTCGATTGCTCAAACAGGAAAGAGCAAAAGATTCTCATTATTTCACACATTTAATTTCCTGACCCAGCAGATAATCACTTGTGAGAAGCATAAACATTAATTCTTGCTGAGCTAGTAGCTGCTGGGGTCAGATGCCAACTTGCAAAAAGGCACACTGCAGTTTCCAAAAGCTTCTTGTAGTTTCATATGAATTCATTTTTCTTGTCATAACATTAATAGGATAAAATGCATTATATCTTTCTTATTTCTTAATAAGCACTAAACATATACATTAATACATATTTTTCTAACATTTTCCCACTGTTAATACTTTTTATTCTATTCTCAGAAGTGAAAACAGTCTTATTTCTTCTCCTAACCTCTTCCACTTAGGATTTGCAGTTAAGAGAGTCATTCAGTTTAGACTTCAAGGAGAATTTCATTTGGAACCCATTCTTCAAGTTCAATGTCTTGATACAAGGTTTCAGAGACAGACATATCTATAAAATCTTTAATTAATCTTTTCATGCAGGGGATTCCACAACAAACACATGCTCCTAATAGGAGTAAACCCACACAAATGGCAATCAGAATATTCATTAGGATGGAACCCCACCCCTCCAAACAGATTCTGGAAAAAATCCATCAGAGGGTTTGGGCCTGGTTTGGTCATGGCTGACACTTGCTGAATCACCTCCAGATGGTTATTCATTTTAAGCTTATTATCTGGAATATATGTACAGCATTCTTCTTTGATAAGCACGCATGTACCACCTCTCGCCACTAGGGTGAAGTCAAGAGCCATCCGATTTTGCAACGCAACAGTTCTCATGGCATTCAGTTCATCAGTCACTAAT
Organism: Protopterus annectens; assembly: GCF_019279795.1. Lineage (NCBI taxonomy): Eukaryota > Metazoa > Chordata > Ceratodontiformes > Protopteridae > Protopterus > Protopterus annectens. Next base: position 16,385,392 of record NC_056734.1, read on the forward strand.
TCAAGAGCAGAAAGAGTTGCATTATTCATTACTTTGAGAAGTTTCAACAGTTTTCTCAGCTCCCAAATCGATTTGACTGCACCATACACCGGGAGTATACCTGCCCAAGATATAACACTGTCACTGAAGTCCATATGAGTCAATTTGTTTTTGACCTTCATGGAATTATGGTCTTTCCAATCTGCTTCAACTCGCCCTACTGGATTCACAGGTTTCTCGATTGGATCTTTGGTTTTATTGGAAACATCTCTCACGTTCCGTATTTTACCTATAGGTAATTCCGCAGTGTGTCATATGGCCGGAACCAGGTAGCCCAAAAAACAACTGCCGGACCAATTCTCAGGTAGCCATTTGTATGCCTTCTTCCCACACACAAAATAAGAGTTTTCAACTTTAGTGCTAATACGCACTAGCCCTGCATGAAACATTTTCTTATCTATGATTGACAATTGTTTAATCAAAACAGAATTTCTTTGTACTTTGTTTAATGTCATTTTCATTGAGTTCAAATATGAATCATAGTTAGTATTGCAAACGGTGCCCTCAGTTTTAGTCTTAATATAACATTTATAAGATATTGTTATGTTACAGTTACTCCAGCCCACCTGGAGAGTATCATTTTTGAAAAAACACACAATCCCCTTTTGTGTAACAGGTAAATACAATGCTATTTTATCCTGTGATCTCACAGTTCCTGTGTCAAAAAGTAAATTTTCCCAAGTTTCATTGATCCATAAAGGAACAGCTGACATTAGTAGTCCTCCATATGCTGTTGGTATAGCTGTACAAACCCAGCAGTTTGAAATGTTCATAGTCTCAGCATATACACATTTAATTGCTAGGTATGTGTTAAAGTTTGGATGCCAGTCTATGGATGTTTCATCACGTTTATCCAGTTTTACTTGTGTAGCTGAGAAATGAAAAAACCACAACAAAAAGAAAATTGTCAAAAGTACAGTCAACAAGTATACACTCAATAATATGATTATGCAACATTTTTTGAGGTTAATCTGAATTTCTATCTTTGGCCATTTTGTTCTTGTTGCGTAACAGTTACAATGTTTTTATCAAGTTGAAAGTTCTTTACCGGTTTACAATTCGTTAAACGAATCCAAGAAGTCCTCTCAGCTATTCTGACCGCAGTAGGCATGGCCAACAGCACCTGGTACGGTACTTCCCACTTCGGGCTTGCCCAATTCCTCCTCTTTGTTACCTTCACCCAGATCCAGGACCCAGGGGCTAGAATTGCTTCCAATGGTCTGGTCTGTTCTTTATCTGAAAAAGAGTTAAACTGCAAAAGAGATTTATTTGTTAAAAGTTTCCTCATATAACTTGCTAGTGAACTATCAGCCTCCTGGTCTGCAGGCATGAGAGCTTTCCACTGAGGTACATAATATGCCCTCCCAAACACCATTTCAAAAGGAGTTAAACCCTTTGCATTTGGAACTGTTCCCATACTCAGCAGCGCCAGAGGCAGACAGTGCACCCAGTTCTTTTGTGTTTCACTGACTAACTTTCTAAGTTTTTTCTTAAGGACTCCATTGTGCCTCTCCACCAGTCCTGCAGACTGAGGGTGATAAGCGCAATGGTTCTTAAGGGAAATCCCAAAGAAGCGTCCCAATTGCTGTATGGTCTGATTCACAATATGTGTACCATTGTCACAGGCTACAACATCCTAAGACAGGACCGCTTAAACAAAAAAGGTGGTGGGGTTGCTATTCTCTATAGAACAGGACTTCAGATTAGTAGAACAAATCATAACCTCTCATTTGACGCTACCATTGAAATAATTATTACAAAACTGCAACTCAACCCACAAAAAACATTAAATATTGTCTGTACCTATCTTCCCCCAGGAAAAAATCCAACCATATTAGAAGACCTTCTAAACTGGCTCTCACTAAATCACCCTCAAGAGACAATACTCTTAGGGGATTTTAACATTGACTGGAACTTATGTAAACAGACTAATCCATCCACCCTTATTAACCTGCATGGATTCTCTCAAATAATCAACTCCCCAACTAGAATAAACAAACTTAACAATAAAGAAAGTATACTTGACTGGATATTAACAAATAGTCCTCAGCAAAAATATACAACAGGAACTCTCCCAGATGACCTCAGTGATCACTCCCTCACTTATATTATTAGGCAAAAAACAGTACTACTGTCCCTATCCAAGTCAGATCATTCCGTAGTAAGAAATATTTTGACCTCAACCAGTTTCAAAATGAACTCATGCAAGTTAACTGGTCACCTCTTAAATCACTCCCAATAGATGAAGCAGTTAGTCACTTTAATAATACTTTTCTCACTATCCTGGAACACCATGCCCCAATGCGTTCTATGCGTGTCAAATCTAAAACAGCCCAATGGCTCTCAATTAACACTAAGAAACTTATCTTAAATAGGAACAAGGTCTGGGCTAAATGGCGAACCACAAAAAGCCTAACTGATAATGTCACTTTTAGACAACAGAGAAATATGACAAAGAAAGCCATCATACAAGACAAAAAGAATTTCTATACTCAGCTTCAGCAATCTTCACCACACCAACCACATAAATTTTGGTCCTCTATCAATAAACTATTATCCCCTGGTAAAGTTGCCACACCAAACCCTTCTGGCTCTGACCCCGACTCCCCCTTACAAACAGCTAATGCCTTTAACACTTTCTTCACTTCAGCCATACTAAACCTAGCTAAACAACAAAACCCTGATACCTCCAAACTATTTACACCTAGCTCTATCCCCCCCCCATTTCACCTTCAACCCATATCCACCTCTCAAATACTGTCCTTACTTTATAAACTAAAACCTACAACCCCCTCTGCTGACCAATTACCAGCTGAATACCTCCAACTAGGTGCAAAAGCCTTAGCATACCCCATCTCTATACTTATAAATAGGACAATAAAAGAAAGTTCAATTCCATCAGACTGGAAAATCTCTTATATTATCCCTCTTTTTAAAGGAGGTGACTCTACTGAGTATTCTAACTACTGCCCTATAGCACTACTATCTCCACTTGCAAAAATTATGGAGAAATGTATCCACAAACAGTTACTAAATCACCTACTAGACCACAAACTCCTGGCTAATTGCCAACATGGGTTTCGACCATACCATAGTACTAGTACAGCTTTACTATCCTTCATCGACTCAATTAACAAAAACCGCAACAATAATACTCCTTTTTCGGCATTCTTCGTAGACCTGTCCAAAGCCTTTGACATGGTAAATCACCAGCTTCTTCTCCATCGTTTAAAATCTTTCTCTCTAGATAATCCTGCCTTATGCTGGTTCACATCTTACCTAGACAACCGCAAACAAGCAGTTCTATGGGACAACCAACTCTCTGATCTTCTCCCCACCACTATAGGAGTCCCTCAGGGCTCTATTTTAGGTCCACTCTTGTTTTCCATTTTCATTAATGAACTTCATCTAGCTACTCCACAAACAACTTGTATTCAATATGCAGATGACACTACCATCATTTGCGCAGCCTCAGCACAGTCAGAACTTCACTCTCTCACACAAAAAAAACTTTTCAACTATAGAACAATGGTTCTCTAATCATTGCCTTCTCCTTAACCCCAAGAAAACCAAACTCTTGCTCTTTTCACCCACCCAATTGTCTACCTCTATGTATTTCACGCTAATATCTGATAATGGGACCATTATCTCTCCTGACCAAACAACAAAACACTTGGGTATCACTATTGACAATCAATTAAAGTTTGACAATCATATTAATCTTACAATAAAATCGACCAACAGAAAACTAGGCTCTCTCTACAGAATCAAATCTTTTCTTACTCCTGAAGCCAAAACTACCATAGCCAGAACTCACTTAATCTCAACCCTTTTATATGCTTCCTCCATATACACAAATCTTTCTAAACATAATCTTAGCAAACTTACTTCATCATATAATAATATTGCCAGATTTGCAACTGCCTCTCCATATAGAACTCATCATTGTTTAAATCTCAAAAAGCTTGGGTGGCTGGAACTTCCACACCTCATACAATACTATCAACTCACTATTGCCCATAATGCCCTACATCACCCTGAAAACACCCCAATACTCTCCACCCTCATAACACCCTATAACAATTAGAGGCACCTACGCTCCACCAACAAAATACTGGTCCAAACATCCCGATCCAAAAATTCAGCAGGTGACTCCACATTTTCCAACTCAGTTGGCAAAATATGGAACAAGTTACCACAGGAACTTACATCCCTAACATCACTCTCCCTATTTCAAACTAAACTTAAATCCTTCCTAAATAACCATTGTCTATGCCCTTGTCATAACCCAGGTTAGCTCTCTTTTTTTTCCATCATTATCTGATTCCTTAACAACCTTTCTCTTTCTTCTCTTCTACATACTCTAACTGAGTATTTAATTTTCTTTATCCTTTCTTTCTCTTTACCATCCTAGGTTTTGATTTTACTCAAAAGTTAATACAACCTGTTTCAAGGTTATTGCATATGTTTTTTTGTTTTTCTTTCTCTATTTTTGTATATTGATGTATATCTTGACATTGTTTAGTAGTATGTAGTGGAGCTTTTCTCCCCGGGCCTCCACTGAAAATGGACATATATCCAGTTGGACTAGCCCGGTAAACAAATGTAAAATAAAATAAAATAAATAAATAGATACCAAATCTAGGGATAATCTCCTTTATGATAGCTTTTGCCACTGTTGTTGCATCCAGGTTTTTAGTCAGAAAGGCTTCCACCCATTTGGAAAACATATCTACAATGACAAGGCAGTACTTTTTGTTATCACATTTGTTCAGTTCTATAAAATCCATACAAATAGTATGGAACGGATATGGTGGTGTAGGAAAACTTCCTTGTTTAGGTTTTAATGCCCCTTGTGCATGATGTTTGTTACAAATATGACATGCAGCACAAAAGTTTTTTGTGTAATTTGTGAATCCATATGTTTGGAATATTCGGTTTACTAACTGTACCATCCCCCCTGTTGAGACATGGCACTGCCCATGGCTCAACAAAACTGCATATCTAAATAAATTAGACAGCAAAATTGTTATTTTCTCTTTGGAGATGTACAACCCGTTTTCAAGGATTGCTCCACATTTTTCACATTTTTGTTTTTCTGCTTTTGTGGCAAGCGTCTGCATTCATTTCTAAATCTAAAATTTCAGAGGGTTGTAATTCCTCGTCTAAAAGTAAAGTTTCTGAGTCTGAAACTGCCTGTTTTGCAGCTGCATCAGCTCTTGCATTTCCTTTTGAAATTCTGTCCTGTTATTTCGTATGAGCTACGCATTTGCAAATAGCTACTTTAGTAGGTAATTGAATAGATTCTAACAATTCTAAAATAAATTGCGCATGACTAATTGGTTTACCACTAGATGTTATCATCCCTCTATTTTTCCACTGCTGTGCAAAAACATGTACAGTAGAAAAAGCATACTGACTGTCAGTATATATGTTTGCACATTTGTCTTTTGCTAAGGTACAAGCTCGTGTTAAGGCAATCAATTCTGCTGCTTGTGCAGACAAGTTATGTGGTAAGGATTGGGCTTCTAAGGTTTCAATGTCTGTGACTATTGCATACTCCACTAGGTTTTTTCCTGTAGGGCCCCTTCTGCATGAGCCATCCACGTAATATGTCACCTCAGCCTTATCCAAGGAAATATCCGTGAGATCTTGTCTGGGTAATGTTTTCTGCTCAATTTCCTGCAGGCAACTGTGTGGTGTGCCATCCGCAGGAGTTGGGAGCAAAGTTGATGGATTTAATGTCGTGCATCGTTCAATTGTCATATGAGGTTGGCTCAACAGTATAGGCATACAGGAAAAGTGTCTAGCAGGAGAAAGATATGCTACCTTTTCTTGCAGTAAAATTATCGCAACTGCATGAGGCACTCTCAATGTGAGAGGGTGGAATAACACCACTAAGGCTGAAGCCTGTACTGCCATTGCAGCTGCAACCACTGCTTGCACACAGTGGGGCAAGGATCGCGCCACTGGGTCTAACTGTGATGAATAGTAACCTATGGGGCGTTGCATATCCCCATGTTGTTGTGTCAACACTGATGTCATATATCCTTGCTTACAGTCTGCAGTTTGAAAGAAATGTTTATGATAGTTTGGTAGTCCTAAGACTAATGAAGACGCTATCAATTGCTTCAACCTGCAGAAAGCTACTTCTGCTTCAGGTGTCCATTGTAATAAATCCTGTGCTGCCATCAGCTTTTTGTATATGAGGTCGGTCAGTGGAGCATATTCCAAAGCATAGTTTGGTATCCAAATCTGGCAGAAATTAGCTGTTCCCAGGAAGGACATAATTTCCTGAACCATACGCCATTCCCCATTTGCCTTTTTAACAGGAAATAGGGGTGTATTACATGATGAATCAGGAGATTCTACCAGTACTCCTTCCTTAAGTAATGCTGCTATTATAGGTTTGATTCCTATTTCTGCATAATTTCTTAAAGGATATTGTCTCTTCTGTGGTCTAAATGCTGACTTTGGTGTAATAGTAACTGGTCCTGCTGTTCGAATAAGTCCTACATCTGACTTGCCTGTTGACCAAAGAATCTTTGGTATGTTACATAAGGCTTTCTCCTCTTCTTCTAATACGAATGCTAATCAGCTGTCCTCACTAGACTGCAAGTGTACAGCTGGGTGTGCCTGTGTTAACCAATTCAGCTTTTGTTTCTGTATTCCCTGCTCTGATAATTCTAAATCAGTTTGTTTCTCCCATCTCGTTACCTTTTCTCCTAGGTCTGCCCATTTTACATTTTTGTTCTTAGTTAAACTGACGTAGTGATGGATTAGATTTGTATAGTGCAAGGAATTCTTGAGGTAATGAACAGCTAACAACACTGTTTCCCTCAGTATCCCAGTACAGATTACGTAACACTAATCTGTTTGCACGATTTCTGAAAAATTCTTGCTCATATTCCTTATCAGGTCCTGGTGTGCTACAGTAATACAGAGTACAATGCAACAAATGCTGTCTGTCAGTATCAAGGGAGGGGGATTTACTGAAGGCTACATTCATCAGTTCCTCAGTCACTTTCCCCTGGGCCAGTCGTAAATAAGTCCTGGCTGTACCAGTAAAAAGTTTCACCCTCTGGTCGCACCACAAAAGTATCCATTTGTCGCTGTGCCTCCATACCCTGCATAGTCAGAACTACTGCTATGCCAAATATCTGCATAAGGTCCCTACCTAATCGGTTCACTGGACATTTTGCAGAAACAACAATTTTACTCTTTTGAGTCATCCCTGAAACAGGGTCAGTTATTGCTATATCATGGGAAAGTGGTTCCCGGTTTAGCTGCCCATTTGCAGCTTTCACTAATATATAATCAGGTGATTCTGAATGTTCTGGTAACTTGGAGGGGTGTACCAGAGTCCGTGATGCTCCTGAATCACACAGGAATTTAACTTCCTTCCCCTCCACCAGAAGTGTAACTTCCGGTTTTGTGCCTGCTAGGTAGAGCTCTAGGCTCAATAATGCTAAATCTAAAATCTCATTTTCTTCATCTTCCATGTCTACTTGCACTTCCTCTACTCCTTCTATCACATTTACATTTGTCCTCTCTTTATTGTCTTTTCCCAATGATTTCTGACTCTCATATGGTGTATCTTCACCATCATATAGTCAGTCCTCATCTCCCTTATCCTCTGTGGTTACCTTCTTATTTTGTTTGCAATCCCTAGTTAGATGTTCTTTCTTCCCGCACTTAAAGCATTCACCTCTCTTTTTCCTTTCTTCAAAGTCCTCTGACCGTTTGTCAGACTGTTTATTTCCCTGTGCATTTTTCTTACCCTTTTTACCAGACTGTAATACATAAACTTCAGCTCCATCTTCAGCAGTGAAGATTTGCGCTTTCTTTTTCTTTTTGCTATTAAAATGTCTTTCAGCATGTCTAGCATATTCAAGTAAGGCTTGTAACCTACTTGTTCGATGATATATCATATGCTTCATAATGAAGCTACTAATAGGTGCAATGCAACCTTTTAAAAATGCATTTTTCAATTGTTGTTCATAAGGGGAATCATGTGTCTGATTTTCGGGAACTGTCATACCGCTATGGTTATTGAAACATTCTAATAATCTGGCATAGTACCCATCTACTGTTTCATTTTCTTGCTGTATGCATTGATTAATACAAGTCCAGTCTGCTCTAGGTTTCCATTTCTCAGAGATTCGATCTGTAAGGCCTTTCACTCTATTGTCAAGTTCTGCGTCACTATGTGGGAGTGGCTTAAATTCTGCATTACGAGGATTCCAGGTGCCACTAATCATGTGCCAGTCTGGACCTACAATTTGTCTAACTTCTTTTTCTACTTCTTCCCCATTTAAGTGGTAACTTAACCTCATGCCTTGTAAATCTTCTAGGAATTTTGTAAAATTAACTTTTGGATGGGGAATTCCCTCAGTAGCCTTCCGGATATCCTCCGGTATCCACGGCCTATATACCAAGAGGGTCGGGTCCTGTCCAACCTGTCCTGCCTGAGGATTTGGTACCTCTATAAGTGGACATATTTCTTCCTCACTCTCAGCTTGTAAATTTCTCTCCATTTGATATGATTCTATGTCCCCCTGTGTTTTACGTGTTCGGGACCTAGTTTCAATGGGATCTCTTACAAACGATTTTGGTTTCACTGAGACATCAGGATACCGCGGAGGTAGACCAGCTTGTCCACCCGTTTCATATCCTGAAAAAGGGAGTGCAGGGGGAGGAGGAGCCATTGCTACTACTATATTATTATCTTCTTTGTCTAAAAACAACGCCTTTGAATTATTACTCTTTTGTTCCCTACGGTTTGCTTCCTCAATCCACCTGTGTGCCTGAGGAATGCCTAATTGTCGTTGTTTTCTTGCCTGACCTTTTGTATCACTTTTAAGCTGTTTAAGAAGTTTAACAAGTGAAGATTTGTCTAATTTCCCATCAAATTCATATTTGTTAACCCATTTTGCATAATATCTAACATTATCTGCACGTTGTAGTTGCATATATTTTACGTCTTCGGTTAGGGGCGGGTCTCGCGAGGTTTTAGTGCACTGATTTCCCATGTCAATAAATGTTACTTAACCCTTTTACCACGTGGTACCACAACTTCAGTTCCTTTCACAGTTTATCTAGAATAACTACCTACCTTATTCTGTTACCCTAATCTATGACCAAATAAACAGTAACTTTTCTTGTCCCTGATCTGTATGACAAATCTGACAAAAAAAAAACAATATTTACTGTAACCTAGTCCATGATCTAAAACAGAAAAAAGGAAAAAGTCTCCCTAGCTGAGCCTCCGGTATTGAGCAGTCACGGTTCGAAGTGGAGATCCGCTCTTCAGCCACAGATCAGAAAGTGGCCAGCCTCTTTAAACGGCAATTCAGTCGGAGGTCTTTTCACTCAAGAAGAACCATTTCAGTATCTTCTCCTGCATGCAGTCTTCAACCACCACTACGCTCTGATCCGCAGCTTCTGAGGGATTCCGGTACACAAAGGACCAATCTGTTAAATGAAAAACACTGTAATAAAAAGATCAATACACAGGAGGTTCAGGTTCAGGTTCTTTACTAGTGTACACCAGGAGGCAAAAAATGTACAAGTACAGAATTTTGTCTGAATGAAACAGGAAGAACACAGCTTTTATAGTATTTCTTACTAGTATTAACCCACCCGGCTGACGTAGTCAGTCACAAGGGCTTTTACATCACTTTAGCTTACAATATTCTATTCATCTAAAATGCTGCTTAAAAAGTTTTTCTGGTAAACAACGTGTCCTTGCTAGCCACCTGGTTAGTTACAATACCCTTTTTAAAAAGTTTCCACTCAAGGTTCTAAGTTAATTCAAACATAATATTAGATACAGTTCTCAATACATTTCTTTTGCTACATGTATCACTTCTTCCTTGCAGATGGTGCTTTATCTAGCAACATATACAAGGTCGATTGCTCAAACGGGAAAGAGCAGACGATTCTCATTATTTCACACATTTAATTTCCTGACCCAGCAGATAATCACTTGTGAGAAGCATAAACATTAATTCTTGCTGAGCTAGCAGCTGCTGGGGTCAGAGGCCAACTTGCAAAAAGGCACACTGCAGTTTCCAAAAGCTTCTTGCAGTTTCATATGAATTCATTTTTCTTGTCATAACATTAATAGAATAAAATGCATTATATCTTTCTTATTTCTTAATAAGCACTAAACATATACATTAATACATATTTTTCTAACAAAAGCAATTAAAAAAACAAATTGCAACAAAGAAGTATGTGACTAGGTTGTTCAACTTCTGTATGTGTTAAAAGAATATTGAAATCAAGACATCTGGATTTCACAGGGATGTTGACTCAATTAATTCAGTCTATTAATGTCTGTCTACCCTCCAGTGTTTTCTCTTGCTACTTTGCTGCAATGGTATGTAACTGTTTGACACATGATCCATCAGTACTATTCAGAAGTACAATTTCATATTTAGGAAGTATCTGTAGTATCAATGCAAATTGTGCATGAATCAGCAAATACGACTGACCATGACACCAGAAATGGTTACTATTTCTATGCCGTCATCCCACTATGAACTGCTATGAATGCTTGCTGGACAATCCACTGTTTTACAATTGTGATTGTCATTAATACGCTGTACTACAAAACATATGCATGTCACTCAAAGGAACAAACTTAAAATCTTTTGAAAAAGGGGAAAAATATTTGGTTATGACCTTGTCTGTGTAAATATAAATCTTAAAACCTTGAAAAAGGTGCACAATACGTTCAGCTCCAATAATTAATATCTGTTCCTGCCCCTCCCCCGGTTGGGATAACCTTTTTGAATTTGCACTGCATGACTGTATGTGCATTTCTCTCCTAATTTCTGTTTGCTATCCTTTTTGAGTGTCTTAATTCCTGAAAATCCTGTGAACCACCTTCATCCATTTCATTATAAACTTCAGCATAATCATTACAGAACTTAGAGAAAGTAGTATTAACCTCAAGCTCCAAAGGAGAAGTTTAACTTTTATGGTGAGAGAATTCACTTTTGAAAGGATGACCACATCATTGTGTTCCAGGGAAGATCTCTGTGGTAAATGTGGGATAAGAAGATGCTGCAGACCTGTCCCAGTATAAACATGTCTCTTGAGTGGAAGTCAGTTCAGCAGATCTGTTGAGTAAGCTATACAAGAACCAAATAGAAAGTGCACCAAATAAGCCTGCATACGGACTCCATTTATTGCAGTAAAAACACACCAAGATTAAGTGCTTTTGTCTTTTACATAGAATACTTCATCAGAATAAAGCACACTGATTTGAGAACCATCTTTATACCTGTAAATGTTAGATAATACACAAAACTGAGCCAATGAAATGGTAAAAAAAAAAATCACGTGAAAAAAATCACGAGCAATATTAATTAAACAAAATGTTAATATTCAAACTGACCTAGCTTGCTACAAATAGAAAACTATTATATATTAAATACCTTCAGCATATGTCTAAAAAAAACAGGCACAGTAATGCATATAAAAATGTTAAAATACTTAAAGTTTCATATATTTTCTTTCAGGGCTGGAAGAATAGTCAAGGAATCATTTATACCTTGTGGAAAAATAGCTGCTGGTCTGAGTTGCCACACCAGCTCCTTTTTACTTAATAAATTCTTCCAGTCACCCCCCTCCCCTCAAATCTATGTCCACCGTATCAAGAATACCAAATTTAAAACCTATAAAATTGGAACAAATGAGGGAATGCCTATATAATGCATTTGTGTCCTTGTTTTTGATGTCACTTACATGCTCATAGATTCTGCTTTTCAATGCCCTCTCCATTTTCCCAACATAAAATCCATTGCACGTATCACATAGAGCAAGGTACGCCACTCTGGTGGTAAAACAATTACCTTTCTTAAATGTCTTTAAATGCCGTCTTATTAGCTAGGTATGTTTGGGGTACTTTAAAAATATTAGTACATTGAGAGCTCCTCCCACAGGGTGTTGTACCATGACCACCCTCTATTGCTAAATTCACCTTATTTTCCATAAGTTGTTTAATATTCATGCCAACCTTGCTAATAAAAAACAGTTTGTCTCTCACTGCAGTTAACATATCATTATTCACCCTAAATATACTCCAGTTCTTTTTTAATATGTTTCTCACTTCATATGATATAGAACTGTATTGCACTATACATGCATGCTCATAAATCTTCATTTCACCAAGATCTGTAGGGGTTATGTTAGTAAATGGGTGGTTCCCTAAGAGGGGCTTATATTTTTGCCCCATCCTACATATACTTCCTCAAAAATTTGTTCCACCCTCTATTGTGGGTATCTCTTTCTAAAAACAGATCTCTTAATGTGTAAATTTCCTGCCTCACATCATTCAAATCTGAAGTCATGCATGCAATTCTTATAGCTTGTCCTTTGACTAAGCTTTCTTTTTATGAAAGTGGGTGATTACTCGTATAAAGAAGGTAAGAATTACAAAAAATACTCTTGTAAAATATATTAGATTTGAAGCCTGTAGGTGTATAGGAAATTGCCCTGTCCAAATAATGTTTACCTTAAGTAAATTCTAAAAATGAAGTAGTTTTGTCCAGGTGTTTAATAAAGCTAGGGATATCTTCCACTTTTCCCTTCCACAAAATAAAGATGTCATCCAAAAACCTGCAATATAACTTGATGTTGCCCCAAAATTATTTGTGGAAAACATATTTTAATTCCTAGCCTAATAATACTATATTTGCATATATAGGGGTGCAGGCAGCCCCCATGGCAACTCCCCACATTTGTTGGAAATATTGGCCCTCAAAGAATAAAAAAAATTCTCTAAAATAAGTGCCATCATTTCACACACCAGGTTTACTATCTCATGATTCAAGATAGAAAGTGTAAAGAGTGTCTCTTCAAATAATTATAATCCTTCTTGCTTCGGAATACAAGAAAAAAGATCATTCACATCAATAGATATAAATACCAAATCAACTGCCCATAGATTTTGTTTAAGCTGTCCTACAAAAATCCCAGGAATCTTTAACTAGATGTGTTGCTCTCTCCACTACATGCTTAGTCATTTTACCTACAAATAATGCCAAATTTTGTATTTTGAAACCACTGGCAGCAGCAATGGGTCTAAAAGGTAGTTCAGTGATGCTTTTGTATATTTTTGGGATGCCAAATATAACCAGCACCTTAGGATAAGAATTAGTATGAAAATTAAGGAGGTCATTAGTAATACGTTTATCCAAGATATATTATTCTAAATAACTATCTATATGTTGATATGCAATATTTATTTGGTTCTTAGAAACCTGTACATAATTCTCGTCATTGAATAAAATATTCTGCATAATGGAATAATCCTCTGAACTGCATATTACTATACCACCTCCCTTATCAGGGGTCATAATATGGAGTCCCTTGCATCCCCCCCCCCCTCAGTTGATTCATGAGAATTCAATTATCAGGTATCAGTTAGTATAAAACTTCTTGTTCTGAGCTCATAATTCATACATGTCTTCCTTCACTGCCTTCTCAAAAACATTAATGATGGGATGGAGTGGTGGACTGAACACACTACTTTTCTTCAAAATATTATTTCTGCACTTCCTCATTTGTAGACCCCAGTTGATTTTGGGGAAAGAGGATACGGAAATTGAGCTTTCTAGTGTACATCTGAAAATCTAACAAGCAGTCAGCAACATCCGTCATTTTGGAGGGAACAAATGTAATACCTTTAGAAAAAAGGGAAAATAATCTTTGGTGCTGACCCTGTCTGTCTAATTATAAATATTAAAACCTTGAAAAAGGTGCAAAATATGTTCAGCTCCAACAATTGATATATGTTCCTGCCTCTCCCCTGGTTGGGATAACCTTTTTGAATTTGCACTGCATGATTGTATGTGTATTTCCTCTTCTGTTTTTTGTTTGCTTCTGTTTGTTTGTATTTAAAACCATGCATCAATTTAAAAGTTATACCACAAGGCTTGAGAGTTTTTAAATTTCCCTTTGGTTGAATGTATGATGCTAGTATGATTGAAGACTTTGTGTGTTTATTTGGTAAATGGGCATACAACTTCTAGAAAAAAAACATTATTTTACAATGAACAGATGCAGGCCAAGATGGACAAAGACTTAGAAGAATTAAATACTAATATTGTGAATGACTTGTTTTCACAGAATCAAGATTTTTATGAAAAAATCATTAACAGGGTAGAAAGGAAATGCAGTGCATTGTTTTTAAAGAAAAAAGAAAGTTAGAGAGGGATGTCAAACATTATCAACCCAAATCTGCTTACCCTACTAGTAGGTTAAATGTGGAGAAATTTGTTCATGGCTCTGATACACACAGTACTTCTGCTGGTGCTGATAGGGATATGGCTGATAATAGTGCCGGGTGAGGTACATACCAAATGGGGCATTGTACTCAGTCATGGGCCTGATAAGGGAGGAGTACAGGGGCATGATGACCTCCTTTGATCTGGATGTGAACCCCTTCATGATAAGGTGGGCAAGGTAGAAAGTCTTTCTAACCACTTTGGCAATGTGGGTGTCAAATGAGAGGTCACTATCAACTTGGGTCCCCAGGTCTCTGATTACTTTTTCGGTACTTAGTGGGTTACTGTCTATGTGATAATTTGTGGGTATTTTGTTTTTCCCAAAGGGGATGACTATACATTTCTTGGCATTCAGTTTAGGGCTGTGATTCCGGCACCAGTCATCCGTTTCGGTGAGGCCTTTCTGTAGGGTGTATGTGTCAGCCGGTGTATCGACTATGGTGCCTAGTTTGCAGTCATCTGCAAACTTTGTCAGCCACAACCCTCCCATGTTTGCTTTCACATCTGAGAAGTAAATGCCGAACAAGAGGGGTCCCAGGACAGAGACCTGTGGGACACCACTTGTGACTGGCTTTGAGTCTGACATGGCTCCCGCAATCTTGACTTTATGGGTTCTGTTCTTTAGCCAGTTTGCAACCCATCTTGTGACATATGGATTTACTTTTAAGCTGTTTAGCTTTTCTATGATCCCCGAGTGGGGTATTGTGTCGAAGGCTTTAGCCAATTCCAGGTAGGCTGTATGGACTGCCTTGCCCTCATCAGTGCCTCTTGTGACTGTTTCAAAAAAGTCAACCAGGTTCAAAAGGCAGGATCTTCCTTTTACAAAGCCGAACTGGGTGGGAACAAGTGTCTGTAGGTCTCCAATGTCATTGTTTATGAGTTCCATAATAATTCTTTCCATAGCTTTGCAAACCAGGCTGGTCAAGCTTATGGGGCGGTAGTTCCCAGGGTCTGTAGTGGAGCCTCCCTTGTGGAGTGGTACCACTGTTGCTGTACGCCAGTGTTCAGGTACATATCCTGTAGTAAGGCTAAGGTTAAATAACATTTTTATATGTGGGTTTAGCTCCTCTTGGAGTTCACGTATCACGCAGCCGGGGATACCATCAGGTCCCATAGATGTTGTGTTTTTTGCTTTGTTGAGGGCAGTTCTCACCTGGACATCAGAGATGACAGGGTGACTTGTATTTTCAGGAATTACTTTGTTTTGTATATTTTCATAGCTTCTTCTATACCTGTTCAATAGTAGCTCCTATTTTTTTTCAAATTATAGTTCCTTGCTTGTTTACAGCTTATGAAGCAATGAATGTAACCTCCTTCTCTCCAAGCTTTCTCTTTCCCTCAATCTATATAAGGATGTGCACTGATATTATTAAGAACTGGATCACTTACTTGAATGCAAGAATTTAACTCCAATTCAGCTTTCTTTATTCTCCCCACAACAAGGAAAACAAAGGTCCACGTGTTCCAATGAATGAAGAAGTTTCATGCGACATCCTAATCTCTGCCTTATTACTTGAACTTCTTCAAAAATCCATCTCACTAAGATGCATTGCATATCTATCCATGAAATAATTGGAGACAGATAGACTTTTCTTTACTAAATGTAGTAGCCTAGCATATGGCTTCTGATTCCTTGATATGCTTTGTACAAAGAATATTATAGTTATTTCTAAGTTTATATTGCTATAATAGAATTCATACCATGAAGTTCTTACCTTTTTGACAGAGGTCATTTATAAACAAGCTTTTCCTCGACTTATTGTTTAGTCAGTGGTAAATTGCAGTGATTGAATAAAATACAGTTGCCTCACAGCAAGATGTTCTCTCGTTTGATTCTCAGATGGGGGTGCTTTCGGTGTGGAGTGTGTATCTCCTCCCTGTGTTAGTGTGGGTTTCCTCCAGGTGGTCCAGTTTGCTCCCACATTCCAAAGACATGCAGTAGGAAGATTGGACACATTAAATTGGCCATAGGTGTGAATGTGTATGTGAGTGCATGGTACATAACATCCATGGCAGGCCTAGCCACCCTGCAATGTGAACCTTGGCTCTAGATGATCATCACCGTTAAAGAGATACTTCAACCCTGTGTTAAAAATGGAAAAAGTGAGTTGTGGATGGATGGATTTCCTTTCACAAACATTTAATCTGTAATTTCAACAAGAAACTAATACAATGCCATAATTCATTTTCAAAGACAAGTAATTTAAAACTGATACCAAATTTTGAGTTATACAAACTGAAATTTCACTTTTGAAATTAGTGTCTATTTAGATATAGCAAGTAAAGTAGACTAATGAGGAAGGTTGCATCATTCCAAAAATGTATGTTTATCTGATTATTTTGAATATAGCCAGCAAATTATAACAATGAGGCATTACTATATTTAGTATCAAATATTTTGTGACAAATGATATGCCATTCAAATTACAGGCAGTGATCATAGTACATGCAATTAAATTTATGCCATTCAAGCCATTATGAATTATGACCATGTAAGTCTTTTTGATACCTGTTTTAAACAATGCAATTCACTATATGATCTCTAAACTATTATGTTTGTGTAGTGCATTTATATGAGGTTATCGAAAATCATTATACCACTTGATGTGTATCAGGAAAAACATATTTTTGACTGTCCTGCATTCCAGTGAATTGTTAATCTGTCTGGTCGTACCTCAACTTGCAATTTGGCAATTTTATGTTTTTGTAGACTTCTGCTGTAGTCAATTTTAATTTAGTCAACTATAGCCATTAAGTTTGTTTATCATCTTGGTGGCAGTTGCGTGTCTCAGGAGTTTGTATATGTAAGTAAAGGTGATGCAAAAGAAACCCCCCAACATAAATGATTGTTGGTTTATTTAGTTCCAGGATAGGAAGTGCATCTCTGACAGCACAGATCTAGCCAATGGTTGCTTTTGTTATGTTTTTAAGTTTTTTACCTGCCCAAGATAGGACATAGCTCTCAGAAAACTTTGAAAGAGAACTATTCTTTTTATTTTTATTTGCTAATGTGTCTCAGATCAAATGTTAAATAGTTTTATGTATTTATTTATTTTGATGAGCTATACATTAATTTGCTTATTTCTGTGGAGACTTCCCTCAGTAGAGCAGCACACAATTCGAGTAGGTATGCTATACAAAGCTTAACACGGGCAGGTCCTTATGAATGAACCTCAGCACCATAAAGTTAGCTTTTCCTCAGTTTTGGAGCAAATTCAGAGAGCTTCACTTACTACATGGTAGATACATGGAAGTTTCTATATCACAGCCTCTGAATAGTAAGGTTATTATTTATTACTTTTTGAGTGAAGAAGGGTCTCCTTTTATAATCTAGATCCATGTGCAAGCATGAAAGAAATGAGCCAGAATTTTGATTTGTAAATAAGAGTTTTAATCAAATTTCCATTGAGTAAAATATTGTATCTTATATCATAAGCTTAAAAATGTCAAGGCAGTCCTATAAAATGTATTAACTGTACCTCAAGAGGTCTCCGTGATAGATCAGTTGAAGATTCAGAGAACCTCACACGAGCAAGGTTGCCAGTCTATTTCCCTTGGAGACACACTAGAGAGTGGGGTTCACTGTTGATTGCTGTAATAATGCTTTGTCATTCTGTGTGGATTTAATACTCATATGACACTCATATAACAAAAGTTAGGATCAGATGCAAAGCCAGTCAAGTGGCTGGGAGGAGTAAAGCAGATTATTGTGATGAAAGCTGGATAAAGAGTTGTGCAAGACATTGAAAAGTACCAACTAGTTTTAGATGGCCTGATTTCTACACATGACCTCAAATTTTTTTTAATTATTAATTAGTTGCAACAAGGAAACATAACATTTAAACTTCACACATAATAACTATTAACAAAAGTCCATATTCAATCAAAATTCGAAAATATTAAAAGAAGTTTAAAAAAAGAGTCAACATTCAATTAATATTTTTCTAATAAACTTTCCAGTTTCAACAACTATTTTGGTTAGCATTATTATGATTTCTTCTCATCTTAATAACCTTTAATTCATTATTGCAAGCAGTTTTTGCAATATTTATAAATTCAACAATTGAGGGAGCATGTCAATTCTTCCAACACATTTCTATCTATTGCTAAAATGTATTTATTTATTGACATTTGTTGACCAGGAATGTCTGACTGAGCTTGTGTCCTTTTTCAGCAGAGGCCCAGGGAGAAATGTTCCACAAAGTATTGCATATACCATCAAATTGTTTACAAAAACTGAAGTATACATAAAGTAATATAACATGCATTATAATACTTGGATTCCCACTTGTAGCATGAGAGTTTAAAAGGTGTTATTTACAGAAAAGGCAAAAAAACAATAAGTTAAAGTCATTCATATATCTCTAATATATAAGGACTTCACAATTTAGAGGGGAAGAAATGAGAATTAACTCAGAGTTTAAGATAAAAGTACAGAAAGTGCTGTATATCAAATCTTAGAGCTTACAGACAACAGCATGTACATCGGTAATCAGAGAGGAAGTTGATAGAGAGAGCAGGTAATAAAAAAGGTTAAGTGTCAAGAGAAAAAAAGGGGGGTGGCAATTGGTAAAAGAGGGAAAATTAGAGATTTTTTAAAATGTATAAATAAGAGAGGAGAGTAGTAGTAGTTAGAATCAAGTGAAGCCTGAGAAAGGGAAGTTAGCTAGGTGGGAAAAGAAGGTAGGGGGGTAAATATGAGCAGTGGAGAAATTTAGTGAACAAAAGGAATTAGGAGTTAAAGTTCTATGGCTAGAATTAAGCATGACTTGAGAAGGGGCTGTATGCAAAGGGTGTTAGGTGATTAAGTTGATGGTGGTTGTGTACAGGAGCAATTACAGGTATTTCTAAAGTGAACTTTTAGGGTGATTTTAAATGGGTAGGGCTGTGTGATAGATTTGATTGTTAAAGGTAATTTATTCCAGTGGACAGAGGGAAGATAGTTGTAGAGGGTTTCACCAACTGATTTTTTAGGTTTGTAGATGTCAAGGAGGTTTTCACTCTGCTCCTAAGTTTTCTGATTGGGAGAAAGTAATTTAAGATGTTGGAAATGTTAGGGCAGAAGTAGAGGATGGAGTGGATAAAATTAAGTTGATAGAAAATAAGTTGATTCGGGAACTCAAGCTAGCTCAGTGTTTTCAAGGCCATGCAGTGAAGGGATTTGAGATGAGTGTTGGTGGCAAACCTAACTATTTTGTCATGTATATTTTCCATCTTATTCAGTAGTGCTGCCTGTGGGTTAGTGAGGATTTGGCAGCCATAGAAGAGACAAGGTAGGAGACAGGCAAGAGAGAGAAACCGTCTTGCCTCTGGTGTGAAATATATTTTATTGTATAGCAAGCCAAGTTTTTGGTTAGCATTTTTGTTATCAGTTATGACCCCTAGTAGTTTGTTATGGGATTCAACATTGATGGTGGTGGTGTCTAATGAGGTGATAGTGAAGGCTGAGGTGTTATGATAGTGTGATTTATGTAGAAATAGAAGTAGTTTAGTTTTCTTTGACTTGAGTGTTAGCTGGTCATTAGTTAATCAGGTCTCAATATTTTGAAAGTCTGCTGGGTTTTGGAAAGCCAGGCTGAGAAATAATCAAATGAGGTGATGACTGTAGAATCACCCATATATTGGATGAGAGTTGAGTTGGGGCAGGATTTATAAAGATTGTTAGTAAAAATGTTGAATAGAAGAGGTTCTAAGATGGAGCATTGGGGCACACCTGTAGTAACTGGCAGAGAAGGGGACAGTGTAGAAAGCCATCTAACAGATTGTTGCCTATTGGGCAGGTAGCTGCTGAAACAAGAGATAGTGGATGGCAACAGATTAAGTTTTGTTAGTTTAGAAATGAGAAAAGGATGAGATACATAATCAAATACCTTGGATAAGTCCAGCAATAGGCAAGAGACTAGTGTATTGCCTCTGGACTGCGCAACTGAAACCAGGCTGAATTGGTGCTAAAACCTTTTTTAGTAATAACTGGCATAATAATTGTGCATGGATACATTTCTCCATTATTTTTGAGAGTGGAGAGAGAATAGCTATAGGCCTAAAATTGGAAATGTCTGCAGATTTTCCTCCTTTATGGAGTGGGATAGTATAGATTTTTCCAGATAGATGGAACAATAGATTCAGATAGTGAGCAATTTATCAGAATATATATGGGGTATGTAATGAAACAGGTGTCTATTTTTAGGAAGTATTGTGGCAAGCTGGCAGCAGATGACATGCCTTTAGGTCCTGAAGAAACTTTTTGACATAGGGAATTGATACAGGTTGAAGAGAAAAAGTGTTTTGTGGGGATTGGGATGTTTTTCAGAGTGAGGACTACATGAATCAGAAGCATGGGTGGAGTTAGGAAGAGATCTGGAGCTAGAAGGCAGCGATTTGCTAATAGTGTGGATGAAAAAGGAATTGCACTGGGTGGCTATTTCTGTGGGAGACAAGTTAGGATCAGTGTTGGGAAAACGTGTATTATCTGGATGTAAGATGTGGTTAATTGACTTCCAGAAGTCCCTAGGGTTACTGTTGTTATTAGAGGAGGATTGTGAGTAGAAGTTTCTTTTATCAGATACTATCTTTTTTTTTACTTTTGTTTCTAAGTTCTTTATATTTTTTGTAAGTCTGAAGGAGATTTTGATTTAGTCCATTTTTTCCACAATAGATCTCTGACATGGATAGAGGAATGAGTGGTGTTGGTAAGCCAAGGGGAAATTTGAGATTTAACTTGTGTTGTTGGAGGAAGGGCAAGAGTATTGAGAATATTTAAGAAAGTTGAATTGAAGTGTTGGACAGCATTATTAATAGGCTGTGAAAAGAGGGAATATCAGTTAATGGAGGATAGGAGAAGTATTTTGGGTTCAAATTGGTCAGTTTACAGAAAGTTTTATGTTTGTGAGTACTAGTGGTGTGGGAGGTGTATCTAAGTACTCGGATAGGTGCTTGGTCATGAAGAGAGTCAGATAGTGACTCAGGTTTAGGCTACTTATTGGGATAAGATA
This sequence comes from Protopterus annectens, assembly GCF_019279795.1. Lineage (NCBI taxonomy): Eukaryota > Metazoa > Chordata > Ceratodontiformes > Protopteridae > Protopterus > Protopterus annectens. Next base: position 16,406,723 of record NC_056734.1, read on the forward strand.
CTAGGATCCAGTTGATAACTGAGTATGAGTTTGAGAGTTTATTAAGGTTGGGTTGGAGTTGGGATGATCTGTGTGAAGCCACAAAGGTTTGTACTTTGACATGGGGAGTCTGTTTTAAAGGGATGACAAATTATCTTGACATGCCCTAGGATGGTTGTTTCTGTCATAATGTTATCTGAGAACCAGGATAGTATTTTTAGAAGAGAGATATTATCACCAGGAGGTATGTGTATGGTGGCAACAGTTAAGGTATGATGTTTGTTGAGATTTACATTTGCTGACAGAATTTCAACAGGAGGAAGGGAGGTAGAGAGGTGTTACAGGAGGTTCCTATGAGAAGGTCAGTGGAAAGGATAGCTACTCCTCTACCTTTTCTATTTATTCTATCCAGACGTAGTATGTTATAGCCAGGTGGGAGAATTTCATTATCTGAGTTATGTGGCTTGAGCCATGTCTCTGAGAATTTGAAGGTCTGGGGAGTGCAGTTATATCCATGCCTGTAATTCTGCAGTTTTATTCAAAATACTATAGGTATTTAGAGCATAAAGCTTGAGGTGCTTATTAGCTAGAGAGGAGTTATAGCTTGGAGTGGGATTGCAGTGGTTGTTGTTGGTAGATGATAGAGGTCCAGGGTAAGGGTGGATGTCACTAGACTTTAATAGAGTAGTGACTAGTAGAAAGGAAATATAGTGAAACAGAAGTAGGAGTGTTTTTTTTTTTGTTTGTTTTATATGAAATGTTATGATGCAGATACTTAATATGGTTGGGGCAAGAGATTTGGGTGAGAGAGTAGAGATGGAGATATAGGAAATTAGTCTGATTTAAACAAGGGCTGAGAGGTTAAAGTACAGGTAGGTGATAGTTGTTGGTTGAGTCTATGTTCAGTTAAAGTAAGGTAGTACAATATGAAAAGTGAGTATAGGAAGAGTGCAGGGAGAGACATTGGTTGGTTGAAAGGTAATGGGGAGGAGGGTAGTAAAAAAAGTGCAGATAATTGTATTGCTATAAGGGGAAATAAGGGTAGTGACCAAGTGTAGGGTAGAGCAACTGATTAACTATAAAGGAAATTATGTCAGGGGAGGGTGGGACTAGGGGGGTTAGGGTATAGGGTAAATACTCCAAAGAAGATTATATTGCGATATTGGTTTAAAATGAGGAATCAGAGCATGAAATATTACTAAATATTTAGTTAATTTAAACTTATCAAACCATAATGCTTGCATAAATATATTATTTTCCCAGATTTTTTTAAAACTTCACAGCCAAAATTAACATGTAGCCAATTTGCTTTTAAATTAGAATTGTATCTCTAACATTTAGTGCTTTGTTTCTTGTACCTAACTTCAATTTTATGTGGATTTATGTAAACATTTCTATGAAAATGCTTTCTAGAATAGAGATGTTGAAGTATTCCCAGGGGATTTTAAAATCATTTTTATCAGTATCTAAAATAATGTTATTATTTAATTTAATAAAAGGTCACTGTATTGCTAGATATTTGATCTATACAATTTTAGTAATTTATAAAATGTTGATATACACCCTTTATTATTATTTAAATTTGTTCTGAATTTTATTAAATAAGCAATAAGACCTAGAAAGTATTTTTTAGGATCTGTAAATATGTTAAATGGTATTTGTTGAGTTGTATAATAAGCCTGTTATTTGAATCAATATAACTTTTTATTAAGTAGTCTAAAGTATGAATTTTTGTTTCATTTAATAATTGACCTTGAAATCAAAATTATATTAATATTTGAAGAATCTTTGTAATCCTCTGTAAAAGCTTTAGGAAATAATACAAATATTCATGCCTTTAAATCTGAATTTTCATAAATAAAATTTCTAAATGTATTCAAAATATTATTAATATAATTAGACTTTGTTATTTTATAGTTACTTTTAAAGAAATATTTTTTTATTAACCAAATACAATTATTTGGCAAAATTTGACTATGAAGCTTACATGTTTTTATCTATTTTAAGCCATATATACTCATGTACGTTTTTCCATTTTGCTGAATAGTATGGATTTAACCATAAACTGACTGTTTTAAAAACAGAGGATAATATATATGATTCTATATCTGGAAAACCAATCCCTCCATCTTCCCAATTTCTTATATGATGTTCAAAAGATATCTTATATTTATTAGGGACCAAAAAGAATTTTCTGTACTTACCTATTATCGCAACCAGATTTTGCGACATGGTATACTTTCTTCTCTTTTACTAAAACTACAACAAATAAGTGTAATCAGGAAGGGTGAACTGTCAAAAAGTCTTCTAGGATATTGGTGGTGGGTTTATAAGATGATTAAGGGTTAAAATTTTAGACTTTGCAGGTAGCGTGCTTTAAAGACTTAAAGCGGTGAATTCAGCGAGCAGCTCAGTCTTCAGATATTAGTCTCAAGTCTGCACTGCTGCTTTCTGCTGTTGTAAACGACAAATCGGAATGGTAAGTTAACTTCAGTTTTCCACAGCATCTCATCACTTTCACTCTGAAACAGAAAACAACACTGAAATCCTCCTCGACGAGATAGCAGTGTGTAAGACAAATGTTTACCTATCATTCAGAGTGCTTTAGAGCAGCAGAAAGCAGGACTACAGACTGGAGGCTAATAATCTGAAGACTGAGCTGCTTGATCTGCCAAACAGAAAAACAGAAAAGCCACATTGGTGTTAAACTGATGTCAAAGATACTATTAGGAAAGTACCGTACATTTTGTACACTTTCACAAAAAGCCTTAAGAAGGAGATTGACTCTCCAGATCCTGTTTAAAACACATAGAGGATCACAGTCACCCTGAATCTGCTGTCAGTGTAATAGAGCTCATGGTTCTACATGCTGTCTTTAAAAAGAAATGCATGCATGAAGAAATATTTGTCCCTCTCGCAGTTGGCTGCCAAAGTCCGGCTTCTGTTTCTTTGTCCTGCTTATGTTTATCTGGCAGAAAACCTATCAGTAGGAGTCAACAGACACCACCTTACTCAAACATTCACTCCTTTCAAGAAAACATTAGGAGTTAGCGTTACAAATCTGGTTGCGATAATACATAAGTACCGAATTTTCTATGGATAATATTAATTTTTATACACTTTTTAGGAGACGAAATTGATATGTTTTGAATATTATTATTGTTGCTTCTGTGTATTAATATCATAGAACTAAACTGAATTCTATAAATTAAAGAATGAGCATTAATAAAATAAATAATTCTTTAAAAATTAATGACTACATTGAACTTTGTAACATTATATAAGAAATTTTAATCCACATAACATTACAGCACTTTTGAATTTAATAATATCTTATTTATTTTTATCATTAATAAAATATCTATATATTAAATAATAATTATGAGGTTAAAATCACGAAGGAATGACAAATCAACATTTCGACATTTCATGGCAATCACTGATAGAACACATATCTATGGATAAAGTAATTCCATTATCCTATTAACATCAAATCCACATGAAATAAATCTTGCAGAAGCATTTCAATATAATATAATATAATATAATATAATATATGATATAATAACATTAAGTATCATAGGGCAATGAGGAAAACTAATCCAAATTTTCAGGACCAAAAATCAGTTGTTGAGCAAAGATATTACAGACAACATTAATCTTTACCTGAAAGTCAATTTTAATTGTTTTTAGCGCATTCATCTTTCTTGTATAATAATTTCCCAATGACAGGAAGTTCATTGCTATCTAAAGACTCAGAGACTTGCCAAATGAATCAGCATTCCCAACCTTTGACCTCTAGACATATGACACTGATTATGCTTATTTTCTGTTACATTTCATAGGTTCATAGGTTCATAAGTTCATTGGGAACCAGTAGAACAACTGTTTAAGGACACCTATATCATGATTTTATCCAATACTTAGTGTTTAGAGGCAAGATGATGATATGGATATATACCTGCCCATTGAGTATCCTAAATGTTGTCCCTGCCCACAAGAGACTACCCCTTTTCAGTTCAGTCCTGTAAATGTCTCTCAACAGATCTGAAACATATTCTTTCTAAACTTACAGAATTTCTAATCAAGAACATATATATTGACACATTACTCCAATATAGAACAAAATGTCTAGTTAAGAAAAGATGTCTTAAACTACCTCATTGTGTATTATACAGTTTTTTTGTCATGGCCAAAGAGAGAAAGAGAGAAGTCCTTGATACCTTACATGTTCAACATAAACAAATATTTCCATGTAGCACTATGCCCTCTTGCTCTGTTGTGAAATGGTACTATGTGTATTACAACACTTCCTTTTATATATCTGAAAGTTATTAAAGCTACCTTTATGGCAAAAACTGCATAGTCACTGCAGCTCTTTAAATCATATTATTATGCCACTCCAATGTACAATAATACGCAACAGTTTCCTTAAACCAGTTTTGATGATTTCATATGCAAAGTTTACTTCTTTTCTGCTTCCCTTGGATAGTTGTCATCCATCAAGTAAAATAATGTTCCATGCTTCAAATGGATAGTTCTGCACTAAAACTGAGGCTGTCAAGGTCTATTTATCCTATATAAATAAAAATAAACAAATGGACCCTGACTATCACTCTTGAAACAGTTCAGCCAATCCCTTCAAGTTTTTCGCTCCTCTAGGCACAGATAACTATTTTGCTCTGCATCTTAGTGATATAAAAAAAAACTTTCCTTACAACACTTGGATGTTAAACTATAAAAATAAATATTGTTAGCTATTTTTATATATTTTAAATCAACCCTTCAGTAATAAAGGTTTGTATTACTTATGGGACTCTCTAGTCAACTTTATCCTTCCATTCTACTTGCAGTTTTCAGGCTTACTCAACTCTCTAACCGTAAGAAAACAAAATTGAAATCCCTAACAATAAGGAATAAAAACAAATAATAGTAAGACAACCTGCTGTTTTAGCTATTGACCATTTCAATTGCACTTATGCCACTTAACTTCAATTACTTTCCTATCCTCACACTAATCTAAATCCAGAAGTGCATGGCAAATACACATACCCCATTAGAAAATTTAGGAACTGCAATAAACACATCTTTCTAATGTAGAAGAAAATCCAGAGATCACAAGGGAATCCATAAGAATATGGAAATTCTATAGAACAGATATCCCAAACAAAATCCAGCCAGTAAAAAAATATTTTATTCTACCAATACTGGCAATCCATATCATCGCCAATGCGATCGCCATATTTCAATATAATGTACAAGATTCCTTATATTTGTGTTATGACTATTCCCTGCCTGTAAAGGCAAACTTAGAAGGGATCACACATCTGACAATCAGAGGGCCAAGTAAGTCATTATATTCAGAAGGCAATAATACCAAATGCAAGGTATTTCAGTAGAAGTACACTTTTTGTATAAAGGTGTATGCATGTACATATGTGAGTAGGTGAGCTGCACTTATTAAAATACCATTTAAACCAATTTATTCTGATTAACAATACCATTCGAATAACAGTTTCTTGACTTTGTAACCCTAGGATTAGCTTAAAGTCATAATACTCCCAATTGAGAAACATAGTCCATTCAGACTAGCTATTTAATTATTAATTTTAACACCTTTATATGAATGTATTCCCCAACTCTTCTTTTTGTATATAAAAACTTGATGTGGCAGTTAGCTTCACTGTATGTACACTATAAGTAAGTTAAGCTCACATCTATTACTTTTACTCCTCGTGTGAGGATCACAATCAACAAGCAGTATACCAAGATTATACAGTATAAATTTACTTAAGAATAATATTCCTTTAACTCAGTTAAAGTAGCATAACAAATATATCAGATAGTTCTCACTCACCCTCAAATGAAGACTGCAGCATCAAGCCAGAAAATTATTTTACCAGCTGTACTCATTTAAAAAAAATAGAAAGAGTAAAAGTCTGACTCCAAAAAGTAAGCAACTATTCCAAAAGTGTACCATTTAGTATACTCTTGCATAAAACTACACACCATGAATACTTAGCAACACCCCACATGTTTCTTCCCTCTTACATAAAAGAAACATCCTGCCCATTTCAACTGCAAACCTTATTAAATAATTAAGTGAAAAATGTGCTATGATGTGATTGCATTTCACTTTTATGAAGCAAGCGATTTCATTATTACATTTACTCTGAAAAGCATAACATCTAATCTACTTGCTAAATAAAACAGCAGCTGAAACTGTGCAGGATATACAATACTCAAAGCTTTACAAAAAAGGAAAATCAGCTTACATTATTTATGATGTAACCAGAAAATTATAGTATTAAAAAAGGCAGAACACAACACAATCAAAACATGACCTCTCTAAGGAAAATATAAAAAAGGCTTTCCCACAAGCCCTGAGAAAATAAACAGTTTCTGTGGTTTAATAAGCAAATATTAAACTAGCTGCCCCATGAGCCATTTCAAACACAACCAATCTCCTTCAAAAAAAAAAAATCAAACTCCACACATCCTGTACAGTAGACAGAGACTTTAGCCATCAAGCTACCATCCACTCAAGATCCAGGTGGGAAACAATAATTGATTTGAAACAAATAGAAGTTTAATACACTTGAGCCATACTAAGATGTTATACCATTAACAGATGACTGCAACAGCCATCTACTTAAGCAGGCAGTTTAAACAGGAAAATGAATATGAAAACCATCATTCCTTGTCCATGATAATTCCTGTATATGTCACCATGGCCATTTTTACCATTTGTAAACTCCTCTTTAACCACAAAAGCATATATTTTCACTAGATTTACAAATATATATATATATATATATATATATATATATATATATATATATTTTACTTTAACATGAATTAATCATTTTCCTGCAAAGCAACCATACCTAAACTTATTATATATAACTAATTGTAAATAAATCACCACTCGCACACCAGTCAAACTGATACATGTCATACAGAGATAAAGGTAAAAGTTTGTTAGATTGTTAATTAAACATATATTGCTAAAACAAATAGTTACTTTATGAAGTCATTTCAGATTTGAATTTAATGCTAATGTGTAAATCATGGTAAATAAATATAATATATTCAATTTGTCTCTAAGTTTTCTAATTTTTTCATTTAATGTCCAAATACTTCTTGTAGCCTGTTTTTTCAATGACCAAATCCAGCCATTTCTTCTGTAGTGTTTTGTTGATTATTTTTGTTAAGCAAAAGAAATTGCATCTTCTAATGCGTCCAAAGATTTTTGCCCATCTGGTAGAAACAGTCTTAATCTTGCTCGGTAGAACAAATGTGTTTTTATTCCAGATTTTTATTAGGATTTTAAAAAAGGGATACATGCTTTTCTTTTTGTAATTACCAGTGAACAATAGTCATTGTCAAATCTTATAACAGTATCTCCTAATTTTTATAGGTAAAGCAGACCACGCTGATTTTAGAATTAAATTTATCTTGACTGGAAATAAATCAGACTTACTGATCTTGTAGTCAAAGAATTCTTTTTGTTTGAAGTTATTGTAGACAAAGATCTATGAGCTCTGTCTATACCAAATGGAAGGGGTTCAGGAACGTTTAAGATTTTTGGCAACCAAGAAGTTAAAGATTTAACCATATTATCTCCTACTTGTTTCTCCGGTACACCATACATTTTGATATTATTTCTCCATGCCCTATTTTCCAGACCATCCAAGTTTTCTACAAACATATTATTCTGTTTAAGTATAAATTCAATATTACTTTCTCCATCTGTTAGTCTAATATCACTGTCATTAATTGCTTCTGCATGCCAGATATTTGAAGTTTTTATTGTTTGACAACTTCATTAATTAAATTAATTTGTTTCTTACAGTCTTCTTTGATAGTGTCTATTTTAGTATTAGGTTTATCCATTTCCAAAAACAAGTCTTTTATATTATTATGGGTAGACTGTAATTCCTTCTTTACAGATGTTTCTTGTTCTGCTGCTTAAGAATTCTGTCTTATTTCCCCTACTAGTCATGTTGATTTGTAATTTTTACAAGAAATATCCAAAACTATATGCTTTTTCTTCAGCAAATAATTCTAGCTAGTTTACTTTGTGATATTTCACCTTTTCTGAATACTTTTTTGATGAGTTTGAAAATTAAATCCTGTTTAATTTGATTAAGAGAAGCAGAGAAAACATCTTATGCTGCTGTTTACCATCTTGGCCACACTCCTCATATGACCTCAATTCTGAAAGCAGACTTCTTAAGCAAAGATGATCTCTCATTTTCTCTTAATTTGTCCCTCAAGAGAGTATCCGGCATATCTCTTAAGCTCTTCATGTAAGAAATCTAGACAAAGCAGATGACTGTCAAGTAATTCTACTTTGAATAGTGGTGCTCTACAATTATTTTTGTCTTTTTACTAGTATTTGTGAAGATATTCCCCTTCAGTTAGTTTTAGCATTGATGGGTATCTGGTGTGATCTTAGTGTTCTTTTCATTCTGATGGGTGTTAGGATGGCTTGAAGTGTCTTGTGAGATGTGCTCATTGACATCCATGAGGACTCAGACTCTTTAATTTATTCACCGTTATTAAAAAGGTAACGAGCGGTAAACTGATAACCATTTAGCATTGAGTTGGAACAGCTGATTGAGCCAGCAGCCAGACAAACCCGGAATACCTGAAGTTGTGGTAAACGTGTCCTTGAAACATTTAGATGATGCTTCTGTGTAGGATAAGTTCATTCCCTACAATCAGTAGATCTTCTATCCACCAGAGGTGGTCAGGGATGAGGGATCTGAGTGGACTTTTTTCAAAGACTTGGGAGTAACTGCTAAATGCTATGCTTAAAGATCTGTTTAGGTGCTAAATGTGGCTAGGTATAATGCCATCAAACTGTACACTGGATTATAATTTTATCTGCTGTACTGCTGGATGATGTTTGGGAATCCCATTGATATATATGCAGCAACTAAAGTCCTTTTGTGTACAAGAAGGAAATGTGTTTGAGAACTGAGTAGAGGTGTAAAAGAATCTTAAATGGTGCCTCTTTAAATAGCTATCAAATCAAAGGCTAAGCCCAACCTTAATGATACTATCAAGAAGATGTTCATAGAGTGTGAACCAAAGATACATGCCTTCCATACCTGTAAGGGAAAAACACACCATTTGAACTGTATATATGTACATATCAGAAGGTGGCAGCAATTTCCAAGAGAAAACCCCAGTGATAATTGCAAAGATGCATGAAATGAAACATATAAAGGCACCAGTAGATCCCATGCAGTCAGAACTGCTCTGAGAAATGATATAAGCCAAAGATAGTTTGCAAAACTTATTAGGGTCTGGCAGCAACTTTTTTTGTTAAAACAACAATCAGTTTTACAAACGATACTAGACAACATACAAACTATAAAGCTAATATTAATTGGAACAGCCCCTAAAATGAATGTGACTTGAGATTCACAATAAAAGAAACTTTTGTGTGCATAAAAAATGAACATACAGTTCCAATGGGAGCAACAAAAATAAAAAAGGTATTGTGTTCATTGAAATATACGCCTCAGAATTTGGAAAACTGTGGTATGGTACTTAAACTTGGGTTAGCCATTTCTGGTGATTGTCACACAAGAAACCATAGTCTTCAAACCAGGATGCTAACAGAGGAGCCTGAAAAGAGATGGAAACAATGCATATGTCACATTATAAACATATACCCTGGGACTTATTAACAATTGTGTAAGCTTCATATAAAGCTTATATGATTTAACCACATTAGTGCTATGAGCAGCAGTGATCAATCAATATGCATGCTGCTCATCTTTCTTACATGTCTATAAGAACTATTTTCTGTCCAGCAGCAGTGTTGAAGGCCATGGAAAGGTCCAAGGAAGCTTGAGCACACAATGGAAACAAAATGTCTTGTCTGTAAGCAAACCTATTTTGTGAGCACAAACAGACAGCTTATACAAAATAAGGGCAAGTTGATTTAAAGAATTAAGATGCATGGCAAATTAAATATGGGGAATGTGCACAGAATGCAATGAGATTAGTGCAGAAACAAGTAAATGATGAAAACATAATGCAGTCAAATGTGGCTATATTACAAAGAAACATTTTTAACATAAATACTTCCATAATGATGCTATCAATTAATCCTGTTCACAATTATTGAACCATGCATATGAATAAAAACAGACATGCTAATAAAGGATGTGAGAGGGACACAAAGAAGCCATGTAACAAAGGGGAGTAAATGTGATATAAATGTTAATAACATACTGAGTTGAAAAAAGGATAGTAAATACATCAGGGCTATTTGTATAGACTGCAGTTATTGAAACATGTCATTATATACAGGGAATGTATCTGTACTAATCGACAGTACTGTTGTATTCTCCACTTCATTATGTATATGCAAGAAGAGATGAACCCTACAGATGTTGTGTTGCAAATAACTGAAAGGGACATGTATTTGCCATTTGTTGTCATTTGCAACCATAACAAAGGGGGTGTATTACCTTTAAAATGTATTAGACAAACATATGTTGTATATTCATGTAAATCCTAACAGCAATATAATAACACTCAAAATACACCAATGGCAAAAAGAGAACACAGATCTCATGACATTCCATTAGTTCAAGGTCTCTTTAAATGGAGCACACCTACTACACGATTATACTGAGATTTTTCACAACAAATTACAGCAAAACTCCTAAAACATCATTTAAATAATACAAACTCACACGAAAGTGTCCTAACACCGGCCCAATCATACTTTATGACAATCTTGAATCATGCCATACAGTAAGACATGTTATGTAAGTCCTCATGTTCTATAATGCTGTACGGTGTGAAGAAAATAATTACAGCAATACATAAATGTTTGGATGAAGGCATGCAATACAGAAGCATTATTATCTGGAGCATAAGTAATGCCCGGGAGCAATAAATGGTTTACTCAGCATTTGCATCTTGCCAGACTCGAACACATGTAAGGACAGATATCAGAAAACTGCATATCAGCCATCAATGCCACAGAAAAAGGCATACTGTCTGTCTCATAAGGAACATCACTGAAGGTCTTTCAGTACTTTTCTATTGTAATGGGTATGGATTACTACCTTGGAGCATGAAAACTTAAAAATGTGGCCATTTGACTGTGCCATAACTACTTTTTATTTCTTACTTAGGCCAGTCCTGTTTGACAGTTATCTGACAGACAGATGTTACTAAATTCAAATCCCTGCCTATCATACTACACACTCTGCAGACCTGTGTACAGACTACATCTGTCATACAGATAGCAATGGAGCTTGTCACAAATAACTGAAACTAAGGTGCGAAGTAAGAAAATACTTTTGATGATAATTTGTGCAATTTATATAATAGTATTTTGTCAAAATGATGACAAGGATGTACCTATGTTAATGTTCACATAGCTGTGAGCAGCCCAGTATCAATGTTTCTCAGCCAAGGTAGCTTTTTCCATTGTTTTTTACATATTCTCTCCCAGAATAGAACCACATTCTTTCTGTGTAGATATGTTATACAAGTTGGTACTCAGTGCATGTGCCATAGGAGCACTCACACCATGGCATTCACAGTGCAACTGATTCACTGCTGTGAAATTAAAAATGAGTTGATATTTATGTGTCCAATGTAAAAATGTATAATGATAATAATTTGATACACTGTTGTCTGTGTAACATCAGTACATTCATATAATGCTGCCCTTTTCTGGAATTGATGACATGTATATCAATCACATGATCCACAGTGGAAGTCCAAACACAAGTGTGGGAATCCACCTGCGTGAAGTCATTACAAAATACGATTGTGGTACAAACAATTTTTATAAGATAAAAGAGATGGGGAGGCCTTTCCCATTGTCATTGTACATATTGTACCTGTGGTGGATGTCATCCATGAATAACAAAATAAAGACACAATGACCTACAATCAGTCAATGTGGGTTTTGAGCACCTGACTATGTGATGACAGACGCTACATGATATTGTGAAGAATAAAAGTGCCGGGGTAAAATTGTGAGATATTTGGGTATTTGAAGGCATGACATCATGTTGTGTTCTGCAAGGGATATGTGTGCCAGTTATTTCTTTAAAAGACTGTTGCTATTTGACTTTTTGTCAAACAACATTGCCTGATGCTAAGTAAACTCAAACTCATGTGATGTGTAATGCAGCCATCACTGTGATCTTTGAGTAGCAAACATGTGTATATAATCAAAGATTCAAACACACACTTACTAAAGCAACAACATACAGAACACTGTCTTATTTCCTCATGCAACACGTGAAACCTTGGTAATTCTCGTGGAAAAGCCAAATTTCATCAAATGGCATCATCAGTATCAAATAATGCATTTATACATATAG
>NC_056734.1:16424075-16496575 GCF_019279795.1 Protopterus annectens
TCCTAGTTTTCCCCATTATATGAGGCAGGTCCCAACAGTGTAAGAGTATGAATAGCTGGGTGCAAGTCTAGGAGGTAGGTGGCATCATGGCGGTGTGTGTCAGGCATACTGTAAGTGGTTTGGTGGCCTGTGGCTTGGGTTTGATCCTAGCTTAGCACAGCTAAGCTAGGGTGTGTGTCTAAACCTGCCTAGCACTCTTTGCAAAGTGTAAGAGGGTGGTGCGCACCACGCACTGGGTGATACAGGAAGAAAAAATAAGTTAGACCAGGAAATAGCAGCAGTGTGCACATTTGAGCACTCTGCGCAGCATGCACACGGGTTTAAACAGGGAAGCAATGGGAAGGGAAAACAGCAGTAGGAAGGTATTCAAGGAGAACTAGCATAGCTGGGAGGTGAAATGTATCAGAATCAGCCAATTATACAGGCAGCAGAACAGCCCAGCCCAGAAGACTACTATAAACTAAGCAAACACCTTCCCCTCTGTTTTTTCCTACACTTTAGACCTCCGGTGTATACAAGTGGGGAAATTGTAACAAACAAACCTACAAAATGAGAAGGGCTGCAGCAGGTAACATAGAATAACATGTGCAAGAGGCTGAGGGTGGTGAGGATGTGAATGCTGCCGAACAACCCACAGTGAGGAGACAGAAAAGAGTGTACAGACCCAAGGTAACCTACCAGGGGCTACATGAGCTGGAGATAGTGGAGTGCTATAGATTGGAGAGAGACCTCCTACAACAAATTGTTGAGCTGTGCCGGCCACAACTGACACACCAACTTGACATAGGGGAACCCATCCCAGTGGATACCAAGGTATTTGTAGGTCTAGGTATACTAGCCACAGGTACCTCCCAAAGCACAACTGGGGATATCATGGGGATCTCACAGGCATCAGCATCCAGAGTATCCCACCAGTTCCTGGATGCCATGTCAGCACATGCCAGTGAGCAGGTATATTTCCTCAACACCCGTGAGATGTTGACCAGCAATATGCGTCTCTTCCACCAAATACAGAATACCCTGGGGTAGTGGGTGCTACAGTCTGCATGCACAAATGCATCAATGCACCACCCGGTGAGCAAGGTAGGGCCTACATCAACCGCAGGGGCATCCCTTCCATCAACTGCCAGGTCGCATGTGATGCCCAGGGCATTATAATGAATGTGTGCGCTGGCTGCCCTGGAAGCTATAACAATTCCCACATATGGCATCTGACGCGGTTGTACCAGAGATTTGCCAATGGTGACATCCCCTACGGTCACCTAGTGGGGGACACTGGGTACACACTGGAGCTGTGGCTAATGACACCCATCAGAAATGCACACACACCTCAACAACAATGCCATAATGAAGCATACGAACAGGCCAGACATATAATAGAGTGTGTGTTTGGGATGCTCAGGTCACGGTTCCAGTGTCTGGACACATCCGGTGGAGCCTTGCACTATTCACCATCTACATGTACCCAGATTGTTATGATATGTGCTATGCTACACAATATGATCCTGCAAAAACAGCTGCAGCAGGAACAGCATGAGGCAAGGCCTACACAGCCCCCCACCAATGCCAAGACCTGTACAGGCACAGAGTGATCCAGAGGAGGAACAACCTGAGCCTGCCCCAGTAGGCAGAAGGAGGTGTGCCCAGTATGCCCTGGCCTTGGCAAAGAGGCAATGCATAGCACATGCACTAACACAATAGGGACCCAGGGAATGACACCTCTCTCTGACTCACACATGCAGTAAAAGGGATGCCAGATATGACACTACCTGTGCTCAACCATGTATAGGAAATGTACTATGTGCCTCCAACATAGGCAGCCCACCAGCACCATCTGCAAGTCTGGCGCACTCTCAAGGTAAGACAATCAACCTACCAATTGCCAAATGGAGTAGAATGTGTTGTTACTTGTATCTATGGTATGGATGTGAGCATGCAAGGGAATTGGGTGGCTGAATGTTATGGCAGCAGACAGTAGACACCAATAGTGTCACCATGAAATCTTTAACACATGCTGGAGTCACCATAGTAGCCAGCACTACACAGGGTGACAAAACCCACTGCAGGAAATGTGCTGAGCAACATGTGTGTCCATATGACCCACACATGCCAGTAAGGACAGTTCACATACCCAACAACAGTCTCGGCCAGCAGGACAAATGTAGACAAACCCAAACAGAGCCTGTGCCATGGCCCCAGAATGATGGCTATGGTTAACCTCCCCCGCCAGGCTACACAGACAGACCACAGCAGGGCAGGCAGTGGGATGTAAGTTCTGAAGGGTAGGAAGTCAGACAATAATATGTAGGGAAACCAAAGCCACAATCTGTAGTACACTGGTATACCTCTGGTCAGCATGATAGTTAGCAATACAGAATGAAATGGTGTACCTGACATACCAGTACAATCATAGCAAATGTGTACAAGTTTCACGTGTGTCCCCCACGCCCTGCATAGTAATGTAATAACAGTCAGGTGTGCCCCCCAACCCTGTGTAGAAATGTAGAAATAGTCCGGTGTGCCCCCCATCCAACTTAGTAATGTAATAAGAGTCAGGTGTCCCCCCAACCCTGTGCAGAAATGTAGCAATAGTCAGGTGTGCCCCCCCCATCCAACATAGTAATGTAATAACAATCAGGTGTGCCCCCGACTCCTGTGCAGAAATGTAGCAACAGTCTGGTGTGCCCCCCATCCTACATAGTAATGTAATAACAGACAGGTGTGCCCCCCAAAACTGTGTAGAAATGTAGCAACAGTCTGGTGTGCCCCCCATCCTACATGGTAATGTAATAACAGACGGGTGTGCCCCCCCAACCCTGTGTAGAAATGTAGAAGTAGTCAGGTGTGTCCCCCATCCTATATAGTAATGTAATAACAGTCAGGTGTACCCCCACTCCTGTGTAGAAACGTAGAAACAGTCAGGTGTGCCCCCTGCTATGCAGAAATGTAGTAACAGTCAAAGCCAGATGATCGATGGGTACCCTGCAGAGATAGCATGCTACCTGTCGGCGTACAACACAAAGGTCAGCACTGCAGCGCAAACTACCTGGACATGATCCACACATTCAATACAGATGGCCATACTGGGCATGCTCACACACAAATACATGAAGGCCATGACTGCAAATACCAGTGGACCAGTCATATCTGGCAGTTGCAGTTGTTAGTGCAGACACTCGTCATTATGCACCACTCATGGCTTGCACACAAAGTGGATAGGAATACAGACATATATGTCAGGACAACATACTATAATAAGCCAAAGGTAGACATACATAGATGTGTGGAAGAGGGTGACTGTGACAAGGAGCCATCCAGGCCTGTTCCACCCAGGACACAGCCAAAGGGCCCCAAACACATGAAGTGCAGATGTCACTCACACAGATACTAGCCACAGGTTTCTGTCAGCATTACAGACTATGTGGTGCACATGCCAGCTGTGCGCAACATGCCTGTACAAAGAAGTAGTCATCTAGCAGCTGTATACACATACCTGTGACATATGACCCTGTGTGTGCCTGCATGTGATGTGGCAAACCCTAGATGAATGGTTATGGCCCATGCACACACTGCCCTCCCCATAGTCCTACTATGACAAGCCTGCTGAGGTCATCCAATGTGAAATACACCTTTGGGAGTGTTGTACCCAGTAATCTCCATAGGGTGTCCCATAACTGCATACTGCTGTAGTGTGATAAACTAGTTAGGTAGGAGTTCTAACCCCAGACTTGGCAACTGAGTGTGTGTCTGTGTTTGTGTGTGTGTCTGTCTGACTGTGTAGAGAGCAATGCTTTTTAGGGTACTAACACTCCTTACAATTTATATACTCAAATTTGGCAAGGCTACTGATGTTACTCACCTAGAAATACACCTCTGGGAAGGTTGTAGCCCAGTAAACTTCATATTGCGTCTTGTAACTGCATACTGCTGTAGTGTGATAAAGTAGTTAGGTAGGAATTCTAGCCCCAGAATTGGCAACTGTGTGGGTGTGTGCCTGACTGTGTAGAAAGCAATGTTTTTTAGGATGCTCACACTCCTTACACTTCATATACTCAACTTTGGCAAGGCTGATGATGTCACCCACCTAAAAATACACCTCTAGGACGGTTGTAGCCCAGTAATCTTTGTAGCGTGTTCTGTAACTGTGTTTTTCTATAGTGTAATGAAGTAGTTAGTTAGATGTTCTAACCCCAGACATGGCAACTGTGTGTGTGTATTTGTGTGCATGTCTGTCTGACCCTGTATGTGTAGAGAGCAATGCGTTTTAGGGTATTCACACTCCCTACAATTCATATACTCAGCTTTGGCAAGACTACTGATGTCACCCACCTAGAAATATACCTTTGGGATGGTTGTAGCTCAGTGATTTCTGTAGTGCATCCTGTAACTGTGTACTGCTATAGTATAATAAAGTAGTTAGGTAGGAGTTCTAACCCCAGACTTGGTGAGTGTGTGTGTGTATTTGTTTGCGTGTCTGTCTGACCATGTCTGTGTAGAGAGCAATGGTTTTTAGGATACTCATACTCCTTACCATTCATATACTCAACTTTGGCAAGGCTGCTGATGTCACCCACCTAGGCATGCACCTCTAGGAAGGTTGCAGCCCTGTAATCTCTGTAGCGCATCCTGTAAGTGTGTAGTGTTGTAATGTGATGTAGAACTGTTATAGAGTTCCATCCCCACCCATGGCAGTTCTGGATGTTTTGTGTGTGTTTCAATGTCTGTGTATGGATCGATACATTACAGGCTAGTCACTCACTACATTTCAAATGGCCTACTTTGGCAATCCGGCTGATGTCATTCATTGTGAAATACACCTTTGGGGAATGAGTTCCCTAGTAATCCCCATGGTGGGTTCTGTAACAGCTCCATGCTGTAGTGTGATATAGACCTCTGTTAGGGGTTCTATACCCACACATGTCAGTTGTGGATGTTTTGTGTGGGTGTCACTATCTGTGTAGGGAGCAATGCATTTTATGCTAGTCACACTCACTACATATTGAATGTCCTACTTTGGCAATCCTGCTGATGCCACCCAGTGTGAGCTAAACCTTTGGGGAAGAAGTACTCCAGTAATCTCCGTGGTGCATACTGTAAATGCGTAGTGCTGCAGTGTAATATACTAGTTAGGTAGGGGTTCTACTCTTAGACATGACAGGTTTGTGTGTGTATGTGTGTGTGTGTGTGTGTGTGTGTGTGTGTGTGTGTGTGTGTGTGTGTTTGTGTGCACGTGTTTGTAACATGTATTCTGTGTGAAGGTGGTTGTGACTGTATGACACCAGTGGCCAATGTAGAGTGGGTTTTGCATATTTCTTAAATGATGGCCCTACTATATATCACAATGTCCACCAAACAGGGATAACTGATGTGAAACAGCTGACAGGCTTGGGTGTGAATCCATATCCATACATGTGACATCAAGGCCAAGCAATCACAGTTAGCAACTGCAGTATTACCCAGACCACACTCTCAACCCATGTCTCATACACAAGCACATGCCTAGGCAACAGCCAATATGTGGGTAGTACACTGCATATTGGCCAGTGATAGTAACTATGGGGTGATAGCTGTGGGCTACAGAGGGCATGGCACTCTGTCCATCTGTCCAATATGCACTTACATGCAGATTGTACACCTTCCTCGTGTTCCCAAATGGACACCTAAAACACCTGTGATGCCATCACATGTGACCCACAAAGGACATACCATGCCTGACAACATGCCCTGTATTGACAGATGCCACTGACACCAGGGAATGCTGTTAGCATGCTTTCAATTTAGGTGCAGGGTAAATCTGCTGCCCATTGCCAGTTCCTACCACATGTGGGCAAGACTGGCACATCTGATGATAATCTGTGTTCACAACATGGGCCAAACACCCCAGGTAGAGTTCCACATGTCACAGTACAAGCATGTGGGAGGTGTGCACATCACAGACATCGTCCATGCCATGGATGAAGGAACACATACATGGCAAGCAATACACAGCATTGGCCGCACACAATAGTCACCCATGTGACTGGATGGGGATACAATACCCACTTGTGTGGGTAAATGCAGACACTGCAGCCCTGAGCCACAATGCAGACCATCATCATGTGGCCTGATGCCAAGGTATACCCATCGCCTAGCCTAGTACAGCCGTCTGGCACAGTCGACCACCACACACCCATGCAGACATGCACCCATGCATGTCAGTACTGGCAACCTGTGTGTTTGTGTGTATGTTGCATTGTGCATATGTTAACATCCACACTCCCTACAATGCCCATGGGCATACTGAAGCATGCTGTCTGGTGTCAGAACCTCACCATACCCTTTGCCCATACAACCCAAGTATGATCCATGTGGTGCATGTGATACCTGCACAGTGATGTGTCATGGCAATCCCACTACTGATGAGTTGTAATTCTAGCCCTGCCAAGTGTGTCAATGTGTGTGTGTCTCTGTGATAGAGTGGCTGTGTTGATGCTGGCACCTGTTCATGCAGACAGGCACGTGTATGTCACCTACCGTATAGCTAACGCATCCCTGTTGCAGATGTCAGTCACCATCACATATATGTTCTGAGGGTTCCACAGCAGGTAACCCATGTGATGCATCCAATAACTGCATAGAACTGTGATAGCACTACATAGTCATCAGGGGTTTGATACCCTGTGCTGGTAGGTGGGTGACACAAACATGCTTAGGTTTTACTCTCCCACCACTCCCCGACTTGTCTTTGCCTCTGTCTGCCTCTCCCACTCCTGCTCTGGTGGATATGGAGACCTACACCTGCTTTGCTTGGCAACAGCATGTGTATTTTAAGTGATGCTCATGATCAGCTGATGGCCTCTGCATGAATTGCAGCCCTCCACTAGCTGATTGCATGTGGAACAGCTGTGGTAATATCCCCATAGCCAATTGCTTGCAAACACACTCCAGTACCTAGGAGCATCATGTTGGTGTTGGCTCTTTTCATTCAATGTGAGCAAGAACTAGATCTGTTGTTTGGCAAACAGCATCTCAGATGGATTGTGTATTTACCTCTAACAACATACACTGTGGAAACAGAGCAACACACAGGAGGAGGGTGTGCCTGACCTGACTACAGACTGTAAGTGCTGCTATACTGCATTTGGAGTACTGTTGATTTAACAGTGTGTGTGTGTGGGTATGACTGTCCTACATGTCTCCCATACCTGTGATGTCGGTTCCATGTTTATGAGGAATCCCCGTATACAGGGTCATCTGCAGACAGGGCAGTGTGCTATTTCTTTGGTTTCATGTGTTACCAATGGAGCATCTATCTGTGGACTGCAGAAGGTAGTGTGAGGATTGCAGTCTGTAGATGGTGAAAGCTGATACAGTTGCTGGCATCTTATCCCTCATAGGAAATATGTTGCAACAAACCGTTACAACAGTAAATGTATGAGGTTATCACAACAAAATGTCATTATTGGCCCTGTGTATGTGCTTCCAACCACAACTCTGTCAACCTGTTTGCATATGTCATGCATGAAGTTGTACATATGTGCTGTACACCATAATTAGTGTCATCATCTCTGATAACAAGCCAGTGAGATATCAGACTGGTGCACATGTTATGTACAGCAGGGGTTATATTTGATGACATAACCTGGACATTCTGTACTGAGGTCTGTGTACTTATGGTGAATGTTGACAGTGTGTGTATTGTTAATATGCACTTTAGCTTGAGTACAGACTGTGGTAGATGTCATTGTTCTAGGTCCCATCCTATTTGATGTTACATGCTGCTCCACTGTATGGTACCGTATTGGTATACATGTTTGTTGGGCCATACACACACATGTCCCATACAACAGACAGCCATCAGACCAAACTGTGTAGCAGACCAGTATATGTAGGGTCAGTCTGTGAGTGGCACATATGAGGATGGTGTCAAACAGATAGTCTATATACTGTTATATTATGCTAGCTTAACATATGTGGTTGTGGCTGTGGTCACATTGGTTTTGATTATGCACTTTCACACAGGTGTATCTTACCCTGTGCTGTGACATGACTATAGAGCCTGCTATATATGCAGGTACATGTGCATTCCCTCATAGGAGATGTAGGCAAGTGTTGAGCCAGTCTGCCTATAGCCTGTGAAGTGCATTGTTACATGCCTAGTAGCTTAGTGTACTTAACCAGTGAGATGTCATGTGGATATACTTGCCATATTTACTGCTGCTGGGCCTCCCTTAACAGTCATGTATGTCAGACAGAGCAGTGGGTTGCTGTACAGATGTATGTCAATATCTAGTGGGTGGTATGTGGCCATGGCACCCCTGTACCAGCAGTTATTATGTGTCAGGCCAGACAGGGATGTGTGAATGCATAACCTATGGTGGCAAATGTATTCCAGTCATTATGTGTTATACCCATCTACTTGGCTGTCTACATCCAAATTGTCAAGAATGGTGCATATGTTTAGCACTAAGGGGATATGTGTACACCTCTGGACTGTACAGAGTGTGTCAGAATGTCCAAATATATTGACCAATATCTCTGCTGCAGTCCACAGGGGCATTATGTGCTAGCAGCTGTACTTTACTATGATGTCTTTAGGATGTCTGTCAGTAGCCAGTGGCACACATGTTATAAGCAGATGTGACCTCCAACACACACCATGTCTGTGAAGACAATCCCTATGACAGTAGGAATAGTCTACTAATATACCTGCTATACATACCTGACATCCCCTTGAACTACAACTGTGGGACTATAGAGGCTGGGGTAGAGCTTCACTCCATATCCAGGACCTATGATAGAAATATATGTACATATTATTTTCCTGATAGCCATATATATATGATTGCACATGTGTAGTACTTCCAATCACCACTGTCATGGCAACCACCTACTCTAACCCCCTACATCATGTGGGCATGGTCCCTTTACATTGCCTGTGTGATGGACATCCTTCCTGTGTATGGGCATCAGTGTTACAGACAGGAGATAGTAATACCTCTTACAGGAGAACCGGCACACTCAGGGCAACTACATATTTGTAGGAGATTCAGGAACTACAGACAGAGTGTGAGTAGAGCTGTGTTATGCTTTGTATAGTACTGGTGTTGCAGGGTGTGTGTGTACATACTACTTTACCTTGGAATGCAGTCTCTCTGCATAGCTCTCAATTGTGGGCCTATCTACTTGGTGACAAGAGGTGTGCCTATCATGTGTTGTCTGTTCACCATACAGGTCCTGTGTCAGATATTTCACTGGCAGTGTGTGTGTGTTGAGTGCTATCTGTACATGGCTACATCCATTTCTGCTTCTAACCTCAATTCCCTGAATAAGGGTATGTTGCCGACTATGCTGTAACACCAGAAACTTGCTTAGCGTATGGCAACAGTTCTCCACATTTGTGCCTGTGTTCCAGCCTCTGTCCTTCACCTACATACCAAGCTTTGTACATATGACATGCTGTTAGAGGTTGTTCCATGGTGGGCTGTGAGTATATCACACTGCCATTGCTGCCATCAGTCTACTGCTGTTGTATCCCCCACACATACGGTGGGGGTGGGACCATATATGTGTGGCCGTCACCTACACAATACATGTGTGCTCTTATGCACTCCAGAGGCCAGTAAATGTAACAGTGGTATATGGCGCTGCATTATTGAGTCTGGGGGGGGGACATCATAAATTACCTAGGCTGTTAAAAAATGTGGGGGTATCAGGGGTGAGCTACCTTAAGGTATCTGGATGTACAGTACCATATACTTCACCTATATTTACATTACTTACATAAATTGGGTTAATGCAAGCCTACTGCCCCCTGCCATACCGACTGTTCTGTTTGTCAGTGTGCATGTGATGGTGTCAGTTATACCTTGTTAGGTAACAGTTACAACCCATTTGGTCACATGACATCTTTACCACCTAGTGATTTTGTACAGAGTGTATATAGAGGCTGCTGAACTATACACCTGCATTACATACTGTTGATTGTTTGGTATCCTGTGGCTCAGTCTGTCCTCACTATTGTACAATTTGAAGGGCTTGGCCTGGACTGCAACATTTGGGAACCTCTCCAGACTACTATATTAGTATAACTGTTTCACTGTTGCATTACTCTGTTTATATGGATGTCACTGTCTGAACAGCTATATGACATGGCATATAGAACTGTAATAGTACACAATTAAAGGTATTCCATTTCTGCAAACCTGTGTGGTGTTTTCCCTATGACCTCTCTGTGGGTATATGTTACAGGCAATGATTGTCATTTTTATCGGTGGCCCATACAATGTCCAGTTGTTCAGGTGTTAACTGTAGGCATAGTGGTTGTTCCATATTGTGTGCACCATCTACATATGTATCTTACTGTAAATATATCTGCATGTGTAAGTGTAGTCACATGCATATATATATAGATATATATGTGTATCTGCATATCTATGTCTGTGTATCTATATCTTGGGGGTGTTGATGGCTTCCACATTTTACATTTCCTATGGGAAGCAGACTGTACTGCATAATATGTTACCAATACCAGCCTGACGTCATATAGGTGGGATGTAGTACTGTTAACATCTTGTGCCCATGTCGTATCAGGTCCTGTTTATGAGACCTGCAGCACTTGATAGTGTATTGCAGGGTGGATGTGTACGGCTGTGGGGTTGGGATGCCTATTTGTACAAGACGTATAGTGTGTGGGGCCTCTCAACCCCATTAACGGTGCATGTGGACATACATGTTTTTGTTAATCTGCCATTCCTATCTACAGATGTATGGCCATATATACCTATGTAGATATATATATCTGTTTACATATATATATATATATATATATATATATATATATATATATATATATATATATATATATATATACCTATGTCCGTATATACCTACATAGAATCGGCATACATATATGTAACTTGCTGTGTATATGTAGACATATAAGTGCAGACACATATATGTGTCGATGTAGGCATTTGCATGTTTATATGGTCATATATATTAATATATATGTAAATAGTTTTAGAAAAATATATATATATATATATATATATATATATATATATATATATATATATATCTATATATATATATATATATATATATATATATATATATATATATATACACACACACATCTATAGATATGTAGTATCTGTTTAGATATTAATATATTTACACACACATACATCTAGATGTTGGTATACATTCTCTGTACTGTTGGATGATATGTTTCTGAAAATATCACATTTGTTTGTATCTGGCATAGCTTAATGGTAAATCACTTTTTCTGTGGTGTGCAGAGTCCTGAGTTTGAGCCTTGCAGGCGCTGTTTATTTTGTTGCTGGGCAGAACACATCCCATTAGATAAAGAGTGATTAAGGCACTTTTGAGCAGTTGTAAGCGGGTTTAAGCCTGTTTGTGCAGGGGTACGCACTGCCCACATAGGTTAAGCAATTTACAAGCTAACTGAGTATAAGAAACTGTAACCGGAAGTTATAAGAGCTTACATTCATGCAAACCCTTGCAAACCCATTTACAACTGCTTTGAAGTGCCATAATCACTCCGTATCCCATGGCCCATGTTCTGCCCAGCAATAAAATAAACAGCCTCTGCAAGACTCATACCCAGGATCCTGCAAACCATAGCCAACATGATTTACCACTAAGCCATGAAAAGCATACCTAAATCTGATGTTATCACAAACATATCATCCAGGACAATCATTCAACAGTACAGGAAATGTACTTTAACATCTAGATGTATGTGTGTGTGTGTGTGTATATATATATATATATATATATATATATATATATATATATATATATATATATATATATATCTATATAAGTAGATATAAAACTAAATAGATATATACCTTTCTCTCTCAATGCATACATCTACACGCACACACACACACACACACAAACACACACACATATAAATATATATATATAATATATATATATATATATATATATATATATATATATATATAGATAGATAGATAGATATAGATATGTATATACAGATATATATCTATATATCTATAGATATAATACAGAACATAACAAAGACATGTATGAACACAGGCACCATTAATGGGGATGAGGGGGCTCAAGCAACATACGTCTTACACGTATTGATATCCCCCCACCTAGCAAAACAGGTCTGCCCTGCAATATAGTACCAACTGTTGCAAATGCCATGACCAGGACTTGGCACTACATGGCCACAAGATGTTAACAGTAAGCCATCCCACCTGTATTATGTCAAGCTGGTATTGATAACATATCATGCAGTACAGTCTGGCTACCATTGTTAATGTACAATGGGTAAGCTATAAACAGTCCTATAATACATATACACAGACACATGTATGCAGATACTTATATATGCATATATATATATATATATATAGAGAGAGAGAGAGAGAGAGAGAGAGAGATGTAACTACACATGCACACAGGGGTATGTCTAGGGAGATACATAATTAGCGGGTTCACACCATACTGAACAGCCAGTATCCCTACAATTGCAACCTCATCTGATGGACAGTGTATGAGTTACCCATACCACAGACAAATGTTGCCTGACACATATACCCACAGAGAAGTCAAAGGATGTAACACAACACACAGGTTTGTATACATAGGAAAGGTTCAGTTGTATACTATTACAGTTGTATATGCCATGTCATATAGCTGATTATGATTTGATATATATACAAACAGAGTAATGCAACACTCAAAAAGATCATTTAGTTCAGCAATCCGAAAACATCACATCTGTTGGTGTCCATGCCAAGGCCTTCAGGCAATACAACAGGACATGCAGACTTGGCCACAGCATAACAAGCAATCAACAGTATGTAATGCAGATTTATAGCCCAGACCCTCTAAATACACTCTGCATGCAATCCCTATGGAGAAAATACCTGGGTTGATACTATGGGTGGTATGTGTTACATAACAATGCATAACTGAAATTATCAGAATTACACTGTTGGCAGTAAGCACTAGGCCAGCAATGTTCACAAGGTGAAATGTATAGTAATGTACACCCGCTCACCTTAAGACAGCTTACTACTGGTATTCTTCACATGTTGTGACACCCCAATATATTTATGGTGCATACCCTCCCATACACTGACTTACGTGGGCATAGCACACTGTTACGTACATTGACCTCTAGACTGCAGATGTGCACACATGTTGTGCAAATGAAGCCCACACACACATATATATATATATATATATATATATATATATATATATATATATATATATATATATATATATATGGTGCATATGGTCTGTACACCATTATTTATTGACATCATACCTGATAAAAAGCCAGTCAGATAACAGACTGCTGGACATGTGTGTAGTGGGGGCTGTTTCTGAGGACATTACTTGGACATTCTATGTTTTTGATTACAGTACTGTGGTCATTATACATAGGGCAGGGGTCTGGAGCCTTCACTATCCAAAGAGCCATTCCTGACCCCACACCCACCAAACTAAATTCATTAAGAGGCACAACAGCTATCTGACTCCTACAATGAAGATAGCAGAGCATATGTGGTTTCATATTTAGTTATACTAAATATAATATAACTATGTGTATAACAACAATACCTAACATATATCCATAATTGTGTTCCTGTGTTGTGATTTCTTGATGTGTGTCTGTGTGTGTGTGTGTGTGTGTGTGTGTGTGTGTGTGTGTGTGTGTGTGTGTGTGTGTGTGGAGCCACTACAGCAGGTTGAAGTGACACATGTGGATCCAGAGCCACAGGTTGTAAACCCCTGATGTAGGATGATTGACGACTTTATGTGTATTTCACTTATGAACCATTTGCTCTGTATGGAATGTAGTAGACGCCATTGTTCTCTGCCCTGTTCTATCTGATGTTACATGCTGCTCCGATGTTAAGCTTGTGTATCATATGTGCCTGTGCCTGCGTTGACTTTGGATGGGTATGCATTTTCTCACAGGTGCTGCTACGCTGTACTTTGACCTGCATGTCGAGTCTGCTATAATCGCAGGTACATGTGTATTCCCCCATACAATATGTATTCCATTGTTCTGGCAGTCTGCCTGTGGTTTGCCCAGTGCTTTGTGACATGCATAGCAGCCTACTGTAATTACCCAGTGTGCTGTTGTGTCCAGTTACTTGCAAGACATACTGCAGCCAGGCCAGCATGACTGCTGTGCATTTCTGACAAAGCAGTGGTATGCTGTATAGATGTATGTCACTATCTACTGGATAGTATGTGGCCATGTGTACTCAGCACCACCAGGTATTATATGTCAGGACAGACCGGCGTGTGTGCATGCATACACTGTGTGGGCATATGTACTCCAGTATTGTCATAATATACCCATGTACATGGCTAGTAACATTCACATTGGGAGGCATGGTCCACATGTCTCGCATGAAGGGGACATGTGTACACTTCTGGACTGACCACAGAGTGCCAGACTGTCCACATATATTGATCATATCCCTGTTGTAGTCCACAGGATTATTACTGTGCTAGCAGTGGTACTGTACTATGATACCCTCATGATGTCTGTCCATAGCCAATGGTGCACATGTCTACAGCAGATGTGACCTCCCACACCCAACATGTCTGTTAAGACACCCCTATGACAGTAGCTACAGTCTACATTTATACCTGTGATACATCCATGACATCCCCTTGCACTAAGGGATTGGGACTACTGGTGCTGAGGTAGGACTCCACTCCATGTTCTGGACATATGGTAAACATATATGTGTACACATATATCCACATATCTATATATTTTTTTATTTTATTTTATTTTACATTTGTTAACCAGGGGTGTCTGACTGAGCCGAAAAGGCCATTTTTCAGCAGAGGCCCGGGGAGAAAAGCTCCACAAAGAAAAATTACAGACACATTTAGTTATTTAGACATAATCAGTATACACACAAATTACAAGAGACATGTTTTTACAGTGGTATGCGGCACAAACAGTTTCAGTGGAGAGAACAATCCAAAAAATATTAATTTTAAAAATAAAGGTAAGTAATAGATTTGTGGTGTACGGCTGAACTTTGGAATGTAGGTAGAATACATACATAGTACACAGGTACAGTACATACATTGTAGATTAGCCAGTGTTT
This sequence comes from Protopterus annectens, assembly GCF_019279795.1. Classification (NCBI taxonomy): domain Eukaryota; kingdom Metazoa; phylum Chordata; order Ceratodontiformes; family Protopteridae; genus Protopterus; species Protopterus annectens. The sequence goes on from NC_056734.1 coordinate 16,439,213, forward strand.
GTGAGTAAGATTGAAAAACTATTATCAATTGCTCTAGATTTAGTATGTATATATATATATATATATATATATATATATATATATATATATATACATATACATATATATATATATATATATATATATATATATATATATACACACATATACATATCCACATACATACATGGCCATATACATATCCACATACATATATGGAGATATATATGTACATATATATACATATGAACACTCACACAACAAGTGGCTAAGCTTCTGATGTCATTCAAAGGGGATCCAGTATCTGTCTGACATGACTGACAGACCACAATGTTTTGCCAGAGATGGTCTGCATCTGTTGCCCCTGGGATTCTGGCTACTGGCTACAGCTCTTGGCACCCCCATAGTGCCTTATTTAGGCAAGTTTCAAAGGACAAAACCACCTCCATAACAGATGCAAGCATGCAAAACTGAAGGTAAGGCTACTCAATGCTAGACGTCTCGACCTACAAAGGCACTCTCTTGAGGCACACCTACAAATGGGGAACATCGATATCTGTGCAGTAAATGGAACCTGGTTCAATGCTCCAGAGAGCACGCCTGTAATATCAGGCTATGTGGCGCACCTCATCACTGAGGGCTTTCATCCAGAAGAAATGGGGTAATTGTCCCACTGTACTCATCCCTCATTACATATATCTCATATATATATATATATATATATATATATATATATATATATATATATATATATATATTTATATATATATATACCTGAATATATTTGTCAATGTATAGATGTGTGTGCATATCTGCACCATTGTAATGTGTACTCCTTCCACATTTTACATTCTCTATGGTAGAATGACATTTCTGCTTGATATGTCACAGATATTGCGCTGACAATTTACAGGTGAATTGACTTACTGTTACAGCATTGTAGCCGTGTTGTGGAAAGTCCTGCAGTCAGGAACTGCAAGTGCTGGATATTGGATTGCACAGCATATCTGTTAGGGCTGTGGAGGGGGCAACATAGCAGTAATTACCAGGTACCCCTCATTTGTGCCCCCACCCCTATTAACAGTCCATATGGTCTGTTATTTTGTAGTGAGTGGTTCAGGATGTTGTTCCCATGTGGACATGCTATACACATTTTTATCTGTATATATATATATATGTATATATATCTATATATCTATATATATATATATATATATATATATATATATATATATATATATATATATATATCTATAAACATATTTATCTGTCTATATACAATTGATGTTATATGATTATTTGTGTCATACATATATATACATATAGTTGTCTATCTGTCTACATTTACAGATATGCATGGACATATGGACAAATATATATTTGGCTCATAATTTTGGCCTGCACCTCATTCTCTTGGCAATTGACATGGATGATCGCAGGATTGAAGTCAGTAGCTACTGATGACACCTTTGTGTTTCAGACTTCATTTCTTTACAAAATGTGTTTTAATACATATAACTGTTTAACTAGCAACATTTTAAGTGTATGAGAACAATATTTGACATATATCCCTATTTGTACCCACATTTTGGCACACTTTGTCCAGAATTCTTGCATTAAGAGGTTGTGTGGTATGATATTACTAAATTTCCTGTACTGCTGAATGATTGTGCTGGATGATATGTTTGTGATAACAGCAAATTTATGTGTATCTGTTATAGCTTAGTGGTAAACCACTTTGTCTATTGTTTGTAGGGTCCTGGTTTGAGCCTTGCAGAGGTTATTTATTTTGTTGCTGGGCAGAACACGGGCCATTGGATACAGAGTGATTAAAGCAGTTGTAAGCGGGTATGCATGGTGGTAAGCACTGCTTGTTTCAGGTTATAGCTTCTTACACTCAGTTAGCTTCTACTTTGCTTAATCTGTGTAGGCAATGCTTACCCCTGTGCAAACACACTTAAGCATGTTTACTAGTGTTTAATATGCTTACTACTACTTATTTTTGCTTACACCTTCTTACTACTGCCTTATTCGTTATGACACTGACTTTTCCGACAGTACTCCAGTTCATAAATATATGTTATTTAGTGGGTTTTGCAATAAAAATGTTGGTTATACCATGCTTTGTCATGTAAAATAGCTTGTGCTGCAGTGGGACTCGAACCGGGAATGCCTCCTTGTTAGGTGGATGCTCTGCCCACTACACTATTGCTGTGCTGCTGCATTTCTAAATATCTTCCTTGTTATCCTCTTCAGCCTTTTAAGCTGCTTTATCCTTAGCTAAGTGATGGGCACACCCACACACCTACACTTAGCTGTACTCGGATTTTTAAAAAAAATATTAAGGGGTTTCTTCAATTTGTTTATATATGATGTTGCTGTTCTACACATGGGGGACTGTTGGTGGGGATATGTGGACACCTATGAGCGGTCTCACTCATTTATTTCCACTTTCTGCTGTTCTACTTTGCAGGATCGTGTTTATTCTGAGAGGTCTGCTCTCAGACATATCCCCTGCACTTGTACATGCTCTGTGTATACCTAGGAGGTCGGGCAGCGCGCCTTCATTTATATGCATGGCGTGCTGCCATCCTCCTCCTACACAGGTGCTTCCATGCAGGACTATGCTAGTGCTGCACGGAAGATTAGTGAATCTGGGGGAGTGTCTTGAATTGTATGTATTATTTGGGTTGATAGTCCTGCTTTCTTTGGAAATTGTGATTTTATACTGGAAGAATGTTATCAAGTCCCAGCACTTTGATCACTGAAACTTCATGACTGAACATTCTAGTGAGAAATGTGATCCCTTCTGTTACTGGTCACTGGAAATTGTGCAACTGTCTGTATTTACTCCATGGATGATGGTGATATGGAGAACAAAAAAGCAGCCACTGTCCAAACAGTCTTTTTCTAACTTACTTTTCTATGCCATAACTGACTTCTGTGGAAGGTTGGGTGCCAGGCTGGCAACTCGACACGGTAAAACTCCACTGCCAGTCATGAGCAGACAGGTGATCTGCTGTGGCATCCCCTAACCAGGAAAAGCTGAAAGTAGAAGAAGAAGAAGAAAAGAAAGTTTTCTATGCCATAAAGTTAAGATTTTTTGTTATGCATCCCAAAGCATTAAAGTCATTTTTGGAGCATAATATGTCTTCATTTGCAGATGTTTTTGCTCAGACTCTGCCTGTAATGCCACATTGTCTCCAGTCAGCAACTATGTTGAACTTTGTTAATGTAGTCCATCACCAGTATCAACAGCAGTGTCTCTGATCTGAACCCTGATGCACTCCCATTCTCACTGTGAACCATCTTTCAGACTGAACTCTGTTCATACTTCAGTCATTGGGTCCTTGCTTATAGCCTGTACTAATTCTACTAATGTTTCTTGGACTAAAACAGTGAGTACCAAGGACACATAAAAAAGAATCAGTAAACACTAAAAGAAAAACCAAGCCAAGCTCGATTTCCACTGTGTGATTCCTTAAAAGCTCTTGTATTAGAGGAAACTTGGGATATATGAATATGACCCATTAAGGACATCAGGTGTTTCAGCTACATGGCCGTTCTGAATGCCATTGATTTTTTTTCCCTTTTTAAGTCTATTATGGACAAATTCAGGCCAATAAATCCAATATCCTTAAGGGGTCATTTGCATGTATCCCATGCTGCCTCTAAAACAAAACTTTTTAAGGGATCACACAGTGGAAAATCTAGCTTGGCTGGGTTTTTCCTTTAGTTTTTGCTGATTATTTTATTTGTGGGACATTATTAATCATTGTTTTAGTTTGTTAGTTGGGATATTTTTCAGACACCCTAATGGTTATGGACATCATGTAGGTAGGACAACCCTGTGTTTCCAAATGCTACCCAAAAAGTCCACTTCTGTTCTGTTGGTGATGATATAAAAAGGCTGACACATGCAAGTTTACAGCTAGTGGGGTTTGAATTTATTGGCTTGAATTTGTCTGTAGTAGACTTGAAAAGAAAAAAAAGGCATGGGTATTAAGAACTGCCATATAGCGGAAAAATGTATTTAAGGAGTCATTTGCATGTATCCCATGTTGCCTCTAACACAAGAGGTTTAAAGGTATGAAGAAAGAAAATCTAGCTTGGCTTTTTTTTCGGTTTTTGCTGAATGCTTTTGGGACTTCAAACCAGTGCAAAGTTGCCCAAATCAGATTTCTTTGGGTCTTGTTATATGCTTTCACCAAGTCTAGGAATACCCAGTTAGAGTATTTTCTCATCTCTCTAGTTTCTCAACTATCTGTCAGTCTGCAAACATTGGATCAGTTGTGCTGTATTCTGATCTGAATCTGAACTGGTCCTCTCCCATCTTTCTTTCTACTACTCTGCAGATTCATTTATCAATCACCCTTTCCAGAACTTTCAAGTAGTATGTCAGGAGGTTGATACTTCTGTACTGCTCACAGTTGTGGATGTCCCCTTCATTGTTGTATGCTGGTACTAGTGTGATTATTCTCCAGTCATATGGAATATGCCCTTCTCTATATACTAATATGACAATGCTTAGAAGCCATTACTCTCCTGTTTCACCCAACATCTCAAATATATCTAGAGTGGCCTCATCTGAGACTGCTGTTTTCCCTGACTTAATTTTCCTTAGTGCTGCTCTTACTTCTTCTATGGTGAGCTCCTCTTCTTCAGTTAGTAGGCTGTGTCTGGGGCAGTACAGCTTATGTAGAGTTTACATTTTTCACGGGCTGCTGGAAGTACTCCTTTCTTTTGTCTTTGATGTCCTGAGGACTGCTGAGCAGGCTGTTGCTGGCATACCTTATGAAGGGTGACTGTTTTCATTATCTGTATCTCTCTATTTGCCTTGCAACCTGATAAAATTTCTTTTTGCCATTTACTGAGTTACTTTCTAGAAGCTGGTAGAGTGGTTCTGATGCCTTGTTCTTTGCTAATGCAACTCCTCTATTAGCCTCTTTGCAAGCCATTCCAAATTTTTTCTTAGCCTGGTCCATCTTTTCTATCTTCCATTTTTCCTGCGTTCCTTTCTTTTGATAACTTTCTGGACTTCTGCATTCCACTGCCAGCGTTCCTTATGTACCTTATTTCAATGCCTGGCTCGCCTTCATATCTGTTCTATAATCCTGGCACATGCTATTTTGAGGTGCTGCCATTCTCCTTCAACTCCACCTATTTCTTCTCCTTCCTGAAGTACTCCTGATGTGTTGTTTGGGATATCCAGAATCAAATTGTTGAAAGAGGTAATGGAAAAATTAGTAGAGTGAAAGAACTGGCTCTATGTAGGAAGAGTATGACCTTTGTCTTTTTAGCTTAAATATTAGGTCATGTTTTTGTAGTCAGAGTTTGAGTGAGGATTTTGATTCCTGTGTTTTGTCTTGCAGTTCATTAATGGAAAAGGAGGAACAAACATGGGTGGACTCACCAGTTTACTGTATAAGTGAGGAAGGGCCAGAATCAGTATGTAGACCATTGAACGGAGCCTCGAAGGACACCTATCTTAACAGGGAGGAAGGAAGTCTATGCTGTTTGTCACTTGACACATTGTATTCTGTTACTCAGGCCTCTAAAGGATGAGAGTGGTGAGCCTATGGAGTAGTTTAGATTGACAGACTATGTCAAATGCCTTTGAGAGATCAAGAAAGGTGGCAGGAACAGAAGAATGTTATTATGCTGTAGCATGACAGCACTTAGGAACTATACTAAGGCAGTTTGTGCTGCAGTTAGACCGAATTGTTTACCAAGACCTAAAGACTGGGTTTTGGTGAAATGGTAATATAGTAGATAAGTGAAGGCATCCTTCAAATATCTTTGATAGTGGAGGTAATATGGCAATTGCCCTGAAATTATTAAGCATGCTAGATATGACACCTTTATCTAGACATATGTAACTTTGATCCAGATTTTTGGAACTTGGGATTTAGCTATAGACCTGTTAATGAGTATGGAGACTGAGATGCCTAGGGCATCTGAATCAACTGGCTGCTAAAGTTGTTTATTTTAAGCTTAAGGATGAGTTTTTATGATGGTTGTGATTGACACAGGCTGTAGTTGACAGCAGTAGAGTGAGAAGGATTGGACTGAAATTGAGCAAGGTGGTAAATGGGTGCATATTGAAGGAGGCAACCTGCTGTGCTGATGAAGTGGGAGTTAAAAGAACTGGCTATGTGATAGTCAGAGTAATTTTGCATAGGATTAGGTTGGAGTAATTTGCGTGAAAGTTTTTTTTTTTTTTTTGATAATCTTGTAAGATGAAGAAGTGTATTGTCTTTTTTATTAAAAGTTTGACTTGGTTTCATAGAGTCCAATGGTAGTGGAAGGCATGTGGTATCTGGTGCTGTCACCAGAGCTTCCAGACTCTCTCCCTTTTTTCTTATTATTTGTTTTGTGTTCTGAGTTAACCAATGTGTGTTCTCTTTTGACATATTTTCCTCCATGGGACTTTGGGATTAATACTATCTAAAATAATGTTTTTTAAAGGTTTATGTTGCTTCATCTAGGATGAGATGCATTAGCTGGGGCATGTTTGTTTGTTTAAGTGCATCTATGAAAGAGTTTAACCTGAAATTATTTAGGTTGTGGACTATATCATACCAGGGAACAGATGGGTTCATGTTATAATTTCTAACAGCATAAGTTGAGTGGTGGTCACTATTGTTATCAGCTAGTGTGCCAGACTGTAATATTTTTGGATGTGCATAATAAGGATCCAGTCCAGAGTTAACGAAGAATGTCAAGTTTTATTAAGTGGGTTGGGACTTCAATTACTTGTGTAAAGTTGTACAGGTTCAGTGAATGAGCATTACATGAACTGTTTATGGTTGTCCAGTCAATGCTGACATTATTAAGTATGATGATTTATTGCTTAATGTTGGCTGATACCGAGGACAGAATGTCTTATAGTTTGGTGGGGTTGTTTTGGGGAGAGATATAATTACCTGTGAGACAGGGAGATTTCATTTGGTTTAGATGACGTATGATAATCAGTATTTCAGCATTATTATATCTGTGATTATTATAGTGCTACTGTGCTAGTGTTGAATATGTAAAGATTCCAGTTACATGATATACCCCTCACTTTTTTGACTGTGCAATATAGTCAAATTATGTTATAGCTCTGTGGAGTAATTTCAGTATCTTTAGTGTTTTTTTTTTAGTCGGGTTCTGTGAGGACAAGAATATCTGGAGCATATTTTGCCATCGAGGGATAGAGTTTATTTTTGTTGCAGACATTTTGTATATTTAACTGAAACAGTTTTAAGGTGAGGCTGTTTTTGGTAGGAGGTATCATGGTATATTCAGTGGGCCTTGAATTGTGGGTACAAGATGTATGTGAGGTTGAAGGGTCAGGGTTTGGATGAGTGTCATCAGATCTTTGAAGTTTTGAGAGTAGCAAGGCTATGCAACAGCAAGGAGGACTGAATTTGCGATAGATAAACTGTTTCTTTGAAATGGGCAAGAGATTCCTATTGCTAATGAAGTGTGAAAAGGAGGGACACATCTCAAAAGATATAAAAAGTTGCTGTTCAGCATGTGTGTGATAGATATGGGTAAGTATATAAAATTGTGAATTGAGTCAGACTGGGTTATGTGGTATGATGTAGATTGTTCCAATATGACTATCAGTGAAAAAAATATATCTGCTATGTGAGCATGTTGAAAGGTCAGAAATTCTAAAAGTGAAGTAAAATGCAAAGAGTTGATTCCAGGGAATTATTGATTGATGGTAGTATGAAAGGTGATGCGTGAATATTTCAGGGAAACAAAATTATTCAGTGGACTGTATACATTTATATATATTGAACTGTTTATGAAAGCTGCCTATTTAATAAGGTTGTTAAAGTACGTGCAATGTGTTAGTTCAGAGGGACTGAGGTTGTTTGCCTTTTATAAAAGATATGTGATTTTACTTTAATGTGAGGTTTGGTGTGGGAGTGTTATGGTTGGAGATAAGAGTCTTTAAAGTAGACTTCTTAGCCATCTACAGTTAATATAGGAAAAGGACATAATTTGACTTATAGATATGTAAACATACGTAAAATATTTCTAATTAAGCATTAGACTACAGTACAGCATAGTTAGAGGTATGCATGCAAATAACAAAATATTATGTCTGCGTATACCATCCTGTTCCTGTCTAAACTAACAATTAATCCAAAGAAACATCTAGCACAGTGGGAGCCTACATACCACCTGGAAACAATCTGACTACTCTACAACACATCCTAAATTGGGTATCAACATCCCACCCTCAGGAAAGAATTATAATGGGTGACTTTAATGTGGACTGGCTCTCCTGCAACTCTCAAAATCCCTCTGACCACATTAACCTACACGGTTTCTCACAAACAGTCCAAACTTGTACTAGAGTAAACACAACATCAAATAAACATTTAATCCTAGACTGGATCCTTACAAACAGGCCAAACTTATCCCTACACTCTGGCTGTCTCTTGGGCAGCCTCAGTGACCATATTCCAACTTACCAACTACCGCCAAATCTGAGATAAGAAAAAAATATCCCCCAAGACTTCATAACTAGTTTAAAAAGTGCAACTGGGCACCACTCAAAGATATCCCTTTAGATACTGCAGTTGAATACTTTAACCCTAAATATCTTGCCCCCCCCAAGAACAATAACGATAAAATCCAATTATGCCCCCTGGCTTACCAAGAAACAAGCTCGCGGGATCAATGACAAAAATAAAACTTATAAATGCATCTAGAACTATGAAATAAAGCTAAAAAACATATCTGACAGGGCTAAACAGATTACTATAGCAGTGTCCAATCAAAAAATCAAACAGTCCTACAAAAATTGTGGGCTGCCATCAAAAAAGCCTACAGCCAGGACTAACTAGTACTCCTTCCCCAAAACTCTCCGATACTAAAGACAACATAGCCACACAATTTAACAGATACTTCACTGAATCTATACAAGCCCTCACAAACAATAATTGTTTTTCCCCTACCCAGACTCAAATAGTACCTACACAAGATTCCAATAACTCTCCTTCCAACCTGTCCCAAAAAACACCATAGTTAAATATCTCAAAAGGCCTAAAACTACCATATTTGCTGCCTACTATCTACCTGCCAAATATCTAAAAGCCACTGCAGAAGCAATATCCTATACTGTATTCATATTAATAACTTGATCCATCTCAGAACCACAAGTCCCTAAAGTTTGGCAAGTATCACAAATTATCCCACTACATAAAGGTGGAAACTCAACAGCATTATCATATTACCAGCCAATAGCTATACTATTACCATTATCAAAAATACTTGAGAGGTATTTCCATTCACAAATCTTGAACTATCTAATAACCAACACTCTTCTATCTAACACTCAGTATGGTTTCCTTCCTAATCATAGTACTATCACCACCCTTGTTAACTTTACTAACATTATTAACCAGCATAGCATTGATAGCAATTTAGTTTCCTCCATCTTTCTTGATCTGTCCAAAGCTTTTGATACTGTCTCCCTTTCTAAACTCTTAACTACATTGTCACAACTTAAACTTAGCTATTCTGGACTTTGTTCCAGCAATATCTAACTGAAAGCCAGCAAGCTGTAAAATAGCAACAAAATCTCTTTTCGTTACTGCCTGTAACCTTGGGAGTTCCACAAGTATCTATTCTGGGCCCTCTCCTTTTTATTATCTTTACCAACAATCTTCATACTGCCACCCCATTCCGTAGTTTAATATGCGGATAATTCCACCCTGATTTGCGCAGCCCTAACACTACAAAAACTCCAAAAAATCACCCAGCAGTCATTTAATGCTGTGGAATCTTGGCAAAAAAATTGCACAACTTATACTTAACCTTACCAAAACAAAACTCATGCTCTTCTATCCAACTAGAGCTGCAAACACCCACCAACCACTCAATATCTCATCATTAAAGCATGCAATTATTTCTCCAGTTTCCCAAACAAAATTACTTGAAGTGATCATTGACCATAATATAAAATTCGATATACACATATCACAGACCATAAAAAAGTTCATAGAAAACTAGGAACCCTGTACAGAAATTGACAATTTGTGAATACATCTTCAAAGCTCACTATAGCTGGAACCTATCTTATCTATATGCCTCACAAATTCTTAGAAACATTAAGAAATCTGACCTAACAAAACTCAAAACTTGCTATAATAAAATTGCAAAGTTTGCCACAGTAACAAATTTCAGATCCCATCATTGTTTGGCTTTAAAACAACTATCCTGGCTCAACCTACTAAATCTACTTGCTTATGATCAACTTACCTTCACCCACTGAATACTAAATCAGCCATAAAAAATACCAGTACTTCAAAATCTACTAATACACTATTCCAATAACAGGGTATTGTGTTCTAGTAACAAATCCTTCCTAAATATATCCAAACCTAACAATGCAGCTGGAATTTCCCTTTATTCCAGCTGCATAGCCAAAACTTGGAATTCTCTACCATTAAATATCAGAACACCTACTAACACATCCAGCGTTAAAAAACTTCTCAAATCACACCTAGCACAATCATGGACCTGCTCTTGCACAAACCCCAGTTAAGAAATAAATGTGACAACGCAGCTAAAGCAACACAGCCTGTTATTTTTGTATTTGAATAGCATACCCCTAATAAGTATATATATATATATATATATATATATATATATATATATATATATACCCCTAATAAGTATCTCTCTCTCTCTCTCTCTCTATATATATATATATATATAGATATAGATATATAAATATATACACACACACACACACACACACACACACATATATATATATATATATATATATATATATATATATATATATATATATATATATATATATATATATATATATATATATATATATATATATATACTTAAATTGCTTGTTATCTACCTACAATCACAGTGCTGCTATTCTCTGTATCCTAGCTGGGCTAGATGATTGTATCAGTGATATGTATAATATATATTTTCATTTTGCACTTGTATCTGATATTGAAACAATATCTCTATCTGTATGTTGCATATCTTATGGTCATTTATAAATACAAAGCTTTTCTCCCTAGACATCCACTGAAAAAGGACAATTTTGTCCAGTCGGACTTTCCCAGTAAACAAATGTAAAATAAAATAAAAAAATAAAAGTAACTAAATTATTTCCTTATATATACAAGTGTTTTTGCATATGCCAAAAACAATCTCTGCCTTGCAAAACCACTGGCCCTTTAAGAGAATAACGAGACTATACAACCGCAGCACTTTGACTTAACTGAATACATTCTTTGAGATTTGATTCCTAATTGTTCTAAGGCACTACTTGAAAATGCAGAGAAACTTTTACACGAAGAAAACTAACATTTACGGGCAGACACAAAAAATTTCAAAATGCAAGTATTAACCAATTACTGGGCTGTGGGAAGTGAGCATGGTTACTAGCTGTGAGGGAGTGATAAGGGGTGAAAAATCACAAGTACCTTATAATGAAGATGTTATATGCATCAATGAGTGACTGAATGAACCAGATGGTTTGAATGGCCAGGGAGTAAAATGGTGCAATGTTTGTAGAAGGAAATGATTACTTGTGTCAGGGTTTTGAACAACATTCTTGTGGAGACATACAAAAGTGAAGACAAACAGTTTGTTCTGCAGCATAGAAAATGATATACAAGTCTTTTGCTGACCTTTCAGATAGACTGGTGGTAATATCAAGTAATATCCCCAAACACACGCACACATGCAGTCATGCTTTCGATTTTCTTCAGCACTCATACATTTCTCTGTAAAAGACATTGCACACTTTTATTTCTCCTCCACCTGTGCACATAACAACTGTGGCTTCCCTTTGTGCATAGTTATTTGGATTGCATATGTCTTAGGCACAGTGTGGCCAACGTATGCAAGGATGATTGCAGTCTGCTGTTAGGTTTGCATGCATCACTTTTACTATATTGTATCTGTTTCATTATGGACTTAAACCATGTATAAGTCAGAGCCACTTTGCCAGTGTTACTCCGTACTGCACCCTACTGCAACTAGCAGGTTCAAACCCAGCTGCTTGCTCCTTTGCCAACTCTACATCTGACTCAGCTTCTACTGCCTAGTGTGCTGGTGTTACTTCTCCTGTAAATACCCTGCTTATTGTAACTGCATCCTAACTATGATATTGTTACACACTATCATCCTACATATGATAGTGTGGTGTAACAGGACATACTGAAAATACATTTGTGTGCACATACCAGGATCATACTGCTGGGTAACATGCAGTGTATCCAAACAGTGAGTGTGTGCCTTCAGAAGTCCAAATATATGCACCAGAATGTCTCTTGTTTGTTATAGGCAGTTGTTGTAACCCTGGTCCACTTCATCCTGTGGATTTCTGATAGATGTCATCAGCAAGAGTTTCAGAGCATATGCAGCATCACCAATAAGATTTCTCAAAAAAAAGCCACCCTTTGAAAGCAATTGGTAGAGGTCACAGGTATGTCAAATACAGACATCGTAATTGCCTGAAAGGTCTGCAGACATATTGCTGATGAAACACACTGCATTACAGACCACCTGTCAGTTAATTGAGTGATACACTTTGCGGCTCACATACTTTCTTCCCATTTCCCCAAGTGTTCCCTTTATTTCAATGTGGTTACAGTCTGTGGCACCAAGTGCTTTAGGTAAATGGGCTATATCATAAAAGTATTGCATTATTCTGTCTTTATCTCTCTTTCTCTCTCTCTCTAGTTTTCTGATATGTGGAAACTACACATGCTCCCAAACATGGAGCTGCATGGGTTCCAGAAAGTGATGGAGCATTCTCGAGGTAGATGCCTGAGATAACCACACTATGTCTCCAGCTGGTCACAGTAAGGTCCCTGTAGTTATTATATGTAAAGTGAGACATGCATTAGTATCCTCTGGGATAGGCAATCCACAGCTCCCATGAGCCTGTAGATGAGACCGTCCATAATGTGCTGCATGGTTATTCAAGCGTGTGGGTTATATATCTGAAAGCATTGCAAAGATTTATCAAGCTTGTATATTTATTTGACAAGTTTACTTCACTAAGGCATGATTTCATTTATAAATGCAGCCTATTTTCTTAAAGTACGAGATTATTATTGCATCTGGTTTGTACAGTGAAATGAGAAATAAAAGTAATGAAAGGTTGAAATGCATGACATCAGAGCAAAAAAAAAAACTTGTGTGTGTCTTGGAGCCTAAAGACACCACAATGGTGCTCCAGTGCAGACAAAATCTGATTACATGCAGGTAATTTGCAAGATAAAGTGAGTTTATACTACAAAGTGTAGTTTAAATGGTGCATAGACTCCACAGAAGAGAAAGAGAAGAGGCTTTTGGTTAAATAAGTTGCTGGTGGTAGTAAGCTTCAACTGTAGTTATTTCTAGGGTTTTCCAATTCTTTGTCATAGCTGAATTAATTTTGTGGTAAGGCAGTGAGTCATGTATGTGTAGAATGAAAGGCTATTTGACTGGATGTTAATGGTATCTGTACTCAGAAGGTTCAACATCTGATTTGCCAGAGGAAAGAAATATTATTTTATGTAATTTAGTAGACTGGATGCTTGAAGTAAAGAAATGAATTAACAAGTCAGCATTGAAAATTTACTCCAGACATGTCTGAAACTGTACCTGAAACAAATGAACAACAGTGAGTGTGCTGAAGCTGCATACAGATGGGAAGCATCCCTACTAGACAAATATCTATGAAAGAAGATCTAAATTACTGATAGACACTGAGAATGAAGTAAGTGAAACAAATCTTATTAAGCCAGTTATAAAGGATGTTATATTAAATAACTGCCAGGTTATTTACCAAAATGTGTGCATAATGTATTAAGGTGCTGGGAGAAGTATATTGGGAAAATGCTCTTGTGGTAGAAAGTATATGTTCAAGAATTTACTGAAGCTGGGTATATGTAAGAAAATATTGCTAGGATATGCAAATTACAGAAATGTGTCTACCTAAACAAAGCAAAACAATAACTGATGCAAATATATAGAAATAGATTTCTTAATGGCACAAAGTCTGTTTCTACCCCAAAGAGTTTTCAGACTTTGCTAATGGTATTTGTACTACTAAAATAAGGTGTTTCTGCTGAAGTTTATAAAAGTACACAGTAGACAAAGCTGATTGCAGTGGATGTTGCAGTAACTAATTACTATGCACTGAGTTGATGATACCCCTGTCAACAAACTGCAACCAATATGCTTAAAAGGTAAAAAATTGCAAACAAAATATAATTGAAGCATTATTTATGCTACAGCAGTTTGAGTGTTGCATCTAACTATATCAGGCATCAGTTTCTCGATGAAATAAATCAGTGACAAAATTTTGTGGCAGAGTTGTGAACTCAAGAGAGTACCTGGTAACATAAAATTATAACAGAACAAGTTTACAGACTTAATACAAAATCAGTATCCAATAACAGAAAGCAATCTAAGCCATTAGTCTTAGAAATTAATTATATGTTTGCATGTACCACATGGAATAACTGACAATGAAAGGGTCACTGTGCTAAAAAGAAATCTGATACTGAATCTTAGCAGACATTGTGTGTTGGAATGCACTTCTAAGATAAAGAAAAAGCAGGACAACAATATGAGTGCTAAACATGAAAGTGTACTCACTGTTATCAAAGACAACAGTGTAAAGATGCAACAGGGGAAACAGGTGATGAAACCAAAAGGAGTGCTACTGACTCTGCAAGTATTTTAGAGGGTTTTCTGCAGTCTTCAGAATGGTAAAGTTGACAAACTAAGTGTCTCCGAAGTACAAAATTATATTGAGCAGGGTACAGAAACCAATTGCATATATCTGAAGGTGCATCTAGCACAGATCTAAGTGATACTGGGAATCAAATACATTTCAAACTGATGCTGAAGAGTTAAACAGAGCACTTACTAAAGTCTCCATGACAGAAAGGATTATAGAAGCTCTGAAACAGCATCTGGCATAAATCAGTGAGCTGCAGTAGAAAAAAAAACACAAATTAAAATATTAAGTAGTGCAGCTGAAAACTAAATGCTGCATATTATGCTGTGTTACTTGGATGTGGAAGCGTAATATGTTTCTTGATTTTTGAGAGACGAAAGATTGATCTGAAATCCATGTGGTTGCCGAGTGCTTAAAAGATATTAGGACAAGGTGTGGTAAGAACTGCAAACTGACTTTGATTAAGTAAAAACATCACTAAAAGAAGGGAATTATAGAAATGCAAAATGAAGTTAATGGCAATTTGTCTGGCAATGCAGAATTTCACGGTTTTGAAATTATGGCCAGTATGCATAGTCTGTGCTTCATATTATCATAGTGGTAATCTGTGAACAGTGGTGCTACGTAGTTATGCAAATCACATGGGGTTTCAGTAAAGCCTACACTTTTTTTGTGTATGCATTGCACTAGAATGCATATATGAGTGTGAACATTCTTAGATTCAGTAAACGTCACTTAGCGGTGTGCAAGCATGAGTAAACAGGGAAACTTCCATGCAATACAAATTTCTGCTTAAGCAGGTGAATCTTATGCAATGAGGTAGGTGGAGTGATCCAACAAGGTGAAAGGCATCTGTGTAGACTCTGTATATGTGTTTGTAGTGTACATGGACAGAAAGCGATGTAAAAGTCCACAGATATGAATGTACCTCCCCAGAAAATAGTAGATCACATATATACATGTGCAAAACATATATTATGGAAATTTGTAAAAGTAAGGGAGTATGTAAAATTAAAAATATTTTTTTTTAATAATTTTCACATTTGAGCTATGCACCGTATTGAGCAAACATGCTTAACCGAAACAAAAAAATGTAAAATAACATCACTGTTCTGGTGCCTTGATATATCTGGTTTAGCCCTGCAGTATATTCTAGCCACATGTGCACAGATATTTACAATATGTGCTATTCTACACAATCTGATTCTGTGGAAACAGCTGCAACAGGATCAGAAAAGTGAAGGGATACACAGCCCCCCACCAGTGCCTAGGTCACCACAGCCATAGACCCAGGAAGACTCATAAGAGGATCCCCCTGCTGATGTCCCTGTACGCAGACGTATGAGTGCTCAGTACACCCTGGTTTTAGCTAAGAGACAACATATAGTACAGTCATTAACAACCTAGGGACTTAGGGACTAACACTTTACTCCTACTCTCATACAGATATGAAAATTGATGCCAGCCAAATCTCACATCCTCTACCTTTCCCTGTATTGGCTGTGTACTGATCACATCACACAGAGTCAGCCCTGAACTACAGTTGTGTCAACTGCTGCACTTGCAAGGTAAGTCCATAATCTACACAGTAGTATATTGGATTGTTATGTTATGTCATTGTAGCTATGGACTGGGTAAATTATGCAGGCAACTACACTGGTCTGTTTGGACAGAAGTTACAGCCACATGGAACTACGGACATCTATTTCATTGACATGTCACCATTTGTATTCAGTCGGCCTCATGTATGAAATATTCATGCAGTCCTACTGCAACGGATTACTGGTACTTCATTCAAGGGGCATGTTAGAAAGTGAGGTTAAATGATAGTCAGACTAGTGTGTATTTGTTTCTGCACCACTCAAAACAGCAGTGTCCCTTTGTAACTGCGATAGAAATAACTCATCTGTGCTGTATGAGCATTTCACACAGTTAGTATGCCACACAGCATCAGGACAGTAATGTACAATATGAACTTTCATATTATGTGTTAGTTAACTGAGAATAGCAAAGTACATATTTATGATGGTGATAGTGTAATGAATGATCCCCTATCTGTCAAGCAGCTTCTGTAGCTCAAAGGACTAAGGCAGGTAGCTTGTGTGATGGTGTTTATAGCTCTAATCCTGAGATATCCAGATATTTGCCATGTTAAGGAGTAATATATATTGTTTTACAGACTATGATTCTGTGTGTGCTATACTTATATTAACCTGTTTCACATATTAGTTACACATTTGCGTCTATAACACATATCCAAGACCTAGTTAAAATTATTAGGTAATATTGAATTAGTCAGTATCAAAATTGTAAAGGATGGGACTTGAAACCATATATTAGCATGTATGTGCTGAAAATAGTTTTAAGTTCCACCTGCAACATGATGTTCTATGACAATATAATAACAGCTGTGGATGAAATTGTGCTGTGATGTAATTTATAGACATTTGACAGGGCCATACACAAAACACTGATCATTAAACTAGAAAAACTAGGTATTGATGTACTATTGATAAGATGTATAACTACATGGCTTAAAATAGGATATGGCAAGTATCATACAGCAGTGCAGTTGGAGAAGTAGAATAACTGGTTACAGTTGGTTACAGTCACGGTGTCCCACAGGGTTTTGTCCTAGGCCCTAACTTCTTGAGATTTCTCTGTAGACCTATCCATTTCATTTGAGTTGTTCTACAGTCTGTATGCAGATGACTTGAAATTGGGTATACTGATTACATCTGTTACAAATGGGGCATGTCTGCTAAATAACTTGACTAAATTGACCATTCGGGCACAGGGGTATAAAATACTGATAAGTACATCACACATTAAGCATATGAGATTTGGAAGACATAAATAGAAAAGTGAATATTACATACAGCACGCAATGATTGAAACTGTAGATTTATTTATGGACCTGAGTATATTAGTAGATACAGCTTTGAGTGTTTGTAATCATATGATAACCCCAGCCTAGAGTACAGCTAGCTGTGGACTAGAGTCACTTTATGTAACAGTAAGTCTCTGGTGTAAGTAATGCGCCACCCATTTGCTCACTGCTTAACAATGTGCAAACAAGCCAAAAATGACACTGCACATGCCAATACACTTAGTTAAACAGAGCACAAATCTATTGCTCCTTGTGTAATTTTGTGTAAAAATGTGTATATATATATATATATATATATATATATATATATATATATATATATATACATAATTATTATTGTATTCATATATATATATATATATCTACATGTGTATGTGTCTATGTCTGTATTGCCTTACATACCCAGATCATGGAGAGTAAAGCTGCACTATGACACATATAATGTTGAACGAAGGACCAAAGGAAGGGCTCAACAATATATAATGTACTTACAAATATGGGGAAGTACATAGAGTAACTTGTGTTGCAACTGGACGAGTTTTGGGATATCTGACATTCAGAGTTCTGGCAGTCTTTGCTCACATCATGTATAAGTGATACCATGTTTAACAGCAAACCACAATTTCATGTTAAACACACATAAGTACGAGTCATACCTGTGTACTTGCTGCAAACATCTGGACAGCGGTGAGTCACGCAGTCCTACTGCAACAGATTATTGGTACTTCATTCAAGGGGCGTGTTACAAAGTGAAGTTAAATGATACTCAGACTAGTGTGTAGCATGTGGAATCCTTGAAAATGTATGGCATCGTATATGAGTACATACTTATATTGTAAATCCATATGTTTGTATCTATTGCAGCAACAACACCCACATTTACTACAGCCCCCTGTGTCTGCTGAATTTCACCACACATACATCAACAACTGAACAAGGTGTGTACTATATTATGTTATGTACACACTCATTAACAGGGCTAATTATGCTTTGCCACAGGCTTTGCCATCAAAATGCAGACATGCACATATGCCCAATACAGGTGCTGTTGTCACATAAAAAAGGCTACAAAACAGTTTCTTGACTGTTAGGCTACTAGCAGCAGATGACAGTAGGAAGCAACGTGACTCTGCAGGTCTCCCACGCTGTTCAACACAGGGATTGTGTATGTTTTCTATGATTTCTTCACTTGGAGTTATTTATAAAGCAGACTTGATCTGTAATGTGTGAGTTAAGTACTATAATCTGTAGTGTATAACACTAGATAGGTAGGGGTTTGAATCTCACTCCAACACAGTGTGTGTGTGTGTGTGTGTGTGTGTGTGTGTGTGTGTGTGTGTGTGTGTGTGTGTGTGTGTGTGTGTGTGTGTGTGTGTGTGTGTGTGTGTGTATCTCCACAAAGAGCAAGTGTGCATATCACACTGACTTCAAAGCTGGCATTGCCTTGCACTTTTTGGCTCATGCGGTAGATGCAGGCCTCCAAACTGTCATCCTCAACAAGGCCTCCTGATGTCATCTACCATTAGAGTACCTAAAGCCATGTTAATGATAGGTAGGGGTTGTAATGTCACTTTAACCTGCTTGATTGTGTGCGTATGCATAACCTCCTCATACCAAATATGAACTCCACATTGACTGACGTGCAAACAGGTTTTTGCACTGTTTTGGGACTAGCAGGTGATGCAGGCCTCCAAACTCTTGTTCCCACCAGGCTTGCTGATGTCATCAACCATAAGACGTCCTAAAGCCATATTAATGTCAGTCTTAAGCTGTGGTGCATATATTAAGTTCTGTGATCCGTATTGTGTAAGACTAAGTCGTTAGAGGTTTTAATCTCACTGCAGCCAACTTGGTGAGTGTGTGTGTGTGTGTGTGTGTGTGTGTGTGTGTGTGTGTGTGTGTGTGTGTGTGTGTGTGTGTGTGCTGCACAGTATTCTGTAGACATAAAATAGGTTGTAATACTATTCCTCACTGCAGCCAAGTTTGTGTGTGTGGATGTTAGTGAGAGCATTTTATGTCTGTCAATGGAATCATAGGCTTATTGAAATTTATTCGGCTAATGGCCCTACTGCCCCTAAAACCCAAGCCTAGTTGTTACCCTTATGTACATGATCAGCACCTATTGCCCATGCCCACGAGGGACATAGGTGGAACTGCCATTGTGAAATTATGGTAACCTACCAATAGTGCTGACTGCATCTAAAGAGGGCCGATGAGGTGCTCTATTTGACATGATGTGGGAGTCTGTTCCAAAGGTGTGTTAAACTCTGGTAGACAAGTCTCTCCCAACAGCAGGTTGTATTAATTTCACATGCTAGGTTAAGGTCTATACAGCGAGTAACCTGTGTACCATTTCACTTACAGATATGTAGCATTTCCAATACAGCAGGTTCAGAGATTGCCTCATATGCAAGCCAAAGATCACCTCTGGGTAATCAGTATGATACACAACAAAGTAACAGTGATATCAAATGATCACCATGGACAGCTGCTGAAGACCTGAATTTCCCTTATGAGGAAACTAAGTGGCCTCTCCAATTGCTGCAGGTGCTTGGAAAGGTACATACCAAAAGGGCCATTGCACTCAACTATTGGCTTGCAGAGGGAAGACGACAAGGAGCTTATAATGTCTACTTTTTCTGGAGACAATGCCCTCACTTATTACATGAGCATGATAGAATGTCCTTCTTACCACTGTGGAAACATGGTGAGCTAAGGTAAGTTAACTGTCAACCTGTGTGCCCAGGTCTCCCACCCCTGAGTATGTATGCCAGGTGTTGCTATTGATGTGGTACTTAGCATGAACATCACTGTTACCGAAAGCAATGACAATACATATATTTGCATTGCTCTTAAACCCATGACTTTGGCAACAATCATTTTTTCAAGTAAGACCCTTGTGTAAGGTGTTGACATACTTTGTAGATTCTATGACCACTCCCAGTTTGCAGGCATCAGCAAACCTTGTCAGCCACAGATATGTACTTTGGAGAAATGGACTCCAAACAGATGAGAACCCATGACTAAACCCTGTGGAACACCACAGGTTAGATCTCAAGTATTGGAGATGATTTGGCCTATTATGATTATATGACCTCTATCACTGAAGCAGTGAACAACCCCTCTAATGATATAAGGGCTGATGTGTTTGTCAATGTTGGGTGAGTGGAGGATACTGTCAAATGTTTTGACTAAGTCCAGGTAGGCTGTATGCACAGATTTTCCCTCATCCAGCTCCTGGGTGACTGTCTCAATGATGTCCACCAGGTTTAACAGGCATGCTCTCCCTTTGACATATCCAAACTGTGTAAGGTCAGCTGTGTGGAGATTACCTATATCTTTGTTGATAATGTCCATGATGATTTTCCCCATGGCCTTGCAGATATGGCTAGTCAGGATAATAAATATATAGTTTCTGGGGTCAGTGGATGCACCACCTCTGTTCAGGGGGATAACAGTGGCTGTTTTCATTCAGCTGGGACAAGGCCATTGGTTACACTATGATTGTAAACAGTTCCCAATGGTGTTAGTACTCCATGTTGGAGCCCATTTAGGACTCAGCCTGTGATGTTATCAGGTCCCATAGATGCTTTGCTCTTGTCCATAGAAAGGACATTTTTGACCTGCTCTTTACAGACACAAGGTAGGTGACAGGTTGCAGGGAAGTCATGGGGTATGTGTGGTGGGGACAGGGGAGTGATGTTTTCACAGAACCTGTTCGCCAAAAGGTTAGCTACGTTAACAGGTTCTGTATATGAGGTATCATTAACCATGAGTTTAGCACAAATGTGGGCCTTTCCTTTTGAGTTAGAGATGTACATATAGAATGCCTTGTGATTGTCCTTTGTGGAGGAGGCTAATTTGGGCCCATACTTTGTTTTGTAGGACTTCACAACAACACTTACTTGCTAGATCAAGCTGAGGAGGGTATGTTTCTAGTTGAGGGGAAATCCCTCTCTCCTACTCTTAGACAGCAATGTCTTCCTATTATAGTAAACCTTGTTACTGGCAGTTGTCCACCAGGCAGCTTTGCTTCACCATGAGGAGCTTCTTGTGCTCATGTCAGGTACAGCTAAGTCAATGCAGTTATACAGGTGTGTGAATAAAACATTGGTGTAGTGCTCGGCATAGTTGCCAGTTACATCTGAGGGAGGAGGTACAGTGAAGCTATTTATACCATCCCAAAAGAGGTTATAATCTGGATTGGCGAATGCCTTTAGTGTTTTTGTTGCGGGGAGGGGGTGTCAGGTGGGATACCTAGTTTGAATGAGACTGATTTGTGGTCAGAAGTCACCAGAGAGGCCCTCACAGTGGGAGTGCTACAGCGGTTGCCTATATTGTTAAGCACCCAGCCAAGTATGTTAAATCCTCCTTTTGGGGGTGTCAGCCAGCGGTTCCAAGTCATTGGAGATAATAGAGTAACCTTTGGGCAGATGAGTTTGAGCATGACTAATCTACCCTGTCATTGGGTAGTAATAATACCCCAAACCATAGTATCCAGCTGTATTTTGATAGAGTCACGTAGATCCAAATAAGCAGAGTGGAAGTCTTGAGTCATGGTGGTGCTCCTGTAGCTCACCTTGAATTGAACATGTACCCCACAAACATTCAATAGCACCTGACATGTATCCATGGATTCATACTGTGAAACTAATGCGGGTGTGTAGGTATCCTTAATAAATATTTATATATGCCAACATTTATTTGCATGCCTTCAGTTTGAGGTCTGCACGTGTGAAAGGAGATGTAGCCTGATATGGCTGTGGTACTCTCTACAGCCTTAAATGAGGTGTCTGTGACCACAAAAAGGTCTGCATGTTCCAAGATAAAGACAGCTTCCAGTGAGTGCAATTTCCTGTTGACACTCCTAGTGTTTAGCAGCATAACCTTGAGGTTGTTTATACATGGGGTATTTACAGTGGAAATTTTGTCCTTGAGACACCACCTAAAAAGGGCACTACGGGGTGACAATAGCCTTGATCAGTAACCAAAATCCCAGGAATGACAGATGAAGATCACCTGTGGCAAAGCATCAAGGTCTGTTAAGCATGTAATCCCTTTGTTACAGGCAATGGATCCCCTTAGACTGACACCAGGCACTAAACCTATTATTGAAGTGAATCATCTTCTGTTTGTATTGAAGTATCATTTGACCTGAAGGTAAAATGCAGCTGATGGCCAAGGGCTTACCTGCCTGTGACACATAGTGTGATAGCCCAATCATGTCTGTCATCACATGGTCTAGAGAGGTACATCTCAAGTCTTATATGCCAAGAGGAACTATGATGTAGTCATAACAGTACCTGTTGTTGACAGATTTGACTATATGTGTGATATGCCGTATCCTGGCTCCTCACAGACAGCTGACTGTGACCTTTACCTCATCTAACCTGATGAAAGGGACATCAGTGGGACTCGCCATGCATTCACCTTTGACTAATATGTTTGAATTTGTGTTTTCCGGTAAAGGTTTGACCAGTGAGACAGTGGTGCATTAGCTATTATGTGTACTGTGTTCTGCAGAGTTAGTATTATGTGTAGCATGCTTGTGTTTCTGTTTGTGAGGTTTCTGGTGATTAAGTATGTTTCTGGTATGAACATCCGCACATGTAGGTATGTGTGATGTGTGTTTGGGTGGAGTAGGAGGTGAGGTGGGCATGTTGGCACCCCACTCATTGTCATATGTACTGACAGGTGTGTGAGAGAGCATGGATTCAAGGTTTTTAATGTAGATGCATTTCTCATACGTTGTGTTTGTGTGGAGCAGGAGTAAAGGTTTGGAATGCTGTCCACATCTCTACAACAGTCAGAAATAATGCCATTAGCAATAGATTATTGCGAGTGTATATGTCACAACAGGCCATGGTTAGGCAGTGGTCTGACAGATACTTACATGTAACATGTTATTACCTTTATGGGTCATTCTAACGTAAAGCAGTACATGACAGTGTGGGATAGCATGGTAGATTAAGTACACTGCTTCTCCAGGCTTGTGACACTCGAATGAACCTTAATCCTGTTATTAAGCATGGTTGTAACAGCATACTTACAAATGTGACAATGTACAACTCCAGATGCTGCTACACCCTTGGGGTTCACAGCCTCATACGAACTCTCTGCAGACACTCTTTCTAGTGAAGATGTGCATGTCTGTTCATGCAAAGAAAACATGTCCAGCTTTGCTGTCATTACTTTAGCCTTGCAAGTCTACAATGTCTATCAACAACCAGACAGCAAATGTATGTTATGTGAAATGATATGGGAACACAGTTTAGTGTTCCAGGAATATAAATGTATAGTATGACATACTTAAGACATGTGGTACGGACAGATACATTGCCCAAAGGTGGCAGTCTGTCTGCAGTAGGCCTCACTTCCCTGTCACACAAATCACTCCCATTATGCTGTTGAAGGCCAGACTGAATGAATTGCCATGAAATTGTCACCTAACATGGATCACTGCCACTGTGAGTCTTGATGGAGCAACCTTGGAGATCTATGCCACCTGAGACTTAACCTTATATTGTGATGAAGCAGCTGTGCTCCCAGTCACCATCAGATCAGTAGCCATGTCAAATGTTAGGGGCCTCAGAACCCAATGCATTCTACATGCAAATGTCAAATTATTTCTCTGGTTGCTAATTAAGGCATCTACCTGAAAAAGGCTATAACAAGCCTACACAGCTTTGCATCATGTGTGACAAGTATGTGGATCAACAAACAGGCTATGGCCTGTTTCTTATCTTGGGCTTGGTGCTAATGTTTTGCTTTTGATGAGAGACAAAGAATAGGAGCTCTGTATCCCACCACAGTGAGATGGTGCTGAGACCAGCAGTAGTAGTAGTACTAGTAGTAGTAGCCAGGCAGCAACAATTCAGGTGACTCCCCTCTTTTCAGCATTTTTCAAAAGATAATTGTTTTTTCCCAGTATGCACTGCTTGATTAGTGTGTAACTTCAGAATAACTGCTTATATGTGCCATCCTTAACTTTACAGGGTGTATGTATTACTTTCCCCTCCAGTGTTTGGCAGTTTTCTGTGCAGAACCATACACCTTGGGTGACATTTTTCTCAAAAACTATGATGTCATTAACTCCAATACCGAGTTGCACACAGGACAACCAGCATGCAATGTTAAACATTGTGCCCATAGTTGCGGAACATATACTTGTGACACTGAGTGATATTTTCAATACAACAGTGGATATGGGCATCCTGAGGCAATGTAGAAGTCGCCAAATATTTACCAATAGCTACTTCATTATCAAACAAACTGATATGGTATGTGCAAACTGTATCTATACAATGTCACTGGAAGCAGAGCTCTCACATAAAAGTATTCCTAATGTCAGTAAGGTAATCAGTGGTACACATGCTGCAGCATTCACACAAAACCCAAAGGAGACATGAGCTGAGGCACGGACATGTAACTTACATAAATCACAAACACCTCGTAGAGAAAGTCCAGATAAAGAATACCCTGAGCAGCCCCACATGCAGACTGTGAAAACAACACACATATCAACACATAGAGCAGCATGTCATTGAGGAACAACCTATAAACCCATAAGTCAAGCTGACACACAATCCAACATTCTAATCATCGCGGACTTCCTGCAAATGAGGAGCTCTCATTAAATCCATTGAATTCCACACTGACATAAATATTCTCCAAGAGGGGGCTGACACAGACATACAGTTGTCGTCAGAGCCATAGGCTAACACTAAATACCAAGAAATGCACAATAATATCTTTTTGGAAATCATCCACCCCTGGTAACTATCATATTGCCAGCACACCTCAAACAGCTGACCGAGTAGACAGTGACTTATGGACACAGATAATGATCTACCCTTTGCCTGTCATGTGTCTGTAATATTGGGGGCATCATTCTATGTTGAACAACCTATAAACAAAGGCATGGCATGTAAATCCAGGGAAGCCCCTGTTCCACTGTAACCGGCATTCAACAGACCTATCATTGGTGCAATGCCACCTTTGGTATGTAACTAGCCAGGCATATCCAGCAACTGTAATATCCACAGAGGTTCCTCAGTAAAGCACTACATGGTGCACATAACATGTCCTGTGCAGACAACATAAAGGACCTATCCATATAGTCTGTCTCCAAAATGCTTTGGAGGGGAGATGTATGCCTGACAAACAAGGTGGTGTCAGACCCCACTGTGACCTCTTGCATATCCATGAAAAAAGTAGCACCAGAACTACCTGTTCTACAGACCTACACCTTGACAGTGGTATATAGGACATGCTGGAGAGGCAGGTGTGTAACCCAGAGACTAGACCTTATATGGAACAAGCTCCACATCCACGTGAAGCAGATTTCCACCATAATGCAAATCAATTGAAAGTTACACAACTGGATGGGAAACAGGGCAATCATATCTGCTTGTGGACCAATGTCTACAATGGATACAGGGAAACTGTGGCTAGTTCAACCCCTATGGCCCAGCTTGTAGATGTTTCAGCTTCCAAAACCCTGCTTACACTTATCAATGGTATCATACCTTAACAGTGTTTAGGGATGCATGACTAGGCTTAAAGGGGCCTTTATGTTTATTAACCTATTCACCCTTGTGTCGTTAACCTATTAAACACATATGAATCTATGAATACCAGAACCTATACTGTGTTACCTTTATGAGGACATTTGTCTTGTGTGCTGACATTCATTTCTGTGTTGTGATGTTGATTTGTTGATTGTAGCTATGTACCCATAGGTGTGGCCTACACAATCCTGAAAGTGAGACATACATATTTCCATGTGACACCTGTCATTGTGTGACTACACAACCATTACAACAGCATCCATCATAACGTACACACACTATTTTGGTATAGTCATTATAAATGGCAAGGTACAAATTCTGAAAATGAGCAGTACAATTAGCATGTCAAAGGCAACATTGGATGAAACAAATTCATATTAAGGTAGATAGTCACCCCGTACATCACACACATAGCTGTATTTCCCTGCATCCATGAGATAGATGAGAGGGCTATGGTAAATGTATCATCACTTGCACAGGGTGTTGTTTGGGGAGGCAGGAGGCCTAGGATGACCCAACAAGTTGGCAAGTGTGTGAGTCAGGAAGGGATGTAAGCAGAATGGACCATGGAAATGTGTCATATGTGTCTGTAGGTGACCTGTATGTGACAGTGGTGTGTGAGTATCTGAGTGTACACAGCCAAGCTAGTGCTAGCCCTACACATCTGTATGTTATACAGCTATGAGCCATGCATGGTAGAGCTGACAGCTCATCCTCTCTGCCCCTGAACATGTGGACTGGCTCTGCCAGGAGTTGCACTGGCACTTCCATGCTCATGGTCAGATGCTGTGCTACTACCTGAGGGTGACTGCTGCCTGCTGAGAATGGGTCCTCCATGGGATCACCCAGGACCTTGAGCCCATGTCCTGCTACGTTTTGGTGTGGACAGCACACTCCCCTCTGGAGCACTGGATGTACTGCCACTATGGGAGCGTGATTATGCACAACCACATTGACTCTCAGCAGACGTGATTGCTGACCTACATCCATGAGGCTAACACTCAACTCCAACCAGAAGTTGCTTCACAGACGTGTGTTCCAAGACAAATAGTGTGTTATCTGTCCCAGACAACATCTTTCAACTGCATTAGTGAACAAGTCCAGGGTATCAGCAATCCAATAATGACAGTCACGGATGTCAGAATGCACTGCATCCATAACCATGAGTATTTGTCTAGAGTTCCTTTCTAAACATGCCTATGCCTCCATGATGGCCCTAAACATACACCGAGTGACATGAGATGAGGCACCTGCAACAGATGGTGGAGAGACAGTAGGCCTCCTACGAGCACCCCTATCAATCCGCCTGTGTAGAACCTCGCTGACTTTTTAGCTGTGGCCAGTGTTGACAGTCATTGCAGCCACAGTAGCCACATTTCCCTGTTCAATATCCCCACCCTCTGACTGTCCAATGCCTGTGGCCACAGGGGGACTGGGTATGAGTAAGCATACCGGCTGTGTACAGTGATAATGAGGGCAGAAGAGGGATGTAAACCTCTGGGACAGATTCAGCCCCTGCAACCCCCATCTGTGCTTCACTTTGCCCACCGCCATCATCATCAGAGTCTGAAGAGACACTGATATCAGGTTGTGTAGGGGACAAAGACCAATGTCCCTGGTCACCTGTGATAAAAAAGGAAAAGTATTACATTAATAACTGCACTACTATGCTCTGCGGTACTATGTTGCAATAATTTTTAAGCTGTATACACTGCTGTCACTGTTACATACTAGTGTACCCCACAACCTCATACTGTAGGACATGAGGACATTATTTTCTAACCCACATCTCTAATCATT
Organism: Protopterus annectens; assembly: GCF_019279795.1. Classification (NCBI taxonomy): domain Eukaryota; kingdom Metazoa; phylum Chordata; order Ceratodontiformes; family Protopteridae; genus Protopterus; species Protopterus annectens. Next base: position 16,467,177 of record NC_056734.1, read on the forward strand.
TGGAAATAAATGTTCTTAAACAGGAATCTCATGAGCAAAACATAAATGATGTACACTGTTGACATTCTGCAAAACTATGCACAGTTGCCAGTTATGGCAATCAAATCTCCTGCCAATACTGTCAAATCAATCACTGTTGTCACACCTACAAGGCATATGAATGAGTGTAAACTGTGTGCAGTCAGAAAGTATCTGTACTCTTGGCAATCATGCAGACTGTACATAAATCCACACAGAAGGCCTGTGATGACACTTAAGTAAATACAGTGAACTAAATCTACATCTCTGACAAAACATTTTGTGCTCTCCAGCAGAAGGAACGCAGCCTCTTCCTAGTCCTGACAGTCCCGGAAAAGTATGAGGGAGAGGTTCTATACACAGCAGCACATGTGACAGTATAACAGGGGTAATACTTCAAAATATCTCACATTTACATTACCTGCTATGTTAACAGGTATGTGGGTCACAACCTATGCATGCACTTAAAATTGCAGCTAGCCTTCCACTCCAAAACACCTGACACCCACATAAAACTATGTGCATGCTGACATGCTAAATGCTACAGTATTCCATTGCTGATCCATCATCCAACTAAGCATACCTGTATGCTCCTCTTGAGTAGAAAACGGTTGCACCTACATCCACAACATATGGGGTGATGGATGCATGGGAGCTGTCCTGTGTCGCAAGGTTCACCAAGAATTCTTTAGTGGCTGGCAGAGGTTATTCTGCTGCAGGCCTGCCACCAGTGGGCAGACGATCTCTGGCCACATCCACTGCACATCTGGGTGCCACGTTGATCATGTCAGTGGCACAGTGTCGCACCTGATCATAGGTGCGATTCTGATGACCCACAGCATAAATTTTGTGCACCAGTTTGTCCCACAAAGCTGTACACTCTTGCCTATTTGCCCTCCCTCTGGACAGCAGGACTTGGTGGTGTTGTCTCAAGGCCTCAATTATGAGGTTGTTTTCTGCCTCAGTGAAAAGTGGACGGCATCTGGCATGCATGACATCTTCTGAAATACAAATAAATGAGAACTCATGTCAAAATTACATACATGGGAGTACAATATGTAGAGAAACAGCAATAAAGGAATCCTATTGGTATTCCCTACTTGATTACACATCTCTTAATCAACAGTGTACCAAACATACAAAGGTTGTGGAAGCAACTAGGAAAATAGCAATAGTGACCCACTCCTGTTTGTGATGTGACAGATACTCATGTATGATCACACAACAGACAAAGGAGTTCATTATAGTGTGCCCCATAGCAGGGAACCCCTCCCCCACCCATAATGTATGTATAAACAACAGTGCCAGCTAAATAGCAGGGTACTACTACAGTTGCTGATAAAGGAAGTATCCAGGACACCTGTGTACCTAGTTAATACAGAGCATTATACCTTTGCTGTACTCTACATCCTCTGTAGGTATAACACAGCTGGAGATCAATGGGATGTCGTCAGTAGATTTCTAAGAAAGGCTTACTGATGTAATACCCTTTCCCACTAAGTATATTCAAACATATGCACCATGTTGAAATCAAAATGGTTACATACCTGATGGAGTACAAAACTCCATTGTTAAAATATACAGCTATATGACAACTGTGTGAACAAGATAAGCATACAGACACATTCTTATACACAATTGTTCCCCTAGCTGGGTGCTTGCCTTTTTAAGATGGTTCTCATTAACAGGTGATTGCCTCTGAATCAGTCTGTCGTTTAGGAATGCTACATGCAGCATACATAGCTGATATGCAGAATAATCAGCAAATCCCATGCAACTACTTAACAATATATAAGGCCTCAGTGTAGATTCCATCCCCTTTCATACATTTTGGGTTGGAAATTACTGGAGTAGGTATTATGTCAGCGGAGAGAATGTTTGTAGCAGCTACTTGTTACATACAGATGTGTGTGCTACAGGCTGAGGCTGATGCTGCTGATGTAGGCAATAGGCATTGTTAGAGAGACTGTAGAATGTGCAGGTCAACAATGTGTAAGAGTAACTGTATGACCTGTGGCAGCCTTGGTGTACAGCCAGAGCCTGACTGAGGGAAGGCATCTGACTGGAAAGTAAGGTATGTGTTTAAGGTAAGTATGCTAGCCACAGGTATCATTAACAGAGTAAAGGGAAACATGCTTGTTATATCCTAGAACAAAGTGGGGGGGGTACATAAACCATTATATCAACCAGTCAGATAACTGCCAAGTCATGTGTCATGTCATGATAGTCATCTGGAACGTGTGTGCTGGCAACCATTGCTTCTAGCACAAGCTCCATATATTTATGTAACCTGTGCTGCTGTGGTTCTCTGTAATATCACTAGCAAATCATTGTGAGCTGCAGTCTGATATGACTGCACCACATTTGAATTACATACTTCTAAATCCTCTGGGAATTCACAGTGATGCATGACCTGACATTCTATACACTTTCTGGTGTTGTAATAGGAATACTTTAAACATGGTCCTATCTGTAGGTCCTTGACTGCCATTATTTAGTAGCAGGTATTCAAATGTTACTGCTTTGGATGGATAAATAGGTGATGAGACAGTTATACATTTCAGACTTTTTACTGGTTATGTATTTATACATGTATTTTAAATGCTAGACATGGCTGTATTTGAACACAGGACCATGCAGGCCAAAAAATAATGTTTTCACAGCATTTAACAGATTATGCTACAGAGTCACTGCTAATGCAGCTGAATTTTCTTCATGTTGTACATGCAATTGCACAATTGCCTGATGTTACATACCTGACTAACATCTATTATTATGTGTATGGCTTTATAGTGATGTATTTCTCTACTGGAAACACAGTTACACTCCAATGTCTTTCCATTATTCATGTAGCAGGTGTATTTTTCAAATTTTGTAGATAAAATTGCACAGTTACCTGCTGTTAGATAACTCACTTACATCTATTCTTATGTGTATGGCTTTATAGTGATGTATTTCTCTACCAGAGTCCCATTTACATTCCTATTTTTCTATTAATCTCATAGCTGATTTGCACAATGTAGCATGATGCACAGCATGGCTTAAACACACTTAATGATGGGAACTTGGCAATTACTATGTTTTGCTTAAAATGTATCTGTTAATTAGCAGTTGTATGGCTTGGTGGGTTAATGCACTGCCCTGCAGGTGTAATGGTCCTGCATTTGAAATGGGGGAAAGGTGCAATTCTTAAATGTGATTACTATTTTTTTCAAAAACATATATCAATATACCACCATTTAGCTTAGCACCACACAAAAATTCTTTAAAGAAAATAAAAATGGGGAGATAGAAGAGTGGTGAAATGTGGTGCAAGCAGGGGGGAAAAACATAGTGAAAGGTAGATAAGTATGTGCAAGAAAGGTGTAGGAAAGAACCATAGCTATCCATTTCTTGTACGGCAACAACTGTGTACTTTAACAGATTTTTTTTAGATGAATTTGGATTGTGACCCCCATAGAGAGGGGTGAAGAAAACATACGTGTGTTGTCAAGCCAATTGGACCAAATTAAGTGTGTCTAGTGGACATATGTGTGAAATGGAGAGCTATGTATGGGACAATATATATACATTTTGGGCGGGACTGGTGCCCATTTCTTTTTAATGTGAGTGTGGAATGTTGGAGAAGGAACATAGCTATGTGTGAGGGAGGAAAGTTGCAAAGATGAGGAAGCTTTTACCAATAGACAAGACAGCAGACAGGGTTAGTGTGTGACACAAGAGGGGGGTGAACACATTGGTTGGGGAGGGTGTTGTGGAATTCCAGTCTTATGGACATCAGACATGGAAGCAGTGAGACTCAAGTCCTCACCCATGGGACTGTCAGCACTGAACCATCACTGCTTCTGTGGAGGCAGTTCTTAAAGCCAGCGCCTGGTACCAGACTGCCCTACCAGGATGGACAGCATGCTCTCCATCTGGCATAGGTGTGTACCAACAGTTTGGCATCGCAGCCCACGCACCATGCCTGGAAGTTCATTGGGGGTGCCAAAAGCACTTCCTCCACATCCAGAGATGGGTCCTCCCCCAGCCTATGGTGAGGAACTACCCAATGGAGCAGGTAGTGAAAGATCAGTGGGGGGGGGGGCAACGCCAGGCTGCGGCCCAGACGTACTGGGTCCGGTGCCACTGCCAGAGGAGCCAAAGTTAGTGGATCACCTGGAATTGGCCTACCTTGTCATGCTGTGGTAAATTAAATATAAACATAAGGAAAAATAAACATAACCAAACAAATGTAATTAATAACATAACAGAAAAAAATGAGTACAGGAAAGAAATAGGAAAGAATATAATGAGGAACACAACAATAAATAACGTAAAAGAAAAGCAATATTAAATTATACATAAGGCCAACATAAGAGGTAATTAGAAATAATAAACTAATATTAAATTATAATAATAAATGTAATTAATAAATACAAGAAGAGAAGGGGTGGGATGAGAGAAAAAAAGAACATTAGTAACTTCACAGATAATATAACTACACAGACTACTAATACAGATATGTTAGATTTCACTTGTGAGAACATTGACTGCTTATATTGTATAGATGATGTTGCATGCACATAGCTCTCAACCTGTTAGCATGGGACATTATGGGACAAGCCATACAAAGTAGTGGTACAAATGCATATCAAAAGGGAACATCTTTACATATTGTATTCATACATTCGTAGCAAGGTGTTCTGATAACAGATTTGCTATTAAATCACATTCCAAGCAATGTCATATATCTACAAATCAAAGGACTAGACATATGGGGCAGTAGTAATTATTTTCTGTAAACATCTTGACAGTTGACAGGTATATTTGTGTACACTAATTACAGTAGACAGCTGGTCATTTCTCAGTTAGCTGTCATTGGATTAGAACCCACAAGCAGTGACTACAGGAATACTGAGCACTTTATTTAAAAATAACTTATCAAAGCACCATCTCCTTTAGAACTTTACTGAGTTATGTTGTGTGAAATTGTACATTTACACACATGCATAGCTGTGTCTGGTGTTGGACTGGAATCCATAAGCAGTGATTACAGGAATATTGAGCACTTTATTTGAAAAAAAATAATTATGAAATCACCATCTCCTTTTACATTTTATTGCTGAATGTCAATTCAAATCTGACATTTACACACATGAATGGCTGTCTAGGACTTCTGTTAACTTATCCGTATACCCTGTTCGTTTACTGATTACAGTCTACAGCATATTTCAAACAAAATGAGCAGAACACAAGCTTGACCCTTAATCTGGGTATTGCACTGCATTAACTTCTGACATTTGTTGGTGCATTACTTAATAGTTCACATGTAACAGTTGACTGTTGTCAGATTAGAACACACATGCAGTGAATACAGGAATACTGAACACCCGGGATACATTAAAGTAAATATTCTGTCCAGGAGTAGTGTAGCTGCTCCTACACAGAATATGGCCACGAGCGATCCAGGAATGGCCCGTTTTCATGGGCCCAAGTGGACCTACACTGTTCCTGCATGGAAAGCCCTGCAATATGCTAGTCATCCCATTTGCTGGTGAAAAACATGCAAATGAGATGAATTAGTGATCCAGGAAGCAGGCACAACTCCATGCAGGAACAGTGTAGGTTGCAGAAATGTATTTGGTTAGTAGCCAAATACATTTCTGCAAAATACAAAACAGAGGCATGACAGCCTCAAAGAAAGCATATATCCCCCTAATTAGGCATGCCAATGGCCAAATATATGGCCACTGGCATGGAAAAATAAATAAAAATGATAAAATAAAAGGTTTTTTTTGGCTGATCTTGGCCATTTAAGCATAGGGCAGTGTCAGGCAAATGGGATTGTGGGGGAAATAAAAGAAAAAAAATGTAAAAACTCAAATTAATGTGAAATTTGAATTTTGCCATTATAGTTAATGGCATGCAGAATGAAAACAGACTAGGAAACAGTAGTTGCTAAGGGGAAAGGCTCAGTGTGAATGCAGTAACTATGGATTAAGGCAGTAGGGTATGTTAATGAGGGGCATTACTTAATAGTTCACATACTGAATCACAAATTTCCTCTTAAGTGTCAGACTGCACCTAACCGTGTAGGTGCTCTAAGATGGCTGTGTAAGCAAGCACGTTATATAACATCAAAATGAGGAGTTTCATGCTTGCTGTAAGCACATTGGAGCTCTGTTGCCAGGTTTGTGCATAGCTAAGCACAGCTAAGTGGGGTGTGTGTCATACTTATCTTAGCTGTGCTTAGCTAAGTGTGTTCATGACCAGGGCACACCATTTCCTTTTCAGCAGTGTTTACACTCAATAAACGGTTTTGTACGGCATGACCCAAGGCTTAAACAGGAAGGATTTAGGGAAAAAAAAGGAAATTGCAGAACAGGAAAATGCAGTATAAATTATTAATTGACACTCTGCAACTCACTATGTACCATTGAAAGCAGCCAATAATACTGCAAGCAGGTGCCTGCATAGCAGAAAATGGGAGGAGATGTAACAAAGAAAGAAAAATAAAAGTGCAACAGCACAATAAAGGAGAAATGCAATAGAAATCACTAATATGGGACACTTGCAACTCACAATGGGCTATTGAAAGCACACAACAATAGAGCTGGAAGGTGGCTGCATAGCTGAAAATGTAAGGTGATGTAAGTTAAAGTAATAATAGGGCAACAGCAGAATAAAGGCAATCATGCACAAATTACCACTAATGTCTCTAACACTCACGTGGTCAAGTCAAAGAATGAGTAATATAGCTGGCAGCGGGAATGTATCATAGACAGCCAGTCACACAGGCAGCATCTTCAGCACAACAGTGTATACTTTTGAAGGCACCTTACAGTCAGTTTTTTTCCCATAAACTCTGCACCATTGGTGTATACATGCAGGGAAATTTTAACATGAAAAATGTTAGGGGTTGCCATTGCTTTGATCCATCAGTATATGCTGGAGGCTGAGGGTGGTGAGGAGGGTAATGCCAACAACCGCCCCAGACTCAGGAGGAGAAAAAGAGTGTTCAGACACAGGGTAACCTACCAGGGGCTACATGACCTGAAGATAGTAGAGCACTAAAGGTTGGACAGGGACATACTTCAGCAATTTCTTGAGCTGTGCTGGCCTCCCATCAGAGCCAGAATAAACAGAGGGGAAACCATACCAGTGGATAGTAAGGTACGTGTACCTTTAAGAACGCTAGCTACAGGTTCATATGTTCATAGGTTGGTACTAGGCTATCGACCCTAGGGCCTATACAAGCCTAGCCATAACAATTCCCTGGCTATTTCTTCCCACACTATTTACTTTCCTGGACCCTTGTCTAGCAGGGTGACTGACATATTCCTCGGGGTGAATTTCCTTTCTCCCATCCAATCATTAAGGTTCCTTTTGAAGAGGGCCAAGTAGGCGCTCTGCTTGACATGTATGAGCAGTCTATTCCAGAGTCTGGGGACTCTCTGGGTAAGGAACCTATCCCTCCAGCATGTTTTGTTTATTATGATGACAAGGTTTAGATCCCTGGAATGTGTGGCTCTGAGGGATTGGGATTTCTTTAAGTGTAGCATGTCCAACAGCTCTGGGTTTGACATGGCCTTGTATGTTAAGCAGAGATCGCCTCTGAGTAGATGATATGTGACAGAGTATAGCTAGAGTTTTTTAAGGTGGTCAGCATAGGGTATCTGCTTTAGGTCTGTGATTCTTTTAGTGAGGTATTTCTAAGGCCTTTCCAGTTGTTGCAGATGTCTTGAGAGGTACATACCAAATGGGCATTGTATTCTATAATGGGTCTAATGAGGGATGAGTACAGTGGGACAATGACCTCCTTTTTTCTGGATGAAAAGCCCTTAGTGATGAGGTGTGCCACATAGAAGGATTTCCTGACTGTCGTGGCGATGTGGTTATTGAAGGTGAGACCACTGTCCACCCGTGTCCCTAAGTCTCTTATCACACTTTCAGTGTTTAGTGTACTGCCACCTATGTAGTAATTCAAGGGTACATGTTTTTTCCCCAAAGTGGATAACTATACATTTCTTGGCATTGAGCTTGAGCCCATGGCTCTGGCACCAACCATCTGTCTCTGTAAGGCCCTTTTGTAGAGTATCCACATCATTTGGGAATTCAATAATGGGTCCCAGTTTACAGTCATCTGTGAAATTTGTTAGCCAGAGTCCCTTAGTGTTGGCCTGTACTTCAGAGAAGTAGATGCCAAACAAGAGTGGCCCCAGGACTGAACCCTGAGGTACTCCACTTGCCACTTATCTGGAGCTGGACTTGGAGTCAGCTACTTTTACAGTGTGGGTTCTGTCAGTAAGCCAGTTGGCAACCCATCGAGTGATGCAGGGATTAATGCCCAGCTTAGTAAGTTTATCTATGATTCTAGAGTGGGGGATGGTGTCAAAGGCCTTGGCAAGGTTCAGATAGGCTGTGTGGACTGCTTTACCCTCATCCACAGCTATGGAGACTGATTTGAAGAAGCCAATCAGGCTCAGGAGACAAGATTGGCCCTTCACAAACCCAAACTGGGTGGGGTCCAGTGTTTGAAGGTTGCCAATATCTTTGTTTATAAGTTCCATAATAATACCTTCCATGGCCTTGAAGATCAGGCTCGTCAGACTGATGAGGCAGTAGTTCCCGGGATGCAAGGTGGATCCCCCCTTGTGGAGTGGGATAACTGTAGCTGTGCACCACTCAGTGGGCACGAAGCCTGAGGCGAGGGTAGGATTAAACATGACACTTAGGTGAAGTGCCAGTTCATTTTGTCGTTCATGTAGTACGCGGCCCGGGATGTCATCTAGTCCCATGGATGCTGTATTCTTAGCTTTGGAGGGTGCGTTTTTTTACATGTGTGGCCATTATTACCAGAATTTGGCAATCTTCCGATATTGAGATGGGCCATTTAGGGGGTGAGAGGGGGGTGAAATCGGCACTGAATCGATCTGCCAGGATATTGGCAATATCCTTGGAATCAGTATATTTAATGCCATTCTGTTGTAGCTCAGAGCAGATCTGAGCATTGCCATTTAGATTCTTGATATAGTTATAGAATGCCTTGTGGTTGTCTTTGGAATCTTTGGCAATTTTATTTTCATAACTAGCTTTGGAGGATTTTACGAGGGATCTCAGCTTCTTACTGAGGCTGGTAAGGGAATTTTTTGCATCATGGGATTTTTCTCTTTTCTGCAACAGTTTCTTCCATTTGTTGTAATGTTTGTTTATGGCAGGGGACCACCAGATTGGCTTCCCTTTTTTGGAGGAGAGCATCTTGGTTCTATTTGGGATGGCACGATTCATGCATGAGTGGATATGCTCATACAGTGCCTTAGTGTATGACTCAGCAGTCGAACCTTCAGTTCCCATCTGCATGGGTGTCATGAAGTTTGTCACTTCTGACTTGAGTAGCATGAAGTTGGCTTTGGAGAAGTTTTTTATAGAGGGTTTCTTAATGGGGAGTGGGGGTGGGATGTGGATGTTTAGGGTGATTAGCTTATGGTCTGACCTGACCAATGAGGGGTACTTTCCAAAGATCGACTGGGGACATCATGGGGGTTTCACAGTCATCTGCATCCAGGATACTCCACCAGTTCTTGGATGCCATGCGGCCACATGCCCATGAGCACATATACTTCCCCCACACTCGTGAGGATTTGACCAGCAATATGCATCTCTTCCACCATGTAGCAGTCTACCCGGAGGTACTGGGTGCAATAGACTGCATGCACATCCACATCAAAGCACCACCCGGTCAGCAGGGTAGGGTCTACATAAACCACAACGGCTTCCCCTCCATAAATTACCAGGTCATATGTAATGCCCAGGGCATTATCTTGAATGTGTGTGCTGGCAGTCCTAGAAGGTATCATGACTCCCACATCTGGCATTCCTTACAGCTGTATCAGGGATTTTCCAGGGGTGACATCCCATATGGCCATCTGGTGGGGATGCTGGCTATGTACTGTAGCCGTGGATGATGACACCCATCAGAAATGCACAGACACACCCATGTAAGAATGTCATAATGAGGCACACACACACAATCCAGGATCATTATAGATCATGTGTTTGGGATGTTCAAGTCATGGTTCCACTGCCTGGACTTATCTGTTGGAGCCTTGCAGTATTCTCCAGTGACATGTGCACACATGTTTGTAGTATGTGCCATGTTACACAATATGATCCTGCGGAAACAGCTGCAGTAGGAACAGGATGGGGAAGGGCCACACAGCCCCCACCCTACCCTTGCCAAGGTCCACACAGGCACAGAGGGACTCAGATGAGGAGCCCCCTGAGCCAGCCCCTCTAGGCAGATGGAGGCATGCCCAGTATGCTCAGACCTTTGCAAAGAGGCAATGCATAGCACACACACTGACACTGTAGACACCCAAGGGCTGACACCTCTCTCTACTCACACAGTCAGTAAAAAGGGATGACACACACAACACACTACCTGTAACTTACTATGTATAGGCAGTGTACAGTGTGCATCCAACATAGGCAGCCCTCAAGCATTGTATACACAACTGCCACAGGCACAAGGTAAGTCAGTACCTTAACAGTAAATTAATGCACCATTATGTTCTGTTAACATTTGTATGATATTGTTGCATGCATGCAAGGGAATGAGGTGAACTCCTGTGATACCAGCAGACAACTGACAGCTGTGTGGGACATCAGGTAATATATGCCCAGTACTGGCCTCCCAATACTATGCATTAGTACCCTAGGTGGGAAATCCCACAGCAGTATATGTGAGTGTGGGCAACTAACTGGGGTGGTCATAACTCACAGCCATGGATGTCATTGCGGGGTCCCATACCCACCCCCAGACACACAGCAAGTCAGCTGTAGAAAACAGGAGAGAAATGTCTGACAAAGCTCCACAAGTGGCAACAATGTGAAAGTATCCCCCAAAGACCCACACAGGCATAACACAGCAGGTTTCACAGTGGCAGTAAGGCTCTGAAGGGTAACAAGTCTGACATGCAAATGTATGAAGGTTAGATTTTGAATGGTTTATAAAGGATGGGGAGGCATACAATAGTGTGGAGATAAGATGAATTTAGGCTAGAGACACCCTTGTAGATGCTGTTAGAAAGGGCTTAAGTCTATAAAGAGCACCAATCTTTTTATTAACAGCTTTGATGGTTAGGTCAATGTGGTAATCAAAGTTTAGTTGATTATCTATTGTGATGCCTAGTACTTTAGTGGAACAGTCAGGTGTAATGATAGTGCCGTTGTCAGACACAATTGAAAAGGAGAGAGGGGCGGATTTAAGGGTAGGAGAGAAAAGTAATAGTTTGTTTTTTTTGGGGATTAAGGAGGAGACAGATATCTTGGAACCATTTTTCTGCTGCTGTAAAGACGTGCTGGGTAGAAGAATGAAGTTCGGCTGGAGAAGCAGCAGAACAGATGAGAGGTGAATTGTCTGTGTATTGAATACATGTGGAAGTGGGAAGAGAGGTAGACAGGTTATTTATAAATATGGAGAAGAGAAGGGGTCCTAAGATGGATCCTTGAGGGACACCGATAGTGACTGGGAGCAGAGAAGAAAGATGGCTGTCCCTTGTGCTCTTAAATGATATGCCTGTAGTCCCCAAGATAGGGAACAATAGTATGGTAAATGGAAACAAAATGTAAAGCCGATATCAGCACAGTCTATGCAAATGTCTACAGTTGACAGGTGTGCCTCCCCATATACACACATAAATGCAGTACATGTATGTTTGCAGGGTAATAGCAGCATAACACAGACTGATAGGACTGTCCCAATACGCATGAAAACATGTTGCATATAATCAATATGCAAGAGTCAATGAGCTATGTGCATGTGTGATGAATACTTTCAGGATCTGGCCAGCATGTTCTCCTTCATGTCATTTTGTACTACCCTAGGTCTGTCACAAGGCCATGTGCAGATAACTGCAGTGCTGATGATTATACATGTTAGTGATACTTATTGCTCTGTGAAATAACATACCTGGAAGTCACAGTGCTATCTGGAATATACTACACATAGAATGGACTTCTTGAGGACTGTGTAGCAGATGTGTTAGGGCTTTTGTGAATAATCATGCCTTGTGCTACTGTTGGCAGTGGTCATTGTCAATGTGGCTTTTTTCCTTGTTTTATATCTGCTTTTGTATATAATGGACATGCCACCACAGTATAATGCAGTCTGTACCCACACGCATAACACCAAACCTCTGAGAGCAACAAGTCTGAACAAGGGCCGGAGGAAATGTGGATCAAAGGCATAATGATAGGCATGTGTTGTAAATATTGCTCTGTCATACTGAGAAAGTTGGTAGGGTGAGGGGTTTGCAGTACTGGGAATTGTCTGAAGGTTATGTAGCCTGACACAGGAATTCTGTCAATATTTTGTAACATCACTCTTCAATTATACTGAAATAACTTGCCATAAAACACATGTCCATACAGACTGGACAGAACCTGCAGCCAATTAGCTGGACAATGTGCCAAATATTTACAACAGACAGGTATGGCGACACCAGGATATGACATCTTAGGTTACACAGATACCACAGAAGCAGAGGATCACCAACCAGTATATCAACATGTTGCTGGACTTTCATTCAGCTACACCTCCCAAATGGCCTTGTTGGACAAGAATATACATAGCTGCCATCATAATATCGGTCTACACATCAGATGACTAGTATTCCTCTGGTACAGCACTGGGATGATTTCAGGATTTCTGACACTAGGTAATGACACAATACATTGCACTGTCAGAATACAAGTAGGTCAGAAAATGTCTGCCTAAACAAACCATTACCCAGAGGTAAGTCCTGTGTACTCCTCAGAGGTATGTGTGTAGCACACAAAACCCTTGACTGGAGTACACTTATCTCTGGAATAGAGTCCCACTCTAACTACACAAGGTCACACTGGGCATGCTCCTAAACTTAGAGAATCACAGGACAGATTGGAATCTACACTGGTTATGACTATATTGTGTAGATATATCTGTGCATACAAACAGCTATTTGCACCTTAACTGTCACTACACACACACACACACACACACACATCAGACAGGATCACCCCCAGATAGCTGTAAGTGACCCGTATGTGATATATCTGCATCTGTTGTGTGTGACACACAGGCATACATATATGGCCAAAAGATAACTATATATGTCAAGCATACACACGCATAGATGTGGGGAAGTGACAGACAGTGATAGACTGAGATACAGCGGGACACAAACAGCAGTGTGCGTCACACACATGGCTTTTCTGAATGGCATACAGTGATATCCTGCTGTGGACAGTGGCATACTATTTTAAACAGTTGCATGTGTGAGCATAAAAAGCAAGCCCCATTGTGTAATAACAGTGAGGGTCAGGTGTTAAGATAACATCACCTGCTGGTGTCTGTGTGTGTATGTAAGTCTAAGTATAAGCAGACTGTTCCCACTCAGTACACATCACATTCACCATCTGCACAGGATCTGCTGCTGTCAGTCACCTTAGAATTACCATTGGATACTTACTACACGTATAAGCTCTGTAGTGCATGCGATAACTGCATAACACTACAGTAAAAGTAAGTAGATAGGTAGGAGTTCTAAACTCAATACTGGCAAATGTGTGTGTGTGTGTGTGTGTGTGTGTGTGTGTGTGTGTGTGTGTCTGTGTGTCTGTGTGTCTGTGTGTGTCTGTGTGTGTCTGTGTGTGTGTGTGTGTGTGTGTGTGTGTGATAGTGGTGTGCGCAAGACTGAAGGAGTTGTGTGTTTGTTTGCAGGTGAAACAATTTTATGTCAGTCTCACCCACAACAATGCACACTGCCCCATCTTATCAGTCCAGATGATGTGAATTCCTTATCACAAACCTTGCCCAGCTGCCAGCCCTATAAGCTCAGTAGTGCATATGATAAATGCTTCACATAGTACTACAAATAACTACTTTATCCTGGGTTCTACTATTGTATCCGGCAAATGTGTGTGTGGGTGCATGTTTGTAAGCATAAGTATTTTGATATGTTTCCCACAAACTGCTCTACTTTATCAGTCCTGCTGATGTTATTCCCTTTATAGGTTCATAAGTGTGTAGTAGGCTAATGGCCCAGGAGCCTTTACAAGCCTAGCGCATAGAAGGGCCCTGCCATTGTGCCACCTGATGTTACTTCCCAGTGCCTGTATCAAGTAGAGCCACTGCAGTGATCCTTGGGTTGAACTGTCTATGACCCATACAATCATCCAGATTCCTCTGAAATAGGGTCATCTAGGTGCTTTGCATTACATGTATGGGAAGTGTATTCCAAGGCATGTGCAGTTTCTTGGTGAAGGACCTGTCCCACCAGCATGTTGTGGTGATTGTGGTAATGACGTAGATGTCTCTGCAGTGTGTGGTGTGGATTGATTAGGATGTCTTTACATATAGCATCTCTAAAACACCTTGGTCACACATGGCTTTGTAAGTCAAGCATAGATAGCCACTAATTAGGTGATATGACACATAGAATAGATTTGAGTCTTCTTAGTCTGCCTGTGTAGGATGTGTATGTAATGCCTAGGAACCCCTTTGTGAGTTGCTTCTTTGACCATTCCAGCTGTTGCAGGTGTCTAGTGAGGTACATGACAAATGGGCCATAATACTTGAGGAGTGTGCTAATGAGGGAACAGTAGACAGATCATAACCTCTGTGTTCCTGGATGTAAATCCCTTGGTAATGCAATGTGTCATATAGAAGAACTTCCTGACCACAGTGGCAATGTGGTGCTTGAAGGGGAACCTGCTGTCAACCTGTGTCCCCAGATCTATTATAATGCATGCAGTGTTCAATGGGCTCCCATTGGTGTGGCACGTACTGGGAACTGAGTGTTTTACCAATGGGGGATGATGATGCATATTGTGCTGTTAAGCTTCTGGGCATGGTTTCCACACCACTCAGTGGTCTCAGTGGGACCTTTCTGTGGGATGTGTGCATCACTTGCAGAGTTAATGATAGCTCCCACTTGCAGTCCTCTGTGAACTTGGTCAGCCAGAGTTCCTCTGTGTTGGGCTGGACTCCTGAAAAGTAGATGCTGGACAGGACACTACCCAGTACTTATCCCTGTGGGACTCCACTTGTGACTGCTTGCCAGTTTGATCTGGAGTTTGCCACTGTCATACTTGTGTGCTTTGTGAACCAGTTGAAAAGAAACGATGATATATGGGTTATGCCTAGTTTGTGGGGTTTATCAATAATCCCTGACTGAGGGATGGTATCACATGCTTTAGACAGATTTATGTAGGCTGTATGCAGTGCCTTTACTGTCATACACAGCCCTGGTGACTCAGTCAAAAATGTTAACCAGATTGAGCAAGTATTATCTGCCATTCAAAAAGCCAGACTGTGTGGGTCCAGAGTTAGGAGATCTCCTATATCTTGGACAATCAGGTCCCTGATGATGCGGTCCATACCCCTACATAGTAGACTTGCCAGGCTAAGTGGCCAATAATCCCCAGGGTCTGTAGATGCTACCCCCTTTATGGAGAGGGATGACCATAGCAGTGTGCCATGTTTGAGGGACAAAGCCTGAAGTGAGGCTGTGACTGACTGGTATACACAGATTTTGTCCAAGGACTCTTTATATGTCATGTAAAACATAGCCATGAATATGTTGGTGTCCCATGGAAGCTGTATTCTTGTCTGTGGACAATGCAGGTCTAACCTGGCCTGCAGTACTGCCGGGTGCCTTTCATTCATCAGCCATTGTGATTATACACTTGTGGGGGGAGGGGTAAAGCTGGCACTGAATGTGTTGCCAATACTGTGGTCAATATCTGTTGTCCCAGGATAGGAATTATCATTGTGCAGTAACTCACAGCACATGTGTTTAATGCTGTGGAGGTTGTTGATGTAACTATCAAAGGCTTCTGTGATTGTCATCAGTGTCTGCTGCATTTATGCCTTCATATATGCCTGTAGGGGATTCCATGAGGGATTCCAAGTTGTATTTAAGGCTAATAAGGGGGTTCAACAGTCACAAGACATCATATTTTTCTGCAACAGTGTCTTCTGTTGTACGCTTTAGTAATGGTAGGGAACCATCACATTGTCTCCCAGTGTTTGGAGGACAGTGTCTGGGTTCTGTTGGCTATATCTAGTACAATGCATTCATGTACCTGTTTGTACAGTGCATATGTGCATGATTTGACAGCCATGCAGCTATTTCCCATTGCCATTGGTGCAGTGAAGTCACCCACCCCTGTTTTTATGGCTGCAAAGTCAGCTTTGGAGAGGTTTTGCAATGTGGTTTCCTTTGTGAGGAGGGTGTGGCTGACATGTTGAGTTCCATGTTGATTACAGCCTGTGTGGGTCTCACCAAGTAGGGATTGACAACTGTGGATGAGCAACAGTCCCATATGTAAGTAGGCAACACAGGTCAAGGTTGTTGCATCCTCTACTGGGGGTCAGTATGAGCTGGCCCAGGGCATTGGAAATGATGAATTCCAGGAAGTGTTAGGCCACTGTACTGGTGCTTGGCTACTTTCTCCAAGTGAAGGAGGGGGTAGTTGAAGTCTCCTACTACATCAGTGCTGCATTGGACCTTCATAGATGGCAGAGTGTTGAGGAATGTGCATTGACAGTCTAGGGACATAGATGTGGATCTATAGCAGGCTATGGTCTGTATTGCACTAATACCCCAAGGCAGTTGTACTGGAAGTATTTCTGATGCATTGTGCTGGGATACTATTCTGGAGGTGTGCCTATCCATAATGAATATGGAGACAACACTACCTGTGGAGGTGTGATGTGGTCCATGTTTGGGGGCTGACAGCTGTGGAATGCATCATAGCCTGTTACTGCAGGGCTACTGTCTGCTGCTGTGAACCACCTCTCCATTACAGCAGAAATGCTAATGTCCACCACTCCAAGGAGTACTTTGAGTGACTGCATACTGACAGTTAGAAGTCAACTGTTGAGCAGCATGACCCTCAGAATGCATACGTGTTTAGCTGTTATGGTGGTAATTACATTTGGAACACTGCCTAATAAGGCAGTAAAGGGGTGGCAAGACACTTAGCCAGTACCTGGAAACCTAGGGCTGACAGATATAGGACATCTGTGGCAAGTCATTGAGGTCTGTCAATCATGTTATCCCAGGCAGAGAGATACTGGATCCCCTGAGAATGACACAAAACACGTAAGCCAATGTTGCAGTCAATCATCTGTTGATAGTACTGCAGCATCATTCTGGGTGATGGCAGTATACTGCTAAGGGCTACTATCACACCTGCCTGGACCACATAATCAGAGAGTTCAACCACGGGTCGTGTCATGTAGTCCAGGGAGGTGTGCCCCAGGTCATTCACACCCACATGGATACAGAGTGGTACTTGTAGATGTTGTGGAGTGCTCTGACTGGCTGTGTCTTGTGCTGGGTGCTGGCATGTGATACAGATTTGGCTGTTACCTGCTCCATATTCAACTTAGTGAGTGGGATATGTCTGTGCCTCAGTATTGAGTTAGCCATGATCACTGTATTGTGCAAGGTGGTTAGCCTTAAGAGCTTAGGTTGAGGGGCACACTTTGTAGGTGAAATATGTGTCCTTTGGCATGTACCATGTCATGGTGTCTGAGTGGGTGTCTGTCTTGCTGGTCTGTGCTGTTTAGGTAAATGTCCATTGAGTGCCACTGTGAATGTGGGTGTGTGTCTTTTCACTGTATGTCATGGCTGACAAAGTTGGTGTCAAGGTGAGCTATGTGTTCCATGTGGTGTGGTGTAGGTGCTGATCTTATCCTCTTGACCTGCTAGTCCAGTCTTTGCTGGAGAGTGCATATGTCTACATTTGGTGATATACAGGTAACTCTAACAGGTCTTAGTGTTTGGAGTTTAGAGGAGAGGGTTGTCTGTGTATATGAGGCAGTTGCAAGAGTGTCTCAGAATGGACAACTGTACCAGGTTAATGGGTGAAAGCACAGAAAACTCCACTTCAATTGGGTTTATATCAAAAGACCGAAGAGGTTTTTAATCAAACTCCTGTTCGTCGAAACATAAAGAGTGAATGCACTAAAGCACGAATGCTCAAAACAGCGATTTATTTCCCTGGGAAAGAAATCACTAGCACAAACACACACACACACACACACACACACACACACACACACACACACACACACACACACACACACACACACACACACACACTTTCAAACATAACGTGGAGGGCTTTGCCCCTCACACTCCCCAGTGTGGAGGGCTGTGCCTCCCACACCCCCATAACTAAATATACCAACTCTGAGATTGCATTACAGTGGGGAAAGGGGCAAATGCATGGGGATGACCAAGCGATTTCTTTCCCTGGGAAATAAATCACTGTTTTGAGCGTTTGCACTTTAGTGCGTTCGCTCTTTGTGTGTCAACAAAGAGGTGTTTGATTAAATGCCCCTTCAGTCTTTTGATATAGACTCCTTCAATCATGCCAGGAGGGGTGGACTTAACTGATAAGTACTGGGGTTACTTCTGTGATGAACGAGTACTGCTGATGGCTCCCAGGTGTGCCACACTTATTGATACAATAACCTAGTGAAGTGCCAAGCTATAAGGCTACCTGGAGTGCAAGAGAGAAAGAATTAGCACAATGTAAGGGTGAAACTGAAGGCAGACTTGCTGCCATCTGTAATACTTTACCTCAGCTGTGCAGTTATCAGCAGCTTTGGCCATTTGAAAGGTAAGTACGCTCTGTAGTGTGCACTGTAACTGCATAACACTATAGTAGACATAACTAGATAGGCAGGAGTTCTAATTCCAATACTGGCAAGTGTGTGTGTGTGTGTGTGTGTGTGTGTGTGTGTGTGTGTGTGTGTGTGTGTGTGTGAGTGAGAATCATAGCCTGTCTGGCTTATACCATTTTTGACTTGTGTACTATCCTTTACACTTCCTCTCACTCTAATTTAGTAGTCCTGTTGATGTCATCCACCTTAGAAGTACCTTTGGACTAGGTGAAAATGTATAAGCTCTGAGGCGCATCTGATAACTGCGTAGTACTATAGTAGAAATAACTAGATAGGCAAGACTTCTAATATCACAACTGGCAATTGTTTGGGTGTCAGTGTGTATTTGTGTGAAAATCATGTAGTGTGGAGATTATACCATTTTTGACCTGTATACTACCCTTTACTCTTCCCCTTACTCCAATTTAGTAATCCCTGTGATGTCATCCACCTTAAAAGTACCTTTGGACAAGGTGAAAATGTGTAAGCTCTGTGGCGCATCTAATTGCATAGCACTAAAGTAGAAATAACTGGATAAACAGGAGTTCTAATTTCACTAGTGGCAACTGTTTGGATGTTTATGTGAGAATCATGTAATGTGTGGTTTATACCATTATTGACTTCTGTTCCACCCTTTACACTTCCCCTCGCTCCAGTTTAGTAGTTCTGTTGAGGTCATCCACTTTAGAAGTACCTTTGGACTAGGTGAAAATGTGTAAGCTCTGTAGTGCATCTGATGACTGCATACCACGATAGTAGAAATAACTAGATAGGCAGGAGTTCTAATCTCACTACTGGCAACTGTTTGGATGTTTGTGTAAGAATCATGTAATGTGTGGGTTATACCATTTTCAACTTCTCTACCACCATTTACACTCCCCCTCACTCCAGTTTAGTAGTCCTGTTGATATCATCCACCTTAGAAGTACCTTTGGAGTAGGTGAAAATGTATAAGCTCTGTGGCACATCCGCTAACTGCGTAGCACTATAGTAGAAATAACTAGATAGGCAGGTGTTCTTATCCCAATACTGGCAACTGTTTGTGTGTGTGAATGAGGATCATATCTTGTGTGGCTTATACCATTTTGATGTGTGTACTATACATGGCTGGTGACCACCTCCTGATGCCATTACTTTATATAGTGTGGTAACAGCATCTGCCTCACATGCAGTGAGTTAAACCATTGTACATACCTCTGTAGAGATATGTCTGGAATATCCATATGTTTGCAACCTATATGTGGTTGGAAGTGGTCTGTGTACCTTAACAATGCCCATGTATGTGATATTGTAGCCAAATAGGCCACAGTGAGTGTACTGACACATATGGCATCAGGTATCATATCTGACTCAAACATCATGCTGATATGGCATCTGCCACCCTCTCAGTTGGCCAGACTTCTAGGTGCAATACATGAATCCAGATGCTTGGTTTTACAAGTGAACTGTTCATGTTATGGGTCACAATAAAGGTTGAAAGAGGTGTGGACTGTCATATTGTGGTCCAAATTTGCATGTATCAGAAACATCTTGCATCTTAACAGGGGCGTGTATACAAATTATATCCACTGTATACCAGTAATGTGTCACACATGTCCCTAACTAAGGCTGTTTGTCCAGCCTATTTTGCTAGCCTCTGTCTAGATGTCTTGCACTGACAAGTTGTGAGGTATGCTACAGGAATGTTGAATTCACCTCAGATAGACCCCAGCAGTGACCACTGTGATGCAATGCAGTTAATTCACAAGTGAACATGCACATAAAGCAATATAGCTATTACTGATAGTTGTGTGCATGGTAAATTGCATGCCCTTCACATGCCTGGGGTATTGCCAGGCCACAACTGACCAATGTCATACTCATCAGCTTCAGGCTGTCTCATATGCAGACCAGAGGGACCTACGTAGTTATGAAAGAGAGGTATTGTCGGCAGACTCACATGTGGCCTTGGTACAGGATGGATGCAGCATATCCGCATATTTACAGTACAAACCCCAGTAATACACAGTTTTCTGTCCTCACCATAGATGTGCACCTCTGTGCATTAGAAAACCCCATCCAAAACTGCAATTGGACCTGACACCTGGATGTAGATACAACACAGATACACGTATGTCTGATACATTAGTGTACTAATCCCCACTGGGCCCTTAGCTGCACACAACCTGTCCATTGTGTGGGTACCACCCACCTCCAGCATGTTAGCCTATGTACTCTGGTGTTGTACTGGGTGTGCGCCCCAAGGTTAGCAGTAGGTCATATGCTACACAACTTGGTTGTGTGATGGATGACAAAGAGAAATGTGAAGTAATTTGTATGATGTGGTGAAGACTGTACCGAAGAGTGTTAGAGTGGTCATTGCAGCAGATGTCAATGGGCATGTTGGTGAAGGGAACAGAGTGTCTCTGGAAGCGATGGGCATGCATGGTGTTAAAAGGAATGCAGAAGGTGAGATGGTAGTGGATTTTGCAAAACAGATCGACATGGCTGTGGTGAATATGTACTATAACATGAGGGAGGAGCATAGGGTGAGTTGCAAAACTGTAGAAAGATGCACTCAGGTGGAATATATTCAATGTAGGTGTGCCAGTTTGAAGGAGATTGGAGACTGTAAAGTGGTGAAGGGGAAAGTGTATTTAGGCAGCATAGAATGTTGGTCTACAGGATGATGGTGATCAAGAAGAGGGGGAGTGTGAGTTCAGCCTCAAGAACCACATGGTGTGAGTTGGAAAAGGGTGATTGTGAGGTGGAGTTCATGGAAGAGTTAAGACTGACACTGGGTGGTACTGTCAGTTTAGCACATATCAGATTAAGTAGAGCAGATCTAATAAGGGAGATGGCTAGAAAGGTGCCTGGTGTGGTATCTGGAAGGAGGAAGTATTACAAGGAGACCTGGTGGTGGACTGAGGAAGTACAAGACAGTTTACAGAGAAAGAGGATGGGGAAGAAGGAGTGAGACTGTCAGAGAGATGAGGAAAGTAGACAGGAGTATGAGGAGATGAGGTCCATGGCAAAGAGAGATGTGTCAAAGGCTAAGGATGAGGCATATGAAGAGTTGTATGACAGTTTTGACACTAAGGAGGCATGACAGGAGTTGTACTGAATGGCTAGACAGATGTACTGAGCTAGGAAAAATGTGCAGCAGATAAGGGTGATAAAGGATAATGAGGTAAATGTCCTCACAAGTAAGGAGAGTGTGTTGACTACATGGACAGAGTACATTGAGAGGCTGATGATTGCAGAGAATGAAACAGAGAAGATTGGAAGATGTCGGTATGGTGAATCAGAAAGTGCAACAGCTTAACAAGGAAGATGTAAGGATATCTATGAAGGGGATGAATACTGGCAAGGCTGATGGCCCACATTACATACCTGTGGAAGCATGGATGTGTTTAGGGGAAATGGCAGTGGTGTGTTTAGCCACACTATTTACTGATATCTTGGGTGGTGTGAGGTTGCATGAGGAGTGGAGAGAAAGTGCTTGGGTATGGTTTTATGAATAAGGTTGATGTGCAGAGCTGTGTTAACTACAGAGGGATAATACTGAGTTTGATCTGTATTGAGAGCAGGGAACCAATTTAGAAGACCCTACAAAGTGGAAATATGCGATAGAGAGGGGAGTAATGAAGGTCAGCAGGACTACAACAGAATATCTGTGTGTGAGTGAGAAGGAGGATAGCAGAATGTTGAGGATGCATGGGGCAGGTTTGGCAAAGGTGGATGTGCTTAAATGATTGGGATCACCATTTCAGAGTAATGATGACTGTGGCGGACAGGTGAAGAAGAGAGTACAGACAGGATGGAGAGGATGTAGAAGAGTGTCAGGACTAAGCTGTGACAGACGGGTACCAGTAAATGGGATCTGTATGGTCTACAAGAGTGTAGTGTGACCACCTATGTTATATGGGTTGGAGACAGTGGCAGTGAGAAAAAATGCAGGAGATAGAGCTGCATATGGCAGAGGTACAGATGTTATGATTTGCACTGGGTATGACATGGGTGCACAAATTTAGCAATGTGTATATGAGAGGGACAGGCCATGTTAGACAGATATGACACAAAGTTAGAGAGGCAGGATTACATCAGTTTGGACATGTGCTGAGGAGGGCTGCTGAGTATATTGGAAAAATGATGGTTAAGGATGTAGCTGTCAGGTAAGAGGAAGAGAGGAAGGCCTCAGATAAGGTTTATGGATGTGGTGAGAGAGGATATGCAAGTGCTTGGTGTGAGGGAGCAAGATTCAGGGGCAGGCAGAAATGGCAACAGATGATCCACTGTGGCAATCCTGTATGGTAAAAGCCAGAGGACAATGAAAGGGGATGTTGTAATGTCAGTCTTCACAGATTTTCCAACTAATTTTCAGACAAAACACAACTCTATGGATAAATGACTACAAATATGAGGCACACATATGGTCAGTGTGCATAACACAGGACAGTTAAATGTGATGAGCTCAGTATACAACTTGCAGTTCAACACACATTTGCAGCAGTACTTTCTATGAAAATACCATGTATAGGTGTCTCACATATCTGAGACAAACAAGTATATACTAGTTGTATTCACAAGTAAGATATGGATATGTACAACATCCCAGTAGCTGGCCTAGCATTGTCAAAGTCAGTATTGTTCAACACACTCCAGTAGTAGTCATATGTAAGCCATCTTTTCCTGGGGCCTTACCGATGATTTATTTCACTGCAGACAGATCCATATACTATAGCCATAGTTTCTGATCAGCAACATATTAGTACAGCATGCTTTGTTGAGACATATATGTTAACCCTCCTCTATCATATTCTTACATACCCTCTACTGCAGTCCACGAGATGCTTACTTGTTTGACATACCTGTCTTTGTATTTTTCAAACTATAGTTGGTTATATGCTGTTATTTGTTGTCTTTTCCCCAGTTTCTCCCTCTCCCTCACCACACACATGTCGGGCATACATCTGTGTTGCATAGGCAGCAGCTTGCCTTTCGTAGGTAATGCTCATGAGCAGCTGATGGTCTGTGCACCAGTTGTTGTTGCCCACTTGCTAACTGCATGCACAACAGCTGTGTTGTTATTCCGATAGACAATGGCATCTTCACACACTGCTCTAATTTGGTACTTCATGTGGGTGTAGCCCCTTTACCTTGCCTGTGAGGGGGACGTCATGGAGGTGTGTGAACAACAGTATTGCAGAGGGTATTTGGAAATACCTCTTATTAAACTGTGGAGACAAGCCAACAAAATGGGGGAGAATGTTCCACACAGTGACTGAATGTACATATTGCTGTTATACATGTGGATTAATGGTAGTCTAACAAGGTTTGTGTGAACATATGGAGATTCTGTGTGATGTAGGTTGAGGTATTTTGTGGCTGTCCACAATACACCTCAAAGTGTTGTACTTTACAATGGGCTGCTGATGCCCCTCACCTCACAAGTATGTTGGGGTGCCCTTCAACCTATGATCTCTGTGTCATGTGATACATGTGTAACACTGTAGTAGCAATAACTAGATAGGTAGGGGTCTACTCTCAGTCCAGAAAAATGTGTGTGTGTATGTGTGTGTACAAGACCAGTATCCTGAGTGTGTGTGTTTGAGTGAGGAATATTTCCATTGGCTGGCCATGTTGTAAGCCATTGTACTCCCAGCACATGTCCTATGTTCTGCTCTATGAGGGACGCTTATTACATCAACTGTACAGGCATCTGTACACACTTGGCAGACCTATAAGTCCTGTGCTGTGTGCATGCAACAGCTATGTAGCAGTATGGAATGAGTAGCTGCAGAGGCAGGGATCTTAATCACAGTAGTAGCACACTCATGTGTGTACATTGCTGTGTATAGCAGTGTTTGTGAGTGTGTACAACCCTGCATGACATTAATATGAAACCTGTTACACCCACTACACCACCCATTGCCATACCTTACGCTACTCACTATACACATATTTTGGAGACTTACACTATGAGCTCTGTGCCACCTGTGATGATTACATAATACTGTATTACCACTAACTAGATGAGTAGGGATTTCAAAAGCAACACTGGCAATTGTGATTGTCTGTGCCTGTGTCTGTGAACACTCTGTGTGTGTGGAAATTACAAATCTGAGGTGTGTTCCACCAACTAGACTTACCAGAGTCCACTGTACAAGAGGTGCTAATGTCAGACACCATACATCTACCGGTATACACTCCTCAGCCCTATAAGCTACATAGTACATGCAAAAACTGTTATACAGACCTGTCAATTGTGTACATATGAACTTTGGATATGACACACCCAGTGTGTTGCCACACTGACATACCCCTGTTGATATACAGACACCTAGAAGACAAACAGAATACATTATGGAGACAACATGCAGTCAACATTAACAATAATGCATAATGGCTGACAATAATGCATAATGGCTGGCAACTACACACCCTGACATGTAACCATTAAACATGCTGGCTGTCAACACTACACAGCATTACATTGCTAAACTGTACTAAGTTCTAAGTTCACCCTGTGCATCAGAACCATATTAGCATGTCCGTGCATCAATAGTATGGATGACAGGGATGTGGCACAGGTATCATCATATGCACAGGGTGTGGTGTGGGTTTGCCAGAGGCCAAGGTGCTGCCATTTGGTTGACATCATATGTGTGTGTTTGGGGGTTGTATCTGAAATGGACCATGCAAAGGTGGTGTGTGTAAGTCTGGAGGTTACCTTGTTGTGATGGTGATGTGTGTATATAGATGCACACAGTCACACCATGTGGCTGCCCTACACAGGGGCATGTTGGACAGCTGTGGACCATACATGGCAGGGTGTACAATTCACCATCTCTGGCCATGGACATGGGAAATGGTCCTGCTAGTGGACCCACGGGCACCACCAGGCCAAAGGCCAGATGCACTACTACTCCCCAATCGTGACTGGTGTATGCTGGATCCGCTTCCCAGTTGGGACTGACCAGGACCACATATCTATGGCTTGCTGCATCGTGGTGTGGACAGTGATCCCCCTGCAGTTGTGCTGCTGGTACTGCCACTAGGGGAGTGTGAAGTTGCATGGCTATGTCGACCCTCAGCTGTTTGTGCTGCTGTCCCCCATCCACGTGCCCATCAGCCAACTCCCACCACATGCTCAATCACAGACATTCCATGTTCAAGGATTGACATGCCACGGTCAAGGACTCCCACCATCTCAACAACCATCTATCCATGACCTCAGCATAATAACAGTGGGAACCAGCAAGATCATGGAGGTTGTCAAGCATAGCAGGAAGAGTAGCATTCACAGCCCTGAGAAGCTGTCTGGTGTTACATTTACTACATGCCTGTGCCTCCATGCTGGTCCAAAACATGCATCTGGTGACACTTGCGGTGGCACTTCTGACAGGTGCATGTCGAGTAGAAGGCCCCCTTTGAGCACCCCTGCCTGCCCACCTGTGTGGGACATTGCCTCTTCTCTAGCTATGCTGGTGTCTACAGACACACTCACCATAGTCACCACACTTACCTGTCCCATGCCACTACCCACCAACTGTCCATCATCTATGGCAACTGGTGATTGGGTATGTGTGGGCATTGTGTCTGTGTGCGGGGATGGGGTGGACAAGAGTGGGATGCCAACCAATGGCACAGACTCATTTAGCCCCTGACAACCTATCCTGTGCCTCACTATTGCTATCATCGTTGTCAGAATCTGCAGAGAAACTGACATCAGTTCCCAAGCGGGATGGACCCAGACCCCCATTGCCACCTGTGAGGGGAAGACAATAAATGTAAATCAATACCTCTGCATTGTCTGCCATGCACACAGACATGCACACAGACACATACAGGTGAGTTGGCACAAAGCTATTAAACAGACCTCATATTACCCAAAAGGTGACATGCATGACACACAGAGCCCTCATCATGCATTGCAGCCATTAACAATCCTTGTTACTAGCAATATACATGTCTGGGATGTATGAGTACTGTTAGTAGGTGATGTCCATTTACCTAGCACACACTGCACCCATGTACAAATGATTGATGTTCACATGTATAGCACAGTACAACTACTCTAGAGCATACCTCACAACTGTACAAATCACTGAAGACTGTGTAGATGTCTGGCACATATGTTTGTTCTGTCCCTCACAACCCATATGTGTTTGTCTGACACATAATTTGGGATCATATGAGGATTTATGTCACTAATTAATGACATACATTTGATTTGCACACCTCATCACCAGCAGTGAATTTATGTTCAAACAAATCCTGTTACACCAACAACCTTCTAAGCTTAATGTGGATATAAGTGTACACACCCCTGTTAACATAGCAGGCTGTTGTATCATATAAAATGAGACCACAAGACTGCATTCAAAAACATTACCCACCATAAATGTGACATATCACCTGTGCAAACCAATCATGAACATATTGTTTGCATTTACAAGTTAAATATTCATGTTATGGTCACATTACAGTTTAGAAAAGTTGTGTAATGTAATATTGTGGTCTCTCATTGTATATATCAGAAACACTTGCCATCTTGACAAGGGTGTGTACACTGTGGTATCCACTGCATAGGATTAATGTTTCAGACATGTCCCTACTCTAGGCCATTTTTTGGTCTGTGTCCACATGTCTTGCACTGACAGTTTGTGAAGTATGCTGCAGGAATGTTACCTTACCCCTTCAGATACACCCCCCCAGTGACCACTATGATCCACTGCAGTTAACACCACCATAAGTGAACATGGACATCAAGCAATATGGCTAGGTGTGTATTGGCAAAGCACAAAAGAAAATACATAATCACCAGCTACAGGCTGCTGTCCCAGTAGACCAGAGGAAGCTAAATATGTGTGGGAGAGAGAGGTACTGTCAACATTTGATATTGTTACAGGGGGGAAGCAGCATTTCTGCACATTAACAATACAACCCCCAATAGTACAAAATATGCTGTCCATCACCATAGATGTGTACTTATGTGCATTACCAAACCCTGTCCACAACTACTATCTAATCTGACATATGCATGTAGATACTCTATAGATACAGGTTATGTATGCTAAAGTACTCTAGTAATGTGCACTAGGCCTCAACTGCACGCTATTCGTCCATTGTGTCGGGGCCACCCACATCTGCAATGCTGTCTTCATGTAGCTGTTCTCTTCTTGTGGGGTGTGCACCAAGGTTGGCAAGGAGCTGCTCCTGTGCTCTAAGTGGGGGCTGCATGAGTGGACTCCCACCTGTGGCTGTTGCTTCCCTGGCTATGGCAGTAGCCCTTTACGGGGCATTACATAGAAGGTTGGTTGCATGATGCCAGACCTGCTCATATGTTCTTGTGTGCAGGCCGACATCATTTAGCCTGTGGACTAGGTCATTCTCCAGGACAGTTCATTCCTGCAGATGTTCTTGGGTGCAGCCAAACATTACATTATAGTGATGGATTATGAAGTCCACTATTTCCATAGTTTCTGTAGCAGTGTATGGATTACACACATGATGCATCCTGATTGTAAGACATGAACAGTGAAACATATCATAGCACCTTATATAGTTGTCAACAGTCTGGACAGAAATTGAACATCAACAGTGGATATAGCTTTCCAGCATTCAACTACACCATACCCCTGTAATCTATCAGCACAATATCTGCTTGCATAGCACTCCTGGCCCTGATGGGTCATATTTCCACCAGTGATAGATAGTTAATTGCATAAACCTCAAACCTCTATTTTCATTCCTTTCTATGTAGAGGGATGCCATTGGCCATCTTCCATGAGGATGGTGTGTGGATGTTGCTGAAGCTGTGTTTGAATACAGTATGTGATGGCACTGTGAGCACATGCCTGAGTTCATATAGTATGCAGACGAGGATGTTATCAGGCCCATGGAGACTTCCTGTTGTTGCCTTTCAGTAAGCAAAATGTATCTGCTCACCATTGATGAGGGGAGGTGTGTGGTTGACATGCATATCTCCCTATAGGGATGTGGGGATAGGTGGATGATGTTCACACCTAACCTGCCTGATGCAAGTTTCCTATAGCCATGGCATGTGTGTATGAGATGTGAGTTAACACCAGTACATGGTGAATTGTGTTGCCTCTGGGATAGACAACATATGTGGGGACACCCTTGTGACTGGCTTTGGCAGTGTGGATATGCGTGATTTGTACTCATAGTTAGCCTTACATGGAGTCATCTGTGACCTTACATGCTTGTTCAGGTAGAGGTGGACATGCTTCCAAGTTGCCCTTTGCACCTATGTGGCCCTGTACAGCAGTATAGGAACTTATTATGTGGCTTGTGTATTGCAGCTGTCAACCAAAGGGGACAATAACTCATTTCAAAACAATTCCCAACTTTAATGTGACCTATAGCATGTACAATTACATTGAAAACATAGAAATCTGTTGGGGGAAAACATATGTAAATTGAAATCATTACAATTGCATGAGTGTGCACACCCTTAAACAGATACTATGTGGAAGCACCTGTTGAGATAATGACAACATTCAGTCATCTTAGATTGGAGTCTTTCATTATGGCACATCTTAACTTAGTAATAGTCGCCCAGTTTTCCTTCCAACAGCGCTACAAATATGTCAATTACTGAGGGCACATCTTGTGCACAGCCCTATTCAGGGCAACCCACAGATTGTCTATTGGTTGTAGGTCTGGCTGG
>NC_056734.1:16501575-16561575 GCF_019279795.1 Protopterus annectens
TAGGTGCCCACATAATATTGTGCTGTGGGCATGGACACTGCTGCTAGTTCCAACATATGTGATATTTCTTAATGTGGGCCTTGCCCCTTTTCCTTGCCTGTGTGAAGGACATTACAGAGGTGCCAGGCTACAGAGGTGGCAGGCTACAGATTCACATATAGTAGGTGGCAATATATCACAGAACAGTAACTTTGGAGACAGTCCAGCAACATGGGGGACATATACCCAGAATTGTGAATAGATTCTATATCATCAGTGCTGTTATACACATGGTGGATTGAAAGATTGACAAGGTTTGTGTGGACATGCATTATTGAGTGACTTCACGACTGACAGTTATATGTCTCTGACATACCTCTCCACTGGCGTGCTGTCCACAGACTGGCCACATGTTTGCATGTTATGTTTTGTCTGTTCCCCAGACATTTGGTGTCCTTGGTGAATCAGTCGTGGGCTATGGGGAATGTAGTCAGTAAATACTTACATATATTGTTATTACTGACTTCATATTCCTCATAAAGGATGTTACAACAAACCCAGTAACATCTGCAACTGTCTCTATGTATGACAGCAATATGTCCAGTCTACCCCTGTGTTTGTGCCTCTGTCCCCAAATGATGTCAGGCTTTGTCCAAATGTCAATGAGGCTCAGACATATTTAATATCATTATTTCCTGCCTTCATTCCTGTTACCATCCCAGTGATGAAGTAGACCCACAGACATGTCAGGGAAGAGGCCATAGATATGAATCCTGAGCCTGTATATTCGGAGGTGAACTGTACATGTGAGAGGCCTGTGTATGTCTGGCCATTGTTAACAGACTGTCAGGATTGTGTACACAAGTCATGTGTGCATTTTATTTGAGCTGTGTATGGGGAGGGTGAATGTAAGTGTTATGGCTCCTTTTTTATCTTACTGTGCATTCTGCTCCAGTTTCTGTTGATCTATTGGCTGTATGTGTTTGTAGGGGCAGACTGAGACATGTCCTGTACCTAGGTCAGGATTCCGACTACACTGAGAATTGGGACTGTATATATATATATATATATATATATATATATATATATATATATATATATATATATATATATATATATATATATATATATATATATATATATATATATAGGGCTAGTGTGTGAGTGGCAAACAATGATGTATTTGTTCACAGTCCGTATACTCTACTGCTCACTTGACTTACCAGTATGTGACTGTGACTGTGGTGATATTGGTTGTGAGTATGCACTTTCACTCCGGTGTCTGTTTGTCAGTGCTGTTGCATCCCTGTAGTGCCTGACATTTTTGCAAATGCATGTGTAATTACCCATAGCAGATTTCCTATTTCAATTACTTGTGCTATTTTACTGAATATATGTTAGAGCACACAGGAAGGCATTACTACAGCAACTGTGTTAGCTTATTTATGCCAGTACTTCAGATATATCCCCATTTTCATGGCTTCCACACACCACTTTATCAGCCTTGGTCCAGATTCATTGCAGTAAGGGGTTCTGAGATTACCGCTCAACTGGCTGGATTGTTTCAGGATGTCCAGGTTTATTGTTCATATTTCTGTCTGTTTTACAGATTATTCTAATTTCTCTGGTAAATTACCATGATTATATGATTGCTGTCAGAGAATGAGGACATACATTTCATTTACCTACCTCACATCCATCAGAATATGTATGCTGAAACAAATTGTGTCACTGTGTCAAGAAGAGTACAGGGGGATAATGACTTCTTCCTTCCTGGATGCTAATGCTTTAGTACTGAGATGTGCCACATAGAAGTATTTTCTGACCACAGTAGCAATGTGGTGGTCAAAGGAGACATTGCTGTCAACCTGTGTACCCAGATCTCTTATATTGCCCTCTTTTTTCAGGGAACTACCATCAATGTAGTAATTCATGAGAACAGGATTTTCCCCCAAGGGGATGACAACACATTTTCTGACATTGAGCTTAAAGCCATGGCTCTGTCACCAGTCATTGGTCTCAGTGAGGCCTTTCTGTAGGATGCCAAAATCACCTGGGTAGTTAATAATAGCTCCCTACTTGCAATTGTCTGCAGACTTTGTCAGCCAGAGTCCCTTCATGTTGGCATGGACTTCAGAGCAGTTGATACCAAACATGAGAGTATCCAGGACAGAATCCTGTGGGACTCCACTTATGACTGCTCAGCATTCTGACTTGGAGTCAGCTATTTTCACACTGTGAGTTCTATCTGTGTCTCAGTTTGCAACCTGCCTAGTGATATAGGGGCTGATGCTTAGCTTAGTGACTTTTTGCATGATTCCTGAGTGGGGAATGTTATCAAAGGCTTTGGCCAGTTCAAGGTAGGCTGTATGTGTCACTTTGCCTTCATCCACAGCTCAGGTGGCTGACTGCAAGACATTGACCAGGTTGATGGAGCAGGTATCACCAACCCTTCATAAAACTAAACTGTGTGGGATCCTGAGTCTGCAGATTCCCATATCCCTGTTTATTAGGTGCATGATGATGCATTCCATAGCTTTGCATATCAGACTTGTCAGGCTATTGGGGCAGTATTTCCCAGGGTTTGTAGTCACTCCTCCTTTGTGGAGAGGGGTGACTGTAGCAGTACACAATTCAGTAGGGAAAAAGCCTGAGGTGAGACTGTGATTGAACAGGGCACACAGGTGAGGTGCAGATCACTCTGTAGTTCATGTAGAACACAGCCATGGATATTGTCAGGTCCCAACAAAGCTGTATTCTTAGCCTTTGACTGTGGTGTTTTAACCTGTGCAGCAATAATACTGGGTGGCTGGAAGTGTACTGATATTGTGATTGGTCTTTTGGGGGGAAGAGAGGCATCGAGTTTGCACTCAATATGTCAGCCAGTATATTGGCAATATTTGTTGACTAAGTCTAGGAGGTAGCATTGTCCAGTAGCTCAGAGCAAATTATGGTATTGCCATGGAGATTCTTTACATAACTGCATGAGGCCTTGTGGTTGTCTTTACTATGTGCTCCAATTCTGTTTTCATAGCTAGCTTTGTAGTATTTGATGAGGGATCTCAACTTTTAATTGAGACTGATAAGGGTTTTATCCCAGTCTTGTGACTTCACCTTATTCTGTATCAGTTTCCTCCTTCTGTTGTACAGTTTCTTTATGGCCGGGTAATACCAGCTTAGCTTTTTTTGGAGGTGAGGGTCTTGGTTCTATTGGGTATGGTGGTATCCATGTATTTGTGTATGTGTTCATAGTGCATTGTTGCTTGATTCAGCAGTCATGCAACTAGTCTTCATTTGCATGGCTGCTGTGAGGTTAGACACCTCGGTTTTTAGGAGGCCAAAGTTAGCTTTGGAAAGGCTTTTCATGGTGGCTACCTGTGCAGGGTGGGAGGATGGGCAGGCTGTGGATTTCCAAAGGTGATTACTTTGTGGTCAGATCTAACAAGGGAGGAGCTGACTATTGGTGCACAGCAGCAGTCTCCCATGTTAGTAAGGACCAGGTCGATTTGATGGGCAAGTGCATCGGTACATGAGTAGCTTTCCCAGTTAATGGTGGGGTAGTTCAAGTCAACCAGTATGATAGTGTTAGGTTGGGTACTAATATTCTCCAGGGTGTTTGGGAACATGGAGTGTGAGTATTTGGACATGTTTGGGGACATATAGCAGGCTGAACCTGAAAAACTGTCTTACCCAGTGTTAGTTACACTTGCAGGATCTGTGATGCATAATGTTGGGCTACCACTCTGGAGGTGTGTGCATCTTTTATGAATATGTAAATATCACCACCTTTGGAGCATCAGCTCAAGTTCTGCAGCCAAAAGGTGTGGAATGAGTTATAGGTTGGGAGAGCAGGGGTGCTTCCTGCTGCCTTTAGCCAGGTCTCTGTTACAGCACAGATGTCATTTTAAGGAATACTTCCAGTGAGTGCTTTTTCAGATTTAGACTTCTAGGGTCCAGCAGCATGACCCTCAGATTGCATGTGTTTGTAGTTGTTATACATTTATGTATATTTGTGTGTGTGTGTATATGTATATATATATATATATATATATATATATATATATATATATATATATATATATATATATAATCTATGTATTCTCCTTTCTATATATATGTGTGTATGCATATATGTAGATATACATTTAGATATATATCTCTCTATATATATATATATATATATATATATATATATATATGTATACATATATATATATATATATATATATATATATATGTGTAAATATATATATATATATATATATATATATATATATATATATATATATATATATAATATATACATATATATATATATATATATATATATATATATATATATATATATATAGATATTGTATAGATTTGTCCACATATATGCATCACCATACATATATACATGTATATATAAAGAACCTGACTGATTCTACAGACTCCTTTCCCTACTGTTTGAATGACTGTACTAATTGATATGCTTGGAAAATCATCACTATGGCACAGAACAGTTGCTGCTGGGGAGGGAGGGATAAGGGCAATATTTGAAGGACGTCTCTAGTTTGGGCCCATTGATCCCATTTTGGCAGCCTTTGGACATATTTGTTGCAGTAAGAGGTTCAGAGTATGGATATGATGTCCGACTGCACTGAATATATTATTTATATATATATATATATATATATATATATATATATATATATATATATATATATATATATATATACATATTCATATATATATGTGTGTGTGTGTGTGTGTGTGTGTGTGTGTGTGTGTGTATATATATATATATATATATATATATATATATATATATATATATATATATATATATATATACATATATCTCATATATGTGTATATTTTATATGTATATCTCTACATATATTATGCATTAAATTTTTTATATATATATATATATATATATATATATATATATATATATATATATATGTATGTACAAAACTTGACTAATTTTAACAAACATTTTCCCTACTATTGAATGACTGTACTGAATATGTTTGAAAACACATCAAACATCCTTACAGCTCAGATGACCTTGTGGTAAATTGCCATGGCTATGGTGTGAAGGGTCCTGGGTTCAAGACTTGCAAGGGCTGGTTATTTTGTTGCTGGGAAGAACAATGGCTGCTGGATACAAAGTGAATATGGCACCTTTAAGCAGTTGTTATCAGGTTTGCACTGTTTGCACAACGGTAAGCAATGTTGACATATGGTCAACTATGCTTACACACAGTTAGCCTTAAAAGTGCTTAAACTGTGTAGGCTTCACTTAGAGCCATGCAAGCAGGCTTATTCACACTTACTACTGCTCACTCCTGCTTACCCTTGTGCTAATTTATTTAAAGAAAAGAAATAAGGGTTGCTTGGAAAGTGTTAAAAACGGGGCACAAAGAGGGAAAAACAATATGAAAGATAGCTAGGGATGTGCAGGATGGGTGTAGGGAAGGTCCATAGCTGTCCATTTCTTCTACAGCAACAGCTGTGCATATATACTGAATTTTGAGGTAAATTTGGATACTCAAATCCCTGAGAGAGGGGCAAGGACAACAATAATGTGTTGTGAAGCCAATTAGGCAAGATTACACGGTTCCAGTGGACACATGTGCGAAATGGACAGCTATGTGTGGGGTGACATTTGTTTTTTTTTTTTTTTTAGGAACAGATTGCCCTTTTTCTTAGATGAGAGTGGGATGTTGAGGAAGGATAGTAGGTATATTTGGGGAGGTGGGCTGGGTATGAAGACAGACATGACAGACAAGAAAGCATACAGGGGTGGTATATGGCACATGTGGGGGGAAAACACCTTGGGCGAGGAGGCACGTTTGGTAATTGGAAGCCCACTAGGCTCCAAATGGATACAGTGGGACTGAGGTCCCCACCCATGGGTAGTCATCACTGCAACTTCATGGCCCCAAAGGTAGCTGTGCTGGTGGCTGAGCAGGAGGGGCAGACTGACCGTCTAAATATGCCACATGACCCTCAAGCTGGCATAGCAGATCTCCCAATTCTTTGTGGAGCTTGCTATGCACCAGACCCTGGACCTGACTTTGGGTAACAGTATCCTGTCCATGCCCATGCCCGTGTGGGGACAAACCCCATCCCCTGAGGCAGTTCCACCCGAAGCTGGTGCAGGACCAGCAGACGAGGAAGTCCCAGGGTGGGTCCCAGACGTGTTGGGATCCGGTGCTATGGATGAGGTGGGAGAGGTGAATCCAGTGGGATCGACCTTCCCAGACGTGCTATGGTGTTGTAGTTTTACAACATATGTTGGTTAGTCATGAAAAACACATTCCAAGATTAGTTATAATAGCATGCTTGAGTATTCCCATTAACCCAAAACAACAGATTTGGAAGATTTGCATAGCAAACAGAACACATGAATAAATAGAACCACAGTGGGCATTACACCGGCATGCAGGGTACATTGATAGCAACAGGTCACCAGTGATAGTATTTGAACAGGGACTATTAATTGGAAAACATTTCAATATTTGTTGAATAGTAGAACACATTTCCCAATGGTAGGTTTGGTGAGAAACATAACCATTCATTTATGCGTTTAGATTATTGGTGAAGATAAGGTGGGGGAGAAAGAGAGCTGTCAAGTAACAAATGTAGATTCTTGCAGAGATCACAGCTTTAATGATTATTGCTCTAATCATTACTCTGCAGGTATTTTTACAACAAACTATGGCCTTGGGTTGGGCAGTGGTATGTTTGTACAAAGTGTATAATTACAGGCTTCTTATAGCTACTTTATACCTTTTCTTACCTGGCTGACCTGTGGAGGAGATTTCTGTTAACACTACCTGACTGTTCCTACCCATATTCACATAGTCAGGATTACATATGTGCACTCATAGTGTGTGTGTGTGTGTGTGTGTGTGTGTGTGTGTGTGTGTGTGTGTGTGTGTGTGTGTGTGTGTGTGTGTGTGTGTATGTGCTACTGCCATACTCTGCCTTGATTTCTATCGGTCACCCTGGTTGTTGGCAGAAGGGACCTGTAGCTGTACCAGCATGACACTTGAACATTTCTTGGGGGATACCACTTGCTGTATGTACTTATCTTGCTGTCATTTGCAGCCTTGGGGTTGGACTGTGGGTGTTGGACACAGTTTAACTACAGCCTTCTTATAGCTACTTTATATCTTTTTTTACCTGGCAGACTTGTGGAGGAAATTTCTGTTAACACTACCTGACTGTTTCTACACATATTCACAAAATCATAGGTGAAATTATGCATACAGCTTACTACCACTCCTGGGATTCGAACTGTGGCTGTTTCTGCTAAAAATACAACAAGTTTGTGTTTCATCAAAACAAGCTAATGAGAAACTGCTGTCACTTTTTTGAATGTTTTCTGTCTAATACTCTCTTGGTTGTATAATCTGACCTTGTAATTACAGCATTCTTATACATGCATTCCTATACATAACTTTTGACATAGCACAGTGTGGAAAACAGTGGTTAACACAACATTACTATTCAGATATCAGATCTTGGTGCATGAAACATTTCATATCATTTAATCTTGTGTCTTACAAAGGCACTAACTTTGTCAGATGACACTTGATTGTTTAATGCTATCAAAGCTATAGTTGCTGTGCATAACCTGTACACATTTCAATTCATACAATACCAAAGTAAGCACAACCAGTCCAGGGTTTTGAATTTTATTGACAGGGAGTTACAGTTTCATTTATATATAACCTATATGAGACTATTACTGTAATATTGTCTGGTTTATTCAGTACAAACCATACCCATTTTAATACTGTAAGGTGACATTCTACGCCTTTATATTTATTTGATATGAATACTACAAGCTAGATTGTTACTCACCAGCCTCACAACACAGCCTTAGCAGCCTGCATGCATGGGCTTCCTGGTTTGTAGCCTGCTTAGCTGGAGCTGTAAAGAAGATAGAGAAACATTTATGCATATCTATCCATCACATACACAGGCTGGACTTTGGTAAACAGTTATTGGTATTAATACTTACCCAGACCCGGGACATTCCTCTGCCATGCATCTTGGACCCACTGGTCCAAGAGCTCTCTCTTCCTCTGCTTCAAGTCAGCAAAGTGGTGACGGACCTGCTTACCAGTCCAAGGGATGCCAGGGCACCGGTGAGATTATGGTTGAGACTTTCCCAAGCCTCCACTTTGTATTAGGAGCCCTGGTACTGGTCCTGCAGCAGTCTCATATCGTGGTTTTTTTTTACGAGGAGTCCTACCATGACCCTGGACTCCTGTATGCCCCAGCACTGCACAAAAAAGCACACACCCTCTCCAACACCAGCCATAGTGCCTACAATAGGGAGCTACAACTGGTTATGAGCTGTATTCCTACCTGAGAGGTTTAAATATGACCGATTTCCCACCCTTTGATGTGACTGGACAGTTTTGAATATGCTAAGCTAAGCTAAGCAACAGGCAAACCCAATTAGCTGGTATTGCTTAAAGGGGTAGATGCTAAGCCCTGCTTACCAATGTGCAAATCTGCTTAGCTACACTAATTCTTGCTTAGAATTTACATTTGAGCAATGCGTATACTGGCGAAGCATAGCTGAGCACATGTTAGCATTGTTCAGCTTTCCTTTTACAGGCTATCAGCATTGTGGGGTTCAGTCCTCATAAATGACATATTATGATATGTATGTTTACCTTCCATAACTTCCCCCTATGTGCTTTCATTACAATACATTTATTTGTGGCTATGCTGTATGGGACACGTGTTTATATGGGGATTTCACATCTGTACTACACTGACACCTCACATTTGAACCTGCTACACTACCCGTGTTAACAAATATATATATATATATATATATATATATATATATATATATATATATATATATATATTTATATATTATTCACTACCTACAGATAAGAAAATGCATTTTCATGTTTTTTTAACAAATAAAAATGAATGGACTGAATGGAGAATCAAACCGAAAATGTCCGCATGTTAAGCAAAAGCTCTAATCACTATGCTATTTCACTTTACGTTGCTTTGGCCATATATTTGTATTTAGCTCATTGGGATGTGTAAGCTAGGCTGATCATAGCTGCTCGACACGCAAACCCGCTCAGCTACGCTTAAACTTTATTGCGGATTTTTAAAAAAATATATGGTTAATATTACTGGAAAAGCTGCTAGTATGTATCACTTTGTGTTAGAGGACATTTTATTAGTAAAGGGCCAGAAATATTATGAGATAACATGGACAATCTGCAAAAATCTGGACAGTTAAGTGCTATGTTGTGGGGGTGTGTGCTTATAAGTACTTTATCCACGGTCACGGTTATCTTATGATAACATTGTCCGAGGAACTGTTAGCTGCTGTGGAATTGCCGTTTGGCATGTGTAATGTGAGAGCCTACTGCACTCATTCATGTTTCATGGCCATCTAGTGTAGACAGCAGCACACCCTCATGAATATGCAGGATGTGCTGCTGTTCTAGACGGCCACAGAACGCTCTGTGCAAGAATAACACTATTCTTGCACAGAGCTTAATGAATCCTGGAGAAATTACTTATTAAAGCACCATTTCCTTTTAAACTTTATTGATAATGTTGCTTCACATCTAGCGTTTAGACATATGGATGGCTGTCTATGATTTCTGTTAACTTACCCATATATCCTGTTCATTTACTGAGTGCAGTCGACAGCATATTTCAGACAAAATGAACACAACACAAGCTTGACTCTTAGTCTGGGTATTGCACTACATTTATTTCTGACATTTGTTGGTGCATTACTTAGTACTTCATGTGTAACAGTTGACTGGTGTTGGATTAGAACACACAAGCAGTGAATTCAGGAATACTGGACACTTTATTTGAAAACAATACTTATCAACATACCATGTCTTTTTAAATTTTATTGATTAATGTTGGCTTAAATCTGGCATTTACACACATGGATAGCTGCCTATTACTTCTGTTAACTTACTCATATACCATATTCATTTATTGAGTGCAACCTACAGCATATTTCAGACAATGAGCAGACCAAAACAGTGACTCTTAATCTGGGTGGACCACAACATTGACTAATGGTTGGAAGCTATGCTACACAGTACTGCATGCTTACATGCTTTAACTTGCTTTACCATTTCAGATATGCATTGACACATTAATAAAGATGTAGGATATCCCAGGTATTTCATACCTGACTGTTATAACTGCAAAATCTGTATTTACTTTATTGTATTATTAAGGTATGCATTAAGTTATTACTTTGATGATTTGCTTACTTACCACACGCTTGCCTCATCCTGGCCAAACACGCAGCATGGGACTGTAAGTTGTGAGCCCTCTCTTCTGCAGCTTTGGTAACAGAAGGAAATCATTTTGCACACATTCAGCTTGTATATTTATAAATTACTGGAAAACATACTTACATATCTGCAGGATGCGCCCATCTCTAGCTTCTTGGAACCAGGTGTCCAAGGTTCCCCTCTTCCTACATTTCAGTTGATCATCGTGGTGACAACATTGCTCATTAGTGCAGAGGATACCAGTAGCACTGGTTAGATCCCTGTCCAAATGATACCAGGCCTCAAACTTGCATTCTGAGCCTTCATGGACGCCCTGCAGCAGCCAAGGTCCATATCGATCTACCAGGGGTCCAATAAAAACCCTGAACTCCCGCACACCCCGCTTTTGCACCCTAAAACTCACTCCCTGTCTGACTCCCGCAGCCATACCCACAGTCAAGGTCTGGCTCCAAGGAATGATGTGAAATTCCCACCTACTGGCCTTTATTTAGGCTGCATTCCCACCCTTGCACATCATACTGTAACTTTCAAAAAAGCATTGCATAGCTTAGCATCACACAAACACACAATCCATGTTTAAGCAAAGCATATCAATGCACAACTTTTCTAACCATTTTTATATGTAACAATTATTTAATTTAAAGTCAACTGATGTTTCAGTCACTTGACACAGTTTCACAGTACTATATGTAAAAAATATTATTAGGCAGGACTCAAACCCGGGACCTACTACACTATAGATCATGACTCAATCTATCTAGCCACTGGGGTAGTGACAAAAGCTGGAATATCTTCAAATGTACTGCAAAGGTGCCTGTAAGCATAGTTCATCTTCACTGTGCAGGTTTATGTGTTGCTATGCACAGCAGAATGACAACAACTGAATACATATGGTTTCTATTTTTAGCTGTCTTGCGGATGTCTACTGCTTAAGTACACCTCGCTATGCTTAACTAAGCAATGTGCCTCATTGTGCAAACAAGCACATGTAAAAAAAATATTAATATTGAATGCATCCCACTTCTATTTCTATATATCTAGTGGATGTCTAATGTTTAAGTATGCGTGCTACACCTAGCCACGCAATGAGCCATATCACTTAAACAAGTACAAAAATAAATAAATAAATAAGTAAATAAAAAAATAATTTCTTAACATTGAATGCATCTGGTTTCTATCTTTAGATGCCTAGAGGCTGTCTGATGTATATGTGCACAAAGCTTAGCATAGCTAAACAGCATATCACACCATGCAGATAAGTGAATAAATATAAAAACAAAAAATGAAATTGCAATTTAATGACTTAAAATGTCTTGTGCACTTTTCAGCCAAGGTGGTTGGGCCAAAAGCTGTGTGGCTGCATCATAAGTCTTATTCAGATTCAATATCCATGTTGCTGTGGCCTCCCTTATGCATGCACCACATACTAATATGTATGGCGTGCTGCGAAGGGGGAACTGTGGCTGTGTACATGGATACATTCCATGTAGGCTCTACCAAGAGCCTGCATGGACTTTACTGAATCCTGGGGACAGTCTTTCAGGATGACTTTGAAAATGTGGAGGCATTTTGTTAAATATACCTACCTAACACAATAGCCTAATATGCTTAAAGCATAAGCGATAAGGGGCTAGCTAATACACAAATAAGGGGCATTACACATTTACATATCAGTAGAATTTATGAAGATGAGTTTAAAATTAGCTCATGTGCATACTAAACATGTAAATGACCTTGAGCTTACACCAGTAAGGAGCAATTTGTCATGAAAAAGTATAGATGCGAGGGGAAGGGGGTTAAAGAAATATGTGATGCAAAACATTTTAAAAGGAGGCAAAATTATTAAGTTTACTTAAAGAAATTTTTTATTTCACTTTACTGCTTGTGCATACATGGACCAACTACTGGAGGGGTAATTGGGGGAAATGTTTTATTCTGATGTCAGTGAAGTGCGTGTGTACCTGTGTACCTGTGGACAAACTACTGAAGGGATCATTGAGGAAATATTTAATTTTGAGGTCAGTGAAGTGTTTATACATAGATGGACAAACTACTGAAGGGATTGATTGGGGAAATGTTTTGTTTTTGTGTCAGTGAAGTGCTTCTGCATTGATGGTGAAACGACTGAAGAGATCGATTTG
Source organism: Protopterus annectens (assembly GCF_019279795.1). Classification (NCBI taxonomy): domain Eukaryota; kingdom Metazoa; phylum Chordata; order Ceratodontiformes; family Protopteridae; genus Protopterus; species Protopterus annectens. The sequence goes on from NC_056734.1 coordinate 16,514,006, forward strand.
GGAAATGTTTTAGTTTCATGCTTGTGAATACTTGAGAATACTGCTAAAGAGATCAGTGAGAAAAAAGTTTCATTTCGGTGCTTGTATATACTTGGCGAACTTATTGAAAGGATCACTTGGGGAAATATTTAATTTTGGTGCTTGTGCGTACTTGGCATACTTAAGAAGGGATCAATGGGGGAAATGTTTTATTTTAGTGCTTGAGCATACTTGGACATAGTGCTGAAGGGATCACTTGCGAAAATGTTTTGGTGCTTCTGCATACCTTGCCATAGTACTGAAGTGATCATCGGGGGAAATGTTACATTCTGGTGTCAGTGAAGTACTTGTGCATACATGGTCAGACTTTTGAAGTGATTGCTGGACAAAATTATTTATTTTCACCATTTTAATCTTGTGTATTCTTAGACAAACTACTGAATGGGTTGCTAGAGAAATAATTAATTATTGTGTCAGGGAAGTGCTTGTGCATACTTGGACAAACTACTGAAAGGATAACTGGGGGCATCTTCATGGACTGTAACTCAGATAGGAATGGTGAACCATTGCTATCAAGAATGGATGTGCATATTTTATAGATGCTGGACTATGAATCATAACAACACCTCATTGGTATACATCCCTTTACAAATTTTCCTATTTGCATTTCTTTATACTTAAGGCATTTTGCATTAGCATAAATGTCCTCTATTAATTTTCCTTTTGCTACTGTCATTTGTAAAGATCAAGGATATCCCTATCATATTTGTGCAAATTATAGGTTCATAGGATGATACCAAGCTATTGGCCCACAGACCATTATAAGCCTAGCCAAGAATTTTGCCCATGTTCCAACAAAGTCTGCACCTGTTTCCCTTGTCCAGCAGGAACAGAGGTGGGATCTCAGGGGTGTATTTTCTGTTTCCCATCCAGTCATCCAGGTTCCTCTTAAAGAGGGCTAGAGATGTACTATGCTTGACATGGGGAGGGAGTCTATTACATAGATGGGGATGTCTTTGGGATAGAAATCTATCCTGCCGACAAGTTCTATTAATGTCACAGATCAGGTTGAGGCCTTGTTTGTGGGTTGCATGAGTGGAGTTTGGCTTATGGATATGCAGCAACTCCATCAAGGCTGAGTCTGAGATGGCCTTGTATTCCAGACACAGGTCACCTCTGAGAAGTCTGTACGAGATTGAGTTGAGGGTCAGGGCTTTTAGCCTATCAGTATAAGACAGCTGTTTGAGACCCTGAATTTTCCTGGTTGCCTCTGTGGTCTCTCCAGCTGCTGCATGTGCTTGGCAAGGTACATGACGAAGGGGGCATTGTACTCAGTAATGTGTCTGATAAGGAAGGAGTACAATAGAATGTTATAACCTCCTTGTTCTAGGATGAAATACCCTTACTTATGAGGTGGGCCATGTAGAAAGCCTTCCGTACAATGGAGCCAATATGGTTGTCAAATGTCAGGTTGCTATCGACCTGGATTACTTAGTCCCTCACTACTGATTGCATGTTTAGTATGTTGTTATTAATGTGATAATTTGTGGGGACACCATTTGCCCCAAAGGAGAGAATGATGCATTTCTTGGCATTCAGTTTGAGGCCATGCTTCTGGCACCAGTCATTTATCTGGGTAAGGACCTCTTGGAGGATGTTCGCATCACTAGGGGAATTTAAGACAGCACACAGCTTGCAGTCATCTGCAAACTTTGTCAGCCACAGACCACTTGTTTTGGCTTGCAGCTCAGAGAAGTATATCCCAAACAGTAGAGGCATAAGACTGATCCTTAGGATACATCTATGGGTCTACTACTAGAGATGGCTTCCCCTATTTTGACTAAGTGGGTTATATCAATGTCCCAGTTAGCTACCCATCTGGTAACATACGGGAGAGAGCTTTTCTATTATACTTGAGTGAGCAAAGGCTTTGGCTAGGTCAAGGTAGGTGGCATGCACTGTCTTCCCCTCATCCATGGCTTTGGTGACTGTTTCAAAGAAATTGACTAAGTTTAACAGGCATGATCTCCCTTTGACAAAACCAAACTGTGTGGGGTCAGGCGTTTGGAGGTTGTCAATGTCCTTGTTTATAAGGTCCATGATAATGCATTCCTTGGCTTTGCAGATCAAGCTAGTTAGGCTGATGGGCCTGTGTCAGTGGATGCTCCACCTTTGTGTAGGGGGATCACAGTGGCTGTCCTCCATTCAGCTGGGATGAAGCCAGTGCTCAGGCTTTGAATGAATAGGGTACCTAGTGGAGCTGACAGCTCGTGCCTGAATTCATCTAGGATACAGCCAGGGATGTTGTCAGGTCCCATGGAAACTGTATTTTTTGCCTTTGAATGGGCATTAAACACCTTCTCCATGGTGATGAGAGGGTGAATCAGATGCTGGAGATGTCCTGGTTAACTGATGGAGGGGCAGGGGGGTGAAGTTTTCACTGAACCTGTTTGCCAGTAGGTTGGCTATATCTACTGCATTTGTGTATGTGGTGTTATTGACTATCAGTTCAGAGCAGATTTGGGTGTTACCTTTCAGACTGTAGACATATGTGAAGAAGGCCTTGTGATTGTCCTTAGTGGATGCGGCCAAACTGGACTCAAAGTTAGCCTTAGAGGATTTTACCAGTGCCCTTATTTGTTTGTTCAGACAAAGGAGAGATTGCTTCCAATATGGCACCTGCTCCTTCTTGGTCCTGGAAAGCAATTTTTTCCTTTTATTATAGAGTTTGTTTATTGCTGCAATCCACCAGACAGGTTTACTCTTCCTTGAGGAAGATGATTTAGTCCTGTTGGGTATTGCTGAAAACATAGAGCTATGTAGGTGCTCATATAGGTTTTTGGTGTAGGCTTGGACATTAGTGCTATTTCCTACTGAAGAGATGGTGGCTGAGAAGTTGCTTATACCTGCTCTCAGGAGATTGTAATCAGCTTTGGAAAAATGTTTTTATTTGACCCTGACGGGGGGGGGGGGGGTCAGGGGAGATAGTGACTTCGAAAATTATCATTTTATGGTCAGATCTTACCAAGGAGGATGACACTGTAAGTGTGCTACATTGGCTACTTATGTTGGTCAGTACCAGGTCAAGGAGATTTTCACCTCTTGTAGGGGTGTTGACCAGCTGATCCAATGCATTGACATTGACAAAGTCAAGGAATCTCTGGTCATTCATGTTTGGGCTAGAATAGGTCTTCCAGTCTGTGGTTGGGTAGTTAAAGTCACCCAGGATCAGGGTAGAGGGTTGAATCTTGATGGATTCAAGTAAGTCCAGGTAGGTGGAGTGGGCATCATGAGTCATGGCTGGGGGTCTGTAGCTAGCTATGGTTTGAATATGTGTTTGTCAACAGTTAACTGCACTTGTAGTGTCTCCTGTGCATCATACTGTTTGACCAGCCTAAAGGTGTGTATGTCTTTGATAAATATTGAGACCCCCACCTCCTTTGGCTTTGTAGACCTCCATTTGGGGTCTGAAAGTATGGTAGGATGAATAACCTGGTAAGCCTGGAGTGCCCTCCGCAGCTTTGAACCAGGTTTCAGTGACTGCACAAATGTCAGCATCCTCCAGGGCAAAGAATATTTGCACTGAGTGCAGTTTCATGCTAAGACTTTTAGCATTTAGCAGCATGACCTTTATATTTCATTTAGAAGAATTTTTCATATTAGTAACTTTGTGCTCATGACTTTGCCTAAAGAGGCACTAAGGGGGAAACAAGAGCCTTTGCCAGAAGTCTGAAGCCCAGGGGAGACAGATGAAGGCCATCTCTGGCAAAGCATTGTGGTTTGTCAATCATGTCCTCCCAGGCTGTCAGGTACTGGATCCCCTTGGAATAACACCAGAAACTAAGCTAATTGTTAAAGTCAATCATTTTCTGTTTGTATTGAGGCATCATTCTGGGTGATGTTAGGATGCTGCTTAAGGCTAGGAACATACCTGCCTGGGACACATATTCAGCAAGCTCAATTATTTCTCTCTTCATATAGTCCAGAGAGGTACATCTCAAGTCATTCACACCAACATGGAGTATGACAGAGTCATAACAGCACCTATGAATGCCAGCCTATATATGATTTGATTCATGATTTGTTAAAGAAGTGCAATTTGGTGACAATGGAGCAACTGGGTTTTCAAAGAGACTTGACTACTATAAGCAGAAAATCTTTGGTATGTATGTAAAGCATTACATGAAACATTTTAGCAAAGCAATCACAATGAGATGCTTTTGCTGAGCAAAAAGAGATAATGAATCAGATGGTACTTGAAAACTTCATTTAAGTGAAGCAGTAATTAAAAAAAATGAAAAATATAGAAAGTATGTTAGTTTATTTTTGGAAATGTCAGAAAGGGAGATAGCAGACATTAAGCAGCTGGAAAGTAAAGTACAGTGTTATTAATCTTGCTCAAAGGAGTATTTAAGCAAAGTGATGCAGATGTCCATAAACAACAGATACCGTAACTGAAAGTTTTTGTGAACTTAACAAAAGGAGTTTGGGCCATAATGAATGGTAGTTCAACTAGAGTCTGAACTACGAGTGGAATAAAACTTTACTCAAAATGAATTTCAGTAGGTGGAAAATATAAGGAGCAGGTGGGAAGCCTGGGTATGTACCTGTTGTAGCATCTATAAATATGATTTTTTTTCAATTTATATGAGTGTGTCTTAAGCCAAGGGGTACAGTAATGATAGACAATTAGAAAGGAAATGCATATTTTTAGGGTGACCTTTGCAGTAAAATTAAATTAATGAAAAGTGGAAATGCAGGTAATTTCACTGAAATTCTCTTGTATTAGCCCACGAACATAGTTAAAGTTCCAAACAGCACACAGTTTGAACAGTTCTGATAAACAGAAAAAAAAATCTGTATTGAAAAAATGCATACTATGGCATTTTGAGAGGCCAGTAACTATACATTTGTACACAGATTGAGGACTAAGTCCAATATTGTCACATCAGCCATAAAAAAATGAAACTTTTTGCCATCATATCTGCAAAGACAATATGTGTACAATCAGTTTTTACTTGGCCTGAACTTCAGTGTCCTGCTACACTCATAAAGCAACCCAGTTATGACTATTTACGTGCACCAGATGTGCAACCCTGTTATGACTCTTTAAGTGCACCAGATGTGCAGCCCAGTTATGATTATTTAAGTGCATCAGATGTTAGGCCCTCTGTGCCTCTCACACTCTCCATTGTCTCTAATTCCAAAAGGGCATATAATGTAAATTCAACAAAATTCCAAATCCCTGTAAAAGTTTCATTCCTATCTGCATCTGTAGACATATGGAGTACACATACCTTGCACTAACATTACGTCCTCATTTCTATAGCGACAATTAAACAGCCCTTACTTGTTTTAGAATGTCTACCAATCATTTAGCATAGTCATTGTTAATGAACAATATAATCCACCCTTCAGACAGACTTCCATCAGTAAGCTATATTTATTTTTTGCTTTGTTTTGAAAAAGAGAAATCAGATAACAGATAGCTTAGCTTTTAAGTTGATGAAAGAGGTTTGGTAACCAAGGTATGAAGTATTATTTTTATCTTATGCATACCTGGCTTCCAATATAATAAGTCACCAAGCCTTTTCTGAATACATCCAACCAAGATTGTATCTACCAAGATGTCTTTTAACTCACAGATTGTATATTGTAACAGCAACTCCAGTTTTTTTTAGTGTTCTACTTTGAGATGGCAGAATTGTTGTTTTTTGAACTACTTTCATCCTTTCATCCTTGAGCTCCTCTATCCAACCTTTATGGTTTACAATTTGGCCTGTTACCTGGAAGATATTGTATTTTTTTCAACATGTCTAAAACCTATTTATTCTGGATGACCACGCACTCTTTGAACTCCATGTGTACTTACATTGCCTTGTCATTATTTGTCTGTGGCTGGGAAGTTGATGAGTTTCCTGAACCATGGTTGCTACCATTAACAAAGGCCTTCTCCATGTATACTACTAGGTTCCTTATGGCTGTGGGCATTTTGAAAGTCTTTTTTATTTTATTAGCAGAGCTGAACTGATATGACCACTTTTCAAACAAAGTGCCCTCTTTCTTTGTGGGTCATTCACTAGCAGTCTTTGCTGAATTATCAGCCTTAACATGACCCTCATATTCAACCTAAACTGGAGGGTTGGAGAAATGCCCAATGCTGTCATCACTAGCTTGTCTCTATAACTGAAAGTTCCATATTATTATTAATTGACAGACTGGTACTAAAATCTTCATAAACACTTGGCACTAATGACCCATTGATATGCTAATACATTCTAGAACATTCTGAGTTCTCGGAATATGAACTTTTTTAGTGAATAGAGGGATCAGTGTAAACAAAAAACAGTGAATTAAGGCTTCCATAATATAATGCAATGTGCTTTTATAATGTTCCATTACATTATGACATTTTACAATAATGTAAATTCAATATGAAACTTGAAAGCTTTGCACAGTTATAACTTATAATGGAGTGCCATCTGAACCACATACAAATAAAAAAGTAGTAGGTGTGTGCTGGGAAATATATGATCAGTAAATGGAAAGTGGTCAGATCTGTGTTCCAGTTATTTATCATGTAACTCTATAAACCTACTAGACACAAGTGCTTGCTTTCAGGTTTTGTTTCCTATATCAAGCCGTACAGTATACAGATCAAAACCAAGGGAATCAAACACATAACTAAAAAAATGAAGTTCATTAGCATTATATCCTTTATCATTTGTGCTACACTGCTACAGTACATAAATATTGGTACTTGCATATTATCGCAACCACTTTTTCAAGGTAATACCGCTTGCTTCTCCGTGCGCAGATGTAGACGGTCATGCTGCCGTTATGTCAAGAAGTGTGTTTTCCTTCACGTTGAAAGGTTGTTTTAGGCAGGGGTATCGTGGGAAATGGTGCAGATCATGGTTTTGGTGTACTTATGCTGTTTTTTGCGCTCGCCGCTTCTTGATCGCTGATGCACTGTCAGAATGTACTCCTCCTCGCATGTCAGCGCTGATAATGGTACCAGTAAGAAGGAATAAAAGGATATTAAGGCTTGTCACCACATTCCCTGCCATCACCTTTATTAAGAAACTATGCTGCACAACAAAGTTTGACAGCTTTGTCTCCCCCCCCCCCCTTTTTTGGTCTCTTCTCTTTTTTTGTAGCTGTCAAGAAGTAGTAGACAAGCTAAATGAAGTTCCATAGATAAGTACTAGGCAAGCTACCTTCATGAGTCATTTTAAGTCTAGTCAGTTTTCTTTCAAAAGTAAGAATCAAATCTTGTATCCATGCATCCATCCTCAACTCCTTTTTCCCATTTTGCACATAGGGTCGGAGTGTCAGTTCAAAAATGATAATCATCTCAAGCGAAGGTTTACACCACCACATGGCTAGCCCTGCCATGGTAGTTCATCCATACCATTCACTCATATACACACTTGCACCTACAGCCAATTTAGAGTGTCCAATCTGCCTAGGAAACCACAGCATCTGGAGGAAACACACATGACTGCAGGGAGGACATGCAGACTCCACAGAGAAGGCCCCCACCCAAGAATCAAATTGGAGAGCCACTTGCTGTAAGACAACAGTCCTAACTACTAGGATATCTAATACAAAAAGTAAGCATCTTAACCATTGTACCACTCTCACCAAGTTAAAACTGAACTTCCTTGTTTGCTGCCACCTTAGGAAATCACTAATAGTACAATTTCTGTTTTGGGGTGATATATTTTATGTTTTTTTTTCTTTTTACTTTTCTCCATAGTTGTGTGACTGAATGGGTATGATGAATGAAGTTGTAAATGGCAGTCAAGTGAGATTTGCCTCCTACAAAAAATAAATAAATAAAAATAAAACAGCTCTTTTTGCCAGAAGCATTGAGCTTAACCTTTTAACAGTATACACTGCTTTGCATTTAGTTTGTATTATACATTTTCTTTGGGTGTTTTAGGCCTAGGACAGCAGTATTTTGTTGCAGATTGTGAATGCACTATAACACCAAGGAATTTCAGTTTTGCCTGACTGCAAAATTATAGGACCACTTCAGTTCTGCTCATATTTTGTATAAATATATGAACAACACGAGTCAATTTCTGACGTGTTTAATTGTAAGGGGTTGTGGTTATTTGCTTGAAAGCTGTGTGATTTAATGTTGTTGGTCACATGGTTCATATTATCAGAGTGCTGCCTAATACGATCTGATCAGTGACTGTGTGGGCAGGGGTGACACATATATCAAATGGACATTTTTTTCCACTCCAGTCTCAAAGTATTAGTTAAAACATGTGATGGAGTTGTGCTACTTGGCTCTGATTTACGAATGATCACTGAAATACAATAAGAGTACAAATTTGCAGAATAACTGTAGAATATTTATAGAAAAGCCAATAATTATCACTTAGAACATGTACTACCATGAACACACAAACATGTATCTGATTTTTCTATGCACTTTCACTCAAATCATGGTGCTGAGGATTCAGAGAAAAGCATTTCCCAGCAAGCAATGAGCACAAGGCAAGATTCATCCTTTCAGCAGCATACAACAACCTAGCGAAGTAACATGCAATCAGACTCTAATGCTTACCCAATACCTCTCAACTTTCCCTGATGTGTGGGTAATGTCTCTAATTTTGCTTTTATTTTTCACCTGTCTCTCATAAACTGTTTGATTTCCTGGTAAATTACTAATGATTACAATCAGTCAATAATGTCTGACCAAAAGTTATTATTGTTAGTTCCAGTACTTCTTATTGTTTTGAAAATTCATGTTGATGTAAAACATCTTGTTCTACTAACCTTTTAAGTAAATTAGAGTAATATTTAACAATTGCTCCTGATGTTTGAGACCCCATATCCCCATAATGTTTGGCTTTGTCCAGAATTCTTCATCGAAGTAGCAGAGGAGAAAGCACATAGATAGAAAACGTTTAGTATTATTGTCAGCCAGCAAGCATGCCACTGGAATTAAAGAGAAACTGGAAATGCACACAGTATCTATCTCAAACACAGGAAACATACATAGTACAGGTTTTGTAAAGACCATCATTATATGATTTTCACTACAGTAATACAGAATGTCCATCTCTTGACATGAATTGTGACTGTAAGACTCATATAATACAGCCTACGTATTATATACCTACAGTATATCCATATCTTTGTTAGTCTGGCTGTCTCTCTCTCTCTCTCTCTCTCTCTCTCTTTCTCTCTCGCTCTCTCTTTCTCTGTTTCTCGATCTCTCTCCCTCTGTATCCTCTGCAATTGGAAGGTTTTTTTGATTGATTGTTATACCAGACATAAGTCAGGAAAGTTTATTTTTGCACTTTTCACTGGATTTGAGGTCATTGTGCTATGTTATACAGAATTTCAGAATTTATTGTCTGCCATTTTTCCATTTAAATCACTAGTGTGAGAGTCATCGTAGACAATGGTGGCTATTACAGTAAGTTTGTTTTAACTACTGCTGTTTCTAAGTAGACGGGCATTAAATGGTCAAAGTTATAACTGATCTTCATTAATCCTTTGCTTTTTACTGTCTGCTATATACTGAGATGAGAAGAGATGAGAACACTGCCAATGGATTAGTAGCTGGGCAGTGGTTACTTTGTACCACTGAAGTTTTCACTAAATGTTTACTGCACAAAATCCTTCTTATTTCATCTTGTGGTTGACTGCCTATCCTCCAGGCTGTACATGTTTGCATGCATGAACCTAAGCAGATTTGTTACCAGCTACGCTACTTTGCACTTTTCCCCCTACATATCCTGTGTGACTGCATATTTTCCTGACTTCATTTATGTCCCATTTCCTATGAAATAATAAAACAGTGGAGATCAATGAGAGACAGCAGATGACCTCCCCTTCTATTGCCAGCAGTCTTGAAGTTGGTTTCCTAAGGCAGTTTTAGAGCTGCCTCATGCTCATTAAAAATGAACTCTTAACTCTTATTTTACCAGACATGTTAAGTCACTGAGAACTACAAAGATATAGTTAACTTAGAGAAAGTCCACTCGGAATCTCATTCATGCAGTGAGCATCACTTTATGTGTTACACTGATGAAGGCATGGAGTTGCTGAAACCAGTCTGTTTTTTAAGAGAATAAACGTTTTGCTGATTTGAAGTGGTGGCTGCTTGCTTTTTGTGTCTAGTCATTTGGCCTTTGCACTCAGCCGTACTTGCATGGACTTTGTATTTGGAATTACAGAAAGCACCATGACTGACTCTAAACTTTTGAGTCATACCTTGATAAAGCGATATATGCAGCCAACTTGGATGTTGCATTGTTTCATTCATTAAATGATATTGAGAAATGCTGAATATTTCTTAGTTAAGTCCTAATCTGGAAATTAGTCATTTCTTTTCCTAAATATTTTACTTCTCTTTGAAGAATGAGAACATGAAAAGAAGTCTTTGTTAGGTCCTGAATACACTTCTTCAGTTACCACATAAATGTTTTCATTCAAGACATTCTTTTGTCTAATGAGTTTGAGCTCCATACTGTAAATAGAGTAACACAGTTTAAACTACCACTTAAAGCACAGAACAAATAATGCCTGAAATCCTCAACACTTTATTGCACGTGAGTATAATATAAAAGCATGGGACCACCTGATGCTTAAACTCATTAGCACCCTGGAGTCTTAAGTTATTTTGAGGCTGCAATCTTTACAAAAAATATAAAACCCATAATTACTGGCAGAAGGATTATACCATGAGTCCATTTCATAGAGCTCTCTCAAAGCATAGCCTTGAATACATTTGGTTAAAATATACAGAAAAGAAGTGTTTTGTTGAACCAACTATTACCAGATTGTTTTAATAAAAGGAATGACTAACGTATTACATACTGGATAAAAGCAATGACAGCATGTCAACTGATTTATAGCACCATGCACAAAAGTACATGAGGTGTTATAGAAAGTATATTGAATAACCTAGGGTTACGTACCCTTTTATTTATGCTTATGCATGAACAGTCTTACAAAGAAAAAAACAGTTTTCCAGTCTTCTCTCAACATTTCGAGTAACATAACTGAAATGCGATGAATATTCTTTTTCAGAGCTATCAAACTAGTGATGCCTCTAGCTGAAAGTTAGTAAAAAGTATTATTTCTGTCACAATTCCTGCAGTTTTATGAAATGTCTGATTTTTTTTTTGTTATTTTTCTGAAATATTTATTCATGTAAGTATGCTGCAAAATGGAATAAAAATACGCCCACTAAAACTTCTACATTGTATTAATGTACCTCCCAGATAAAGGAATGGTGCCTTAGCCATATTCACTACTTAATACCACTAGATGTTATTGTGATGTTTAATTTTATTTACTGCAGAACCTTTTCACCCCTGCAGAACATACCCTTAGAATTAGAAACATGGCAGGTTCTGTCACTGCCAGATCACTGTTGTTTACCTTATTTGTGTGGCGTGGCCCCAAAGCTCACTAACAGTTAAAATTAGGGAAATCAGTGCAAGAAGGAGAACCTATTAAGTACGCCTCTTTCAGCTGCAGCAGTGTCTGTAGTAAGAGCATGTACTACTGAGGTGTGGCTGTAGGGAAAGATGAGAAAAATCAGTGAACACTGCTTGTGTAAATCCCTCCTAGGCTCTTTGTGGGTTCAAGTGTACAAAGAAGCTGCAAGAAGGATACATATAAAATTCTTTATTGGTCAGCATACTGCCATTGTCTTTTATTTTTGACTAAATTAAAGGGAAGAAATAAGAATATAGGGAAGTGATGAAAGCAAGCTGAGGGTAGAACCTAAGGTGAATTAAAGGGAAACATGAGAATATAGAAAAATAATTAATATGTAAAAAGCAAGAGAAAGTAGAACATAAGGTGGAATGGCTAGGATACTGTTGGAAAAAGTGGTCTAAAATATTTTGTGGGTCTGGTGCCCTATATATAGCCCACAGATTTAAGGATGATGCCAAGAGAACTCAGCACAGCTCCTCGTGGTATCCAGCAGAGTTCCTAGAGCAGCAGAGGACAGAAAAAGCAACTTTCCAGATTTTAAGTATTTTTTCTTGCATTTTTCGACCATTTGTGTTATTCGACGACTGTTTCTGTCTATTTTATAGTGGTATTACCTGTTTTTCCTGTTTTTATAAGCTTTAATTGTTGGTTGCACTTCTTAATTTAAGTTTGCTTAAAAGTTAAACTACAGGCTAATACATTCAAGTGTACTAGCTTTTGATAGCATTTAATCGAAAAGCAAAGCATTTATTGTGTTTTCTGTTCTGTCTGTGAAAAAAACTTGAAAAAAACAAAAAAATATTCTTGTCCTCCTAACTTTCCTGGCTAGTTTGTTCCAGTGATCAGATTTTGCTGATCCCTGGGCTTTGTTTTGGTTCCTGTACTTCTCCATTTTCTTTGTTTGGTCAGGGGGAAGTTTCTTTACTCACTAGTGGGAGTGGGGAGTACTGAGCTGCCTGTTTGTCCTCAGAGGAGTGGTTTAAGACAGTAACTTGTAGTTCAGTGGCCATTTTGGGTAATTTCCTGCCTTTTCCAGCCCCCTGCTATAAAGCACACTTTAGCGTGCTTTAGCGCGATTTAGCGCGGAGTTGCCACTAGAGCAGCATCGGGCAGCGCCGGTTTAACAAGGTTAAATTTTTCTGGCTCCATAAAGTCTGTTCTTCATTTTTTCCCTTAGAACTGCTCTAGTAGCAACCTAAACAGTATATCCCTTGACTAAAAAGCGCAGCACTTGTTCCTAAAAGTTTTTTTTTTTTCTCAAAAAAAAAAAAAAAAAAAAAAGCTTAGCACTTGTCACTTCTATATTATACAAAGTCCCTCACTTGCAAAACCCCCCCAGGAGTACCCACTTCCTTACTAAGTCCTCTCTTATTCAGTCTCATATCTAACTTCTTAATTTTTCTAGCATGTCGAAGGGCCAGATGCTGTCGTCCTCTCCTGCCCAGTTGGTGAATCTGGGAATATTGAGGCAATGTTACAATTGCCTCATGTACACAGACAACCCTCTCCTCCTCCCACATAACACAAATACTTGCGAGAGATGCAGCTATTTAGCCAAACTGGAGGCTGAGCTCTCTCAACTCAGGACTGGCAAGACCAGACAGGAGGAGAAGGCAACTAAACACACCACAAAACCAGCCTCACATAATGCTACCACACCACTGAATCAAACACATAAACACACAAAGACATACTCGGAGGCTCTGAGTAAAAATTTACCTAAACAGCAGAGGCCTCCAAAGCAGACACCCAAACAACTGCTACCTCAAGACACCCCACAAGCAACACATAATCCACAAAATCAGTGTGCAAAGCAGTCACAGCCCTTAAGGCCAAATACAACACCAAACATACTTGTCATAGGCGACTCCATAGTCAGACACACTGACGTCCCACTCACCAGGCTGAACAAGGAGAGGGTCACAGTAAGCTGCCTATCGGGCGCTAGAATCTGCCACATAACACAAGCACTCGGGTCACTCCACGGCAAGTACAAATATGACACAGTCATTGTCCATGCTGGTGTGAACGACCTGAGATGTACCTCCCTGAACTACATGAAAAGAGACATAGAGGAGCTCTCTGATTATGTAGCCCAGGCAGGTATGACCCTGACCCTGAGCAGTATCCTTCCTTCACCAAGAATGATGCCACAATATAGAGACAAGATGATCAGCTTTAACAATTGGATTAATGTCTGGTGTCATTCAAAGGGGATCCAGTGTCTGTCTTCCTGGGATGACATGCTTGACAAGCCACGCTGCTTCGCAAGGGGCGGCTTGCACCTGTCACCCCTGGGATTCTGGATATTGGCTAAGGCTCTTGCCACCCCCATAGTGCCTTTTTTAGGCAAGGCTCAAATTCTAAACCTACCACCCTAGAAAACAAAAATGGGAAGAAACTGAGGGTAATGCTGCTCAATGCCAGAAGTCTAAATCTCAAAATGCACACACTCGAGGCCCTTCTCAGTATGGAGAACATCGATGTCTGTGCTGTAACTGAAACCTGGTTCAAGGCTCCTGAGAGCACCCCGGCACTATTAGGTTTTACCTCATATCATGCGTTTGGGCCCCAAAACCTGGACCACACCACAAAAGGAGGGGGTGTATCCATATTCATAAAGGATACCCACACCTCCAGGTTGGTGGCAACGCATGAAGCTTCAGAAACCATCCAGGTGCAACTAACCATAGGCAAAAGTGCTCTACAAATTGTAGCATGCTACAGGCCACCCTCTCAAACTCAGGAACCCCACACAGCCTTCCAGAAGACACTGGAGGGTATAAATGTATCTCCAAACACCATCATATTGGGTGACTTCAACTACCCGAATATAGACTGGGAACATTACTCAAGCCCTAACTTTCTAGCCCAACGGTTCCTGGAGTTCATAAATTCAAATGCCATGGAACAGCTAGTCACTGTTCCCACGAGAGGAGAAAATATACTAGATCTCATTATCACAAACATGGGGACAAAATGCTCCACACCGGAAGTATATCCCTCATTGGTGAGATCTGATCATAAACTTATCTCACTGGAAATCCACATCCCGCCCCCACCCCAAACAAAAAAGACCACAGTGAAGAACTTCTCTAAAGCAAACTTCACGCTACTCAAGACTGGTGTGGTATCCTTCAAGGCCCCTGAGCCAGTGGAAACCACAACCCAAGCTGAGGAAGCCCTTACAACTGCCTTCTATGAACACCTCCAGGACTGCATGGATCAGGCAATCCCAAATAAAACCAAGACTCTTTCCACAAAGGGCAAACGTCCAGTCTGGTGGACCCCAGGCATTAACAAACTTTACAATAAGAGGAGAAAGTTATTACATGATAGAACAAAATCCATAAAAGGGAAGTCACCCCTGATCATTATTAGTAAAAAAATACGAGCACTCATAAAATCAACTAAGGCCAATTTTGAGAGAAAAATTGCCATGGATTCAAAGGACAATCATAAGGCCTTTTTCAGCTATGTTAGGAACCTGGGTGGACACTCCCAGATATGCTCAGAATTAGTCCAAAATGATACAAAAATCACTGAACCCACAGACATTGCCAACATACTGGCAGACAGGTTCAGTGCAAACTTCACCCCCCTCTCCCCCCCTAAAGGAGAGATAACTATCCCAGCGGAGTGTAGCCTCCCAGACATCTCAATTGTGCAGGTGAAAGCTGCTCGCTCTAAAGCTAAAAACACAGCATCAATGGGACCGGATGGTGTCCCCGGCTGTGTGCTACACGAGCTAAATGCGGAATTAAACCCACACATAAGGCAGCTGTTTAATCTCAGCCTTACCACAGGATACGTGCCCAAGGAGTGGCGTACGGCAACTGTGGTCCCACTCCACAAAGGCGGTGCCTCTACGGACCCTGGTAATTACCGCCCCATAAGCTTAACAAGTCTAGTCTGCAAAGCTATGGAGAGGATCATAATGGAGCTCATAAACAAAGATATAGGGGACTTGCAGACATTGGACCCGACCCAGTTTGGCTTCGTCAAGGGCAGATCAAGCCTTTTGAAATTGGTCGACTTCTTCGAAACAGTCACCAAGGCCATTGATGAGGGAAAGGCAGTCCATACAGCCTACCTTGACCTTGCAAAGGCTTTCGACACAATACCCCACTCGGGTATTGGTAGAAAAACTTACCAGCTTAAATGTAAACCCATATGTCACAAGATGGGTTGCAAACTGGCTTAAGGACAGAACCCACAGGGTTAGAGTTGCTGGCGCTATGTCAGACTCCAAGCTGGTCACAAGTGGTGTCCCAGAGGGCTCGGTCCTTGGCCCCATATTGTTCGGCATCTACTTCTCAGAAGTACAGGCCAACATGGGAGGACTTTGGCTGACAAAGTTTGCAGACGACTGCAAACTGGGCGCCATAGTGGAAAGTGCATCGAACACGGATATCCTTCAGAAGGGACTCACGGAAACAGATAGCTGGTGCCAGAGCCATGGCCTGAAGTTAAACGCCAAAAAATGCATAGTCATACCCTTCGGGAAAAACAAGGTAACCCCAAGCTACCATATAGGTGGCAATCCACTAAGCACAGAAGAGGTTATCAGGGACCTGGGGACCCAGGTTGACAGTGGCCTTTCTTTTGACACTCATGTTGCTAAAGTGGTTAGAAAGACCTTCTACATTGCCCACCTGATCATGAAGGGATTCACATCCAGATATAGTGAGGTTATTGTTCCCCTGTACTCTTCACTTATCAGACCAATGATCGAGTACAATGCCCCATTCGGGATGTATCTCACCTGACATCTGCAGCAATTGGAGAGACCCCAAAAGTTCCTCACCAAAAGGATAAAGGGACACCAAAATCTGTCATATGCTGCCAGATTGAAGAAACTCCAACTCTATTCAGTCGCATACCATCTGCTCAGAGGTGACATGTGCCTGACATACAAGGCCATGTCCAACCCGGAATTAATGGACATGCTCCACCTCAAAAAATCCAAATCCACCAAAACCACTAGAGCAAGCGACTTAAACCTTAGCACGGATATAAATAGGATGTGCTGGAGGGATAGATTTATCACTCAGAGACTCCCTATGCTGTGGAATAAAATCCCGGTCCATGTGAGGCAGAGCACCTCGCTGGCTCTGTTCAAGAGAAATCTTGACTTGTGGATGGGAGATCGTAGGTTTACCCCGGGAATCATCTCTGTGTCACTGCTGGACAAAGGCACAACAAACTAATGGGCACAGTATTTTTTCATATAAGGGGTGGCGTAAGCCACAAAACTTTGGGCTAGGCTTATAAATGCCTTAGGGCAGATAGCCTAGTATAAACCTATGAACCTATGAACCTAAAAGGAATCATGGCAAAAGCCACTGATTAGGCATAGATTGTAAATGACTTGATGAGATTAAAAATGGCCAAAATCATTTCTAGTATTAGTAGGGATACAACACAAGTTGTAGACAAAATAAATACAACTGAGAAGTATGTTGCAAGGTACATAGAGCAAGTAAGAAAGAAAAGTAACAAGAATGTAAGAGTGTTAGGATAGCTAGCAAGTGTACACAGCCAAACAAAGAAGATAAATAAAACTTACATGGGAGGTGTTGACATAATGAGGGAGGGGAATCACAATGGTGAAGGAGAAATCAGACAAACAGCGGCCAGACAATGATGTTTGGGAGGATTTGACAACAAGCAAGGATGGGTATTGGCACATAAGGGAGGGTATCACCATGCTGGGGGATAGCATGGGAGTTGCACTGCTGACACCTTTGCCAACTGAGATTCATTGTGATCTTAAATGCCATCCTGTGTTCCCACACCACATGGCCCTGACTCAGATGGAGGAGTCAGTGATGGGCAGGGATACAGCTCAATGAGCAGCAGGAGGAGGAGGTTCTCAAGATGGTGGATGCACACATTTAATCACTGGTCATTAGCCTTACCCGCAATGTCAGTCAACTGCTGGTGGGAGATGGAAGTGTCAACCCCATTGCCACTGGTACTGGCAGGGATGGTGGCCCCAACCTCCAATGAAGGGCTGGCTGGTACATCTTCTGAGGTTTGAGGTGTGGAGGTGACCATGGCAGACTCACCCACAGATGGAGTGGATAGCTGCACCACATGTGAGTTGCTGACAGCCCATGTTGGTGAAGCAGGTGCAGGTATAAATGCTGCTTTATTGACCTTTAGCATAAGAAAAATGTATGTGATACAAAGGATCACCAGAAAGGAAGCTGGGTGGGAGAGACAGAAGCAGAGATATAATGAAAAAATGCAGCTTCTACATATTTTTTCAGTTACAACATGACAGGTACTACACTTGAAATTATAGCAAAAAGTACTACAAATTATTAGTGATGGCATGATACACAGTAGTGGGTGGGATTCAAATCCATAAACAGCAACACAGGCAGTTCAAAATGCAATGCCTTCATTTGTGGAGCTACAGTACTTGTACAAATCCCACCAATGTCTCTCTTCACACATACAGAAATAACATCAAGCTATAATACAGCTACCTTTGAACTATAGAACTTAACATAGAATTCATAATACTAGAGAAAATGTATACACTGGCAGACTAAATCTCTCCCATGAAAAGCGAGTCACAAATCTTAATGCAATATGAAAACTTTTTCTCATCTGTAACAATTCTTAAACTTCTGTTGCATGAAGATGGTATACATTTGACTTGTAAGGAGCTCTATCCTCCCATGCAGCTGTGTATTCTCTCCTATAACCTTTGTGGCTATGGAGAGAGAAACAGGAGTGTGTATGATTTGTGCCACATATTGAAGGTTTGCATAAGTACATAAAACAAAGTTCACTTACAGTGCCTTTGTACTGCTACAGCTCTAACCTCTGCCTCACACTGGCCAAGTAGGTTTGGATTCCATGCCACTACAGTGATGGTAGCATTGCTTACTTTTACACATTACTCCTATTTCACCTGTTGCAGCCCTTGCCACAGTATTTTAAGTCTCAGTCTTAATATTGTGGGTCTTTAAACACATCTACCCCTGTAGCCACTGCCTATGGTCACAGTGGAAAATGTAAAGGAATATTCTAGATTCCTTTACACGCCACCTTTGTACCCTGAAGGGTGCAGTTGCTTCAGTCTCAGAAGGCATGCTTGGTCTCATATACTTTGCAGAGAAGTTTGGCTGGTATTTTGTGACTACACCCTTAATCCAGTTTGTCAGCTGCTGTGCAATGTGGAATAACTTAGTCATGTGAATCATAATGGAATCAGCAGATATGTGCAGTGTGTTACAAAACTTGCACAAGGTTCACGGAGTTGCGAAATGTGGCAGCATTCTCTCTGCTTCTAAGGCATGCATACAGTGTGCACTGCAGCCACTCCCTCTCTGGTAGATTACATGTAGAATTCAGCTTGAAGACTGGGCAGTCAGTGCAGCACAGAAATTGAGCAAATCAAAGACAGTAATCAGCAGATAACTCGTTTGCATAGTCATCATGTCCAGGCACCCACATCTCCACAAATAAGTGCAAGGAAAGTCAGTGAATCTCATTGCACTATAAAGAATTTGGAGAACTGCAAGGCATCAAATTGCAACTTGTGACTCCACTATTGACTCAAGAGAGAGTCTGGATCCCAGCTCCTATAAGGTAAGTGCTGCTTATTCAGCACCACTTTTTCATGCATGGCTGTTGTTAGTTGCTATGTGACATAACTACATAATGAAGTAACGCTAACATTACTTGGAAGCATACCTATCAACTGTCCAGATTTTCACAGAATGTCAAGATTTTTTCCTCATATTTTTGGTCTGTTCATCATAAAATGTGTGTTTTTTTTCGCAAATCACTCAGGATCTAAATCGCTAAATAATTAACTCATTTGAGTTTCAGTCTTCATATCCTCCAGAAAATGCATGCTAACACAAAATGTCTTATGCTAACAACTTTTTAAGCTTATAAAAGCATAATTGTAAATCTGTCCCTGTTTTGTGAGCTTTGCACCCCCCCCCCCATTATTTTATACTTTGTCCAAATTTCTTCCAGATTTCTTGTGCTAAGAGATGAGAGGTATACTTGTAAGACTTATTGAATTAACAGTATGAGAATACCAGTACAAGGCTAAGGCAATGGTTGTGCTGGGGTTTTTTTAAGCCCAATGGAAAACACACCCAGCAGCAAGTATTCAAATCACACCTGAAGACATTTAGACTAGTGTTTTAGTAGTATTTTACTGTCAAACCATTTGCCTGTTATACAGTTTCTAAGTAAACCACATGTGGAAAGGTCTTTCGTGAATGAGAAAAACAGTTACATCACCATGATAACTGGAAATGTTCCCTCTTTCAGAGTGTGTAAGACATTTTGCCAGTAATGTTATGGGCATGACATTAGGTAAACTGTCTGGATAGATAAACACGTGCATCAGGCACACCAGCACCATGGTATAAGGACAAGAGCTACAATAATGGGGTAAGGGTTTGCCTAGCACAGTCATAACCACCATGCTAATACCAATATTTTCCATGCCTACAGGAGAGTGCCAAAAAAGGTAGGAAACTATTGAACATTGACCCTGTTGAGAAAGCTGGTAATAAATCTGGTAATAAATCTAAATTCTCAGAGACAGAGAATGAGGTGCTGCTTCAGGTCCAGAATCTTCAAAATTGACAGCTGGGCAGGATGCTGCTGACCAGGCCTTCCTTCATCGTACCTAGAAAGATCTTTTGTCAGACATTAATGCTGTTAATGATCAGGACAGTACATATAAAGTGGTCCACTTCTGGGCCACATATTAACTTTTGCATCAATAAAAAGGCTGTTTTCCTAGAAAGGGAAGGTAGGCCAGAGGGAAGCTGACTATCATTTGAGCCATCTCTGATGGAGAAGGAGGAGCTTGTGGACTCTGTCACAAGCAGAGGTACCTTCATGAAGTTCGATATTGTGGTGCTGGGCACTGGTGCAGGTCTTCATTGTGGTCCTTGACCATCCTTTAGAGATCCCCCAGGTACATAGCAGTCTTCCTCTAAAGCAGTGCTCAACATCCTTTAGAGATCCCCCAGGTACATAGCAGTCTTCCTCTAAAGCAGTGCTCTTACTTCCCCTTGCCCTCATTACTCATTGGCTAAATTAGTAAAGCTGTCTGCTTTGGGTTACACAAAACTTTGGGGACTCAGGCTGTAAGCCCATCTGCATGAGGTATGGTGCTTAAATGTTTGGATAAAAAACACCAGTGTTACTACATCAGGTTGTAGTGTATACTTCTGGTGCTGAGTTACACTTACACAGATTATTGTGCTTTGCTGTGTTTAAAGGTCATTCTCTTTCCAGCACCACCACTGTGGAATTGCCACTGCCTGGTGTTCGAGGCTCTGCAACCTTCAATGAAGATTGCTGGGATGAGCTGGCATGGCCAGGGAGTGCAGAGAGAGAGTGAGTGTGTGTGTGTGTTTGTGTGTGGTGCGCGCGTGTGTTTGTGTGTGTGCGTTTGGTTGTGTGTGTGTGTGTGTGTGTGTGTGTGTGTGTGTGTGTGTGTGTGTGTTTGTGTGTGTGTGTGTGTGTGTGTGTGTGTTTTGGGCACACACAGCCATTGTGCCTGCAGACCCCCAGAAGACACACATGACACAGGGAAGACAGATTATTGGTGACACTGACAGACAGGGCAGTATAGTTCCAATACAGAGATTTGTTATAATCTATTAGTAGCCTCTTTGGTTGGGGAAGGACACACACAGAGGAGATGGATACTGGTGCTCATTGGAGACATGGTTATCATCCCACAAAGATTCTGTGTCAGTGGCTATAACATATATATATAGGGCCATCATGGAGACACAGGCTAGTATCACTTCAGTCCTTTCAGAGTTTGCACAGTTAATGCAAGATGTGAGAGATGATGTCCAGGAGTGGGTGTTCCTTATGTGTGATAGTTTTCTAACAGACTAAATTACATCCTAGAACATTCCAACACCTCTCATGCTTGACTGCTGTGTGGCAGGTGCAATCCATGAAGCTGATCCACTGCTACCTCTACAAATGGTGGCCACTGAGGCCTTGGATGGCCTATACCATAGCCATGCAGTGTTAGTACTTGCAATACTACATCTGTTGTAGAAGTGTCTATAGCCAGTGGAGGATTTGTCCTGGGTCATAGCAGTCATAGAAGTGGCACTTCTGGTAAAGAATGTCATTTACAGTAGTGCAACTTGCTGACATGTAGCCAGAGCCATGGTATGACCAGTGCAATTCCTGGAAGATGCAGCTCTTGCTGGCGGATGCATGCACAGGATGCAAAATCATATTACATAAACGCCATGGACCTGTCCAATTAATTAAGTCATAGTGCTACAACTACTAATGAGGCTGTGCTGCAGCAGACACACAGTCACACTGACACAGCCCTACTACTTCACACAAGCAGACATCCAGTGACAATGCCCCTTCCCAAAGCCTTTTACATGAATACCCCCCAAAACATGCATTCAAACCCCTAGACACAAGTGCAGTCTTACTTTTAATTGCCCTCAGTACTCCCCCTTTTTCCATGAAAGGCAGGCAGATATTTACTACCTCACCCATCTTTGCAAATAATGATAACACCTGTGACCTCAGTCCCTTTCTACATTTTTATGTGGGTTGCCAATATCTGATGAAAAATGTGGCCAGCCTATGCATGCGTAGAGCACAACCTATTGTTAAATTTATATGCATCACTTTTACAGTAGATTATTTATTTAACTATAGGCCAAAGCTCTGTCCTAGCTGCTGTCTGTATGCCAGTACAACAGCACACTGTGCCTATTTCCATCTGGCATGATAATCTTCCGCCAGCTCATCATCTGGCTCAGATTTCACAGCCCGGTATGCTGGACACTGCTCCCACTCCTCCTCCTGCAATTGTACTCCCTCCGTTATAATTGCTTCCTAATAATGATATTGTGTAACACTGCATGCACCGAAGACAATTTTGCACATATGCTAGGTCATACTGCTGGTCACCACCGGATGAAACCAAACAGCAAATGCAAGCCTTCAGCAGTACAAACACTTCCTCAACAATGACCCTTGTTTTTCAGCAAGTGTAGTTATACCCACTGGTCTGATTCATTCTATGAATTTGTCATCAGCCAGAGTTCCAGGGCATATCTGGCATCGCCCCTGGTGGAAGTCTCCCCTCTCAGTCTGCTGGTGCAGATCACAGGTATGCCATAGGTAGGAATGGTAATAACTGCTTTGGTGCCTTGCAGAAAAAGAAAAATGAAAAAAGACAGGAAAAAAAGATTTATCTAAAACTTGAGTGCTGTCTTGCTCCATGTGGGGTTTAAACTGTAGCAACTGCTTACTAAATCTTTAGTAAGCAGTTTTCTACAGTTTAAAAGAAAAAAATATATATACATATAAATATATGTGTGCGTCTGTGTGTGTATGTTGATTGATATATATATATATATATATATATATATATATATATATATATATATATAAATATAATTTGCTAAACACACACACACACACACACACACATATATATATATATATATATATATATATATATATATATATATATTTATATATATATTTATATTATTTATTTGACATTTGTTTACCGGGGTGGTCTGACTGGGTCTACAGAACCTGTTTTCAGCTGAGGCCCGGGCAGAAAAGCTCCACATACAGTACAATACAAATACAGTATAATCCAATACAATAAAGCTTACATTAGAAATACTATACAAAAATAAGCTGAAAGAACAAACTGCTACAAGCTGTTGTAATATATTACTACACATCTAAACAATTCTATACAGTTAAAACATTACAGATGATAATAATCACTCTCATCATACACGATATAGAAATAGCAGCCAGAAAGTTAGTGATGCAGACATATAGCGAGAGAGAGTTAAAAAGTATAGAAGCAATAAAGCCTGAGGAGTAGCTTAAGGATATGGTATATAAGCAGAGAAGGAGTTAGAAGAGCTTTAGGATCTTCTAATCTGTGAGGGATTGAAATGTGAGAGTAGTGGAAGACCTGAGCATTAGGCAGGCTTTATGCAGGAGCAGAGTCATGTATTTTTGAGATGATTTTTTAAAGAGGCTTTGAAATGGGTTAGGCCAGGCATAAACCTGGTAGCTAGAGGTGATGAATTCCAATGTATAGAGACAGAGAATGAATACAGAGTGACCAGGTTTTCTTGTGGGTTTTGAGATAGCCAAAAGATTTTTGTCTTCTGTTCATAGGGATCGATTTGGTGTGTAAGGTGCGGCTAGATTAGCTAGTGCAGGGCAGACAGTAGGCTTGAAAATAAGGTTGTGCAAGGTGGATAGCTAAATAAAGGCAAGTTGGTTGAGTAGTTCAAGCCAGTTTAATTCTAGGAGTGGTTTACAGTTGTGTGTGTGATATTTAGAGTTTGTGGCAGGCTTTGCAATTTTGTTGTAGCACTGTTCCAACTTGCTTAGGGTAGAATTTTGTAAGTCAGTTAAGATAGGGGCACCATAAAAAAGAGAGGGGGAGTATAAATGTTTTTGCAGTGATAGTTTTGGTTGCTGCAGTAAAGAAATTTTTGTTTTTATATAAGAGTCCCAGGTTTTGATGAGTTTTCTTTATATTTTGCTGTATATGGGAGTCAAATGAAAGCTTATTGTCAATGGTAACACCTACAAGTTTGGTTTCCTGCACTATTTCTATGGCAGTGTTGCCAGATGCAAGGATGTTGAAATGATCAGTGACAAGGGAGGTGTTTTGGGGATGAAAGAGTACTAGTTTTGTCTTCTTTGGATTAAGAAAGAGTTGGGCATTTCGTAGCCAGGATTCAACTACTGTAAAGGACTGCTGAATTTTTGAGAGTAGTTCTGGTAGTGATTGAGCAGTGCAGATTATGGAGGAATCATCAGCGTATTGAATGAGGGTCCCAGGGTGAGAAGCAGTGTGAAGGTTCTTTGTGAAAATGTTGGAAGAGTAGGGGTCCTAGGATGGAGCCTTGGGGGACTCTAGTAGGGTTGTGGAGAAAGGGTGAGAGTTTGTTAGACCATTTCACTGCTTGTTTATGATCCTTGAGGTAGCTCTGAAACAATTATATTGTGTTATGTAAGAAGCCTAAGTTAGACAGTGTGTTCAAAGGTAAGAGGTGAGACACTGTGTCAAAGGCCTTGGAGAAATCAAGGAATGCTGAGGCTGTATAGCATCCTGCATCTCTGGCCTTGTTCATTGTGTCTGTAAAAGATAATAGGGCTATAGCTTGCTGTGGCTAGGTTGGAAGCCATGTTGAGTTTTGGTTAAAAGATTGTTTTGCAATAAATATTGCATTACCTGCTGATGGATACCTCTCTCGGAAAATTTGGATATGCGTGACAAGATTGATATAGGATGGAAATCGGATGGTTCAAAAGAGTTTCCTTCTTTGTGGACGGGGGTGATGTGAGATTGTTTCAATATGGTAGGTACTTCTGATTTGGATAAAGACCTTTATATGAGGATACTGATTGGGTAGGCGACTGATTTAGCAGCCAGTTTGAGATAGTATGGAGGGAGATTGTCAGCTGAAGTAGAGCAGGGTTTTAGTTTTTGTAGCAGTTTCTTAGTGGTGTCAGTGGGTATAGGCTGAAATGAGAATGGGGTTTGTATGACATTTTGTTGAGTAGGGGAGTTAGTAATGACAGGGATAGAAGTAGTTGATGGCCTGGTGTTGGTGTCTGAATAGGTTGAAGGGTGGGGGGTTCCATCATTAGGGGTGTTAGTTAGTAGGTCTGAAATTGATTTTATGAAGTGCTTGTTAAAGTTTTTGGCTATTTGTGATGTAAACGTATCAGGTGATAGGGTGTGCTCTCCATTTCTTCCAGGGGTAAATAGAGAAGATATGGAGTGCCAAAATTTACTGGGGTTGATTTTATGCTGGAATTCAAGCTGGGAATAATATGACTTCTTATCTCTATTGATTAGTTTTGTTACATTGTTACGTAGTGTTTTGAAATTTACATGATTTTGTTCATTTTTTATTTGTTTCTTTGCTGTTAATGTGGAGTAAATATATCAGCACATGTCTACTAACTTTTTACTCTAGGGTGCACTAGTAGCAGCAACGTTTGTCTTTCTGCTATTAATGTGTAGCAATTGTATTTAGCAAGTTTCTACTGGCTGGGTGTTTTACATTAGGATTCAGTGAAACCATCAAAATGTTTCTTCTTGTTGTTGTTTGTACTGCAGTTACATCAAGTAAGTCTATAGTTTGTTGCCACCTGGCTAAGTGTTCTTTCTTTTTTTTTTTTTCTTTTCTTTCTCCCTGCTAATCTGTAGTATATATGTTTATACTGTATAAATAAGTTTCCACTCACTTCTACTGAATGCTTCTGTTGTAATACCTGATTTTATGTTTGTATGAACATCCCAGTTACTATATGTATATAATTTACTGAAATTAAAGGAAAGATTGAGGAGGCAGGGTGCAGAAATGGAACATGATTGACTAGGACAGGAGGGAGAGGGTGCATATTGTTTATCTGGCCACCTGGTTGGTGTGATAGGAGATGGAGTGGACATTTTTTTTTATTCTTCAATTGAAGAAAAGGGGGGAGGGGGCTATTGAATACTGTCTGCCGGAAGCCAGTAAGCCAGCATATTGGTATTCTGCAGTTTATCAAGGTTTTTTTTTATGCTTTTTGATTGAAGATCTGAGGGATGTGGAATGCTTGTTTTTGGTAGCAGCACATCACATGATTGTACCAACTACTCATTTCCACAATGTCTTGCATGGTGTTTCTATCCACATGGTACTGGTCCACAATGTTGTTGTCATGGAGAGAATGAAATATTAAGTGAGGTTGGATGACATGACACCCTCTAAGTGTGACAGTAACAATAAGAGCTTCTTGCAGACACAGTTTAAGTAATACAGTGGCAACCTCCAACATATTTCTAAGGCTCATGGTCTCAAACATGGAAATTTAGCTGCAGTCATTAACACTGGTGTTATAGCTCTGGGCCGCACTTTATACATTTTTGAATCACTCCACCACATTGATTTGCCTCAATTGCATACACTGCATTGCTCATTTTACTAATGTTACTCATTACTATTTGATTATACAACAGTTATGGTATGCCATGGTTAACTCTACTGCTAAGCACACACCATTCATGATATGCATGTCTCTGAATCTCAGACACACTGTGCATGATTACTTGCCATGCAAAATCACTATCTACAGTGCAGCTAAGTTTTCTGAATCTCAGGGATACAGGCAGAGAGATAGACAGAAAGGGAGATAGACATATAGACAGGTGCTTGCGCACTTACAGACACACACACACACACACACACACACACACACACACACACACACACACACACACACACACACACACACACACACACACACACACACACACACACACACACATTTTCACAAGCCTGTATGTTTTCTATAGTAATATCAGTGACTTTTTGTCCCTTACACCCTACGGGTCTCATATAGTTTTGCATGGCTTTAATACTCTTGCCATGTTTCTATATCATGTCTACAAAAACTGCACAACAGGTACAGACACACTCCAACAATTTAAGTAACATTGCTTTCCAAACTTACTTGTTTGAAATCTTTGGTTGTCAGACTTTTTGGCAGGATTTCAGCATTATTAGCATTTCAGTAAACCTAGTACAGTTTCTGACTTACCCTTTAAACACCAGTGCCCCAAAGATGGTCAAAGACATACTTCAAAAAATTTAATCACACTGTTTTCTGAGGCTCGGTAGTTTGAATTCTTTGGTACACAAACTGTTTGGCAGCATTTCTGTCTGTCAGGTTATACAGAGAAATCAGTTTGGTAGTTTGCAGAAATGTGTATGGGTCTGGGCTGTTAACAATCTACTGCCTGTAGGCCATGATAAAGGATTTGATTCTTTTTACTTCCAGCTCCCTGCTGGGTGACACTGAGCAAGTCATTGAATCAGGCGGTACTCCCAAGCTCCCTTAAAAGGCTTATTTGGTCAACAAATCTGGCTTATCTAGTCAACAAATTAATAAAAATAAAGTAGCTCTGTATCTGACTCATTCCAACTAATACCCAAAAAGTGTACATATTCCAATTGTTTTAATCATATTGCTTTCTGAAGCTAGGTAGTTTGAATTAATTTGTTTTCAGATATGCATGACTAGGCCTTTCTCTAACCTGCCCCTGCTAGTACCAATACCCCAAGATGAACATACTCCAAACATTTCAATTACAAGGTTTTCTGAAGCTTATTAGTTTGAATTGTCTAGCTGACAAACCTTTTTGGCAACATTTCAGTATTACTGTTCCTGACTTTGACCCACCCCTGCAGAGACCAATATCTCAAAGATAACTGTAATCTGCCAAGTGGAATCATACAATTTCCCATAGCATAGTAATTTTAATTATTTGGATGGCAATCTGCTTGGCAACATTTCATTATTGCTATTATTGTCTTGGCACATCACCAGTTAATTGCTATCTTAATGAAGTACTGCCATTTTAGCTCAGATTTATGTCTTGTTATTATTTTTAAGCAATGGACAGTTGACCCTACAGAATTTGTTAATATTTTCTGCTCATATAAGCAACATGTATGATTTCATTTATTTATCCATAAAGATAAGTCAATGCATGATCCGTGTTTTATTGGATGTTCTATTTTTATTGGAATAACCTAAATGCTGAACAGCTGTATGTCTTCTCTTTGATTTCTTTCTTTATTGGTTGTGTTTTGAGTTGACTATATGGCATTAATAAAGATATATTGTCCAAAAGAAAATATATTACTGTTATTGTCCTTCACCTACCCATGCAAACAACAATATCCCATAGATGGACATATTCCAACAATTTTACTAACACTGCTTTACCAAAGTTTACTAGTTTGAATTTTTGAGTTGATAAACTTGACAACATTTCAATACTACTAGCATTGTCTTTGACCATCCCCTGCAAACATCAATGGCCAAAAGACAGGCATACCATATAAATTTTGGTCTCACTGCTGACAAAAGTTTATTAATTTTAATTCTTTGGTTGACAAAATATTTGTGAGCATTTTGGTGTTATAAGTTAGAATTGTATTACTTGTTTAACTAGCTATTATTTTTACATAAGGCACATATGTACCATATCCTGCTAAGTATTTCCCTTGTCTCTTAGTTTATAATGTGTTTTACACTGTTGCATGTGTGATCTCTGTTCATATTGTAAGCTGCATAGCTTGAATTTCCCAGAATAGTTCTTGACAAAGTGTATCATGTTGTTGTTGTGTCTTTCCGCTTTTCCCGGTTAGGGGTCGCCACAGCGGAACTCCGGTCCGCTAATGATTGGCAGTAGAGTTTTACATGCTGGCTTGCTGGACCTAACACACAACCTTCAATGAAGGAATGCCCATTCATGCATGTCGCCCCACAGAAGACGCTCTAACTGGGAATCGAACGGGCAACGTCTAACTGTGAGGCGACAATGCTACCGCAGCACCACCACCGCAGTGACAAAGTGTATAATGTATTTTATTATTACTTATATTCAACTTACTGATTGTTTGATTTTTTCCCCTTGAATCAAATCATCCTGTTTGGACAAGTCTGCTCTGATTAGCTACTTTAGCTTTCTGAATGGTATTCTGTTTAACTTGCTTCCTTCTCCTGTCTCTGCGGCCCTCTTATTTGCTGCATTTACCTCCTTTCCTTCTTCTCCTTCATTGCATAAAATGCCATTCTCAAATAAACATTTCCTTACATACTACTTCTTAAAAGACATACTAAGCTAATTTGTATATTAATTTCTTTGTTGATACAAGAGTGTGGCAGTACTATGCATCACTGATTAATTCAACAACCCCACAGAAAATGTGACATCCTTTAGATATTCAGAGATTCAACTCGACAAATCACTCAACTCTCAGAGCATGTTGAAACACTCAATATCAAGAGCAATGACTTGCTATTCTGGGCTCAAATATTATCTCAGGTCTATCACTTCATCACTGACTCATCACCTATTGAACATTACTGTGTTACTCTATCAGAAGGTGAATGGCTACCTGCAGAAGGCAGAGCAGCCTTCCTCTTAGGCTCCCCACTCTTTAAATCGCTTACCCAAGACACCCCATTGTCACCAGGAAACTTATCACAACCTTGGAAGCAAGCCATGTAAAAGTAGGACCTGTGATCAAAACACTGATCTCTAAATCTTTAAACTTTACTGGAATGACCAAAGCTTCTTAATCCTAGTCCTCCGACTATGGCAATCCCTACCAGAATATATAACTGAAATATCAGAATACTCTAAATTCCAAAGGCAACTCAAACAATTTCTGCAAGCCAAATTTAAATATAACTGCAATAATGCAGGATATGTCATAACTAGTCAAATCTCCTGCAGCTATTCATTACCCTTCACACTGACTCCTGTATAACCCTCATTAACACATAAGGCAACAAACACCTTGTAAATATTTATATAATTGTTCAGCCTCATTAACCCCTATCATGTTTACTTTCCCTACTGCATTGCTCTCCCCAATACTTTCCTGATATTGCTCTACTTGTTGTATACTTACTTTCTCTGAGATATTCCAGCTTGCTTTACCCTGATTATGCCACAGCTATTTTGTGAAAACACATTGCTATCTAACTGAATTTATGAAGAGTATACTAGAATTAATTGCTGTATCACTAATTGTATTGCATTTACACTGTATTTTTTGTTTGTGCTATAATAATTCTACTCTGTTGTAATGTTTATTACATTGCAGACTTGCCTTCAGTTGATCATGCTTTCTCAGTGCATTATCCCAGTAAACAAATGTAAATAAATCAAGTAATTAATTAATTTATCCCATCATTTTTCTGTAACCAGACTTTACTTTTATTCAGTCTTTCAGCTTTCTGCATCAATATAATTTTCTGCTATACTGTTTTTTAAAGGAGTATGGGACTTCTATTAAAACTAATTAGCTTACACTTCCATAATCTTTCCTCTTTATTTTAAAATCAGTTTAATCTGTTACTTCTTGCAGCTGTATGCATTACATTTCAAACTTCTGTAATGTTCTATTCAATGTTCTATTCAATCCATGCAGCTGCATACTCACTGGTACCACTAACTACCTTAGGTTGTATCTCAAACTCCATAAATATACTTTATACAGGAACCTCAGAAAACACATATCATTCCTTTCAAATCAATAATTCTTCAAAGTCTTCCCTTTCTTATGACACAGTCCTAGCAATCTCCATGTAGGTGACACATCAACCAAATGTCTCCTATTTTTGTAATAAATGTTCTTTTGTAATCCTCCTTAAATTTTAATTCATCCATCACGTCACAACGTCATTTCAACAGTGGCTACCATCTTGAGCCAAGGTTTATACCACCAGGTGGCTAGCCCTGCCACGGTAATTCATTTGCACTTACTTGCACACACACTCACTCCTAGGGGCAATTTTAGAGTGTCCAATCCACCTGATGCATGTGTTTGGAGTGTGGGAGGAAACTGGAGCACCCAGATGAAACCCACATTACTGCAGGGAGGACATGCTGACTCCACACAGAAGGCACCCCAGCCAAGAATCGAACCAAGACACTCTTGCTGTGAGGTGACAATGCTAACCGCCTCACCATCGCGGCCACCCAAACTTTAAATTTTCATACAAGATGCTAAACCTAGGCCCCATCTACTTAACATGCTGGTAGCTCAACTGCATTTAAAAGATCCCATAGCACTTATTGAAAACAGAATGTGATGTTTCTCAGTGCCATGGCCAAATCTCCCCTATTTATTATGAATACCACCTTGGATCTCCCTGAAAAGAGGACACTGACTAAATGGAACTAATAAGGTCAACAAAGAATAAACACAAATACATAAACATAAATAAAAATTAAATAAATTAATAAAATAACTTTCTTCATAAGGTCCCCATATCCTTAAGATCACTAAATGTCTTAAACTCATTTCACAACTTATTACTACTAAAGGGTAATACACATCCAAGTCAAAGACTGACCACAGATAGATATCCTATCAACAGTTTTTGTAACCAGCTCTCTCTAAGAAATGAAGTATGGCCAAAACAAAAACCTGTTTGTTAAAGGCTGTACTTGACCAAACATACTACAGATAATAATTTAACCATGTATATTTAATTAACTGTTTTTTTCTCCTAAGGTAAAACCCATTCTCAGTTTGCCAAATACCAACAATCATTGCTCTGTAATTGCTTCTTTTTACTAATACATGTCAATTGTCAAAGCATCCTCAAATTAATATGTACTAGAATCATCCATGAGTCTACTAAATACATCTTAATTACTGGACTTGAGAATATAGCTTATAATCCTGTGTATAAGTTTGTTGACTCTTTCTTTTCTTTCTCCTCTTATTTCTCAGTTTGATTATACCATCCATTATAGACTATTTCTTCTAATGGCTAAGAGAATAAAAAGCTTACTAGCCTCTTGGTTAAACCTACATTAATAGCACCATTGGGGAAAATCCCTATCCCAACAAATTCTAATGACTTTAGAGTTTTGCAAACATTTACCATAAGTTAAAATGTCTCAAAATATGTATCTATAATCTGATACTTGAAGACATGCAAACACATTGTATTCTCATTTAGAAACATAAAAGAGCTAGGCCTAACAGTAGCTATATAACTGCTTTACACACTCTGATGGTAAGTATAAGCAAAGTCCAGTAAATTCTGTCTTACTTGTTTGTAATATGTATGAGAAGCATATAAAAAGGATTTAACATTATTATATTTCTGTACAAATAAAAATATATGTGTACTTACAACTGTTGTTTTTTTTTTTAACAACTCTTTTCTGTATTGGTAATAAGAAAATTATTTTTATAGCTTTCCAGGTGAAAGAAATACAAATGAAACCATTACTGTTCAAGCTAGTGTTATTGCTTTTAACCTGATTACAACTAATAATAATAATAAAGGGCATTTTTTATTACTGTAATGAATGTATTTCATGTGCAAAACTTGAAAGATACATACACCACTTCAAGAAGTCACAAGCCCTTTGCCACATGAATTCATTTGAAGCATGCATAACCACTACTCATATCATTCTTCCGGGTCTATATTAGAAGCACAAAAAGACATAACCGCGAATGTTCAGATGAGCGAAAATGCCAGTAATCGAACCTGGTATTCTGGGGCATGTGCCCCCACACCCCCGCTAACTATATATTCCAACTCCAAGATTGCACTACAGTGAGGAAAGGGCAACTATCCCATTCCTCACTGTACCATGACCCCACAAACACCCTTTCGATTCCTGGCATTTTCGCTCATGTGAGCATTCGCGGTTATTTCTTTTCATGCTTCTAATATAGACTCCATTCTTCCCAAGTAGAAAAACACTTCCCAAATGACTACTCCAGTTGTATGCATCAGCAATTCCTGTATGTAAATTTCACTTCAATAAAAAATGTACTGCAATATTTTAGTAATGCATGAAATGGCATGTAAACATTATTGTGTAGAATTATTTTCCTTTGTTTTTGTCCCTCCCCACGCCTTTTTTCTTTTTTTCTTATTTTGATTATGCATTTCTTTCTACATTATTGTTTTGTTTCTCCATCATTTAATTTTCCTTTTTTTACAGCTTCACATCCCACAGGAGCAGGCTGGGTACATAACTCCCATGCTTGGGACAGATCACCCTCTGCCCATCTGGGGCCATCCCCGTAGGGTTGCAGTGGAGGCACAGGTTCTGCAGGTAGTTTAACATGTGGCATCCTGGATAGCCTCACAGAAAGGAGGATTCAGAGCTTGGGTGGGGATGTACTGGTAGATGTACCAGTGGTGTCTGGTGACTTCAAATCAAAGGGGGACTGCAGGAGACATCTGAATGAGAGAGGTCAATGGGAAGGGGTGCAGCCAACTAGAAAGGGGAGGGGCTATGCTAAAAAACCACAAAAACTGTAACTTTAATTAAATACGCTGCCTTGGGTTCCAAGCCGTCATTATGAGAGTCCAATCAAGACAAAATAAAGTGCAGAAGAAAAAAAATATTTCAATGCATTGGCTGCATGACAGCTTACTAAATATCTAGATGGAAACAAAAAAAGGTTGTGAGGCATGAAAAAAATAAATTACTTCTTAAATACATTACTGGAATGCCAGTCAAAATCAAGTATAAGAAAAACAAGCAGCACTCAACTCAAACCACTTCTCCTTGCACTGCATTTCTAATTATAATTTATATTCAGCTTTATTAAAGTACCAAGTAACATGCTGAAAGTAGCAATCAATGTGATACTCCCACTTGTAGAAATGTTTCTTATCCAAAAAAGACCTACTGCCTGACAACAACTATCTACTTGTTTCATGGGGAAAACACGATTAAAGTAAAAAATGAAAAGCAAACAAGAAACAAGCTCAAGATACATTGCTTAAAGGATTACTATACAGGTAATGGACAGCACATGATAGATTGGGATTTTTTTTGGTTTGCAGGTAAAGCCTGCAAAGTTGACTGCAAGTCTCCAACAAATGTAATGAACTTCTTAAAATAATGTAATCCTGCCCTTTATTATATATACTGTCAAATGCATTTCAATACCCAAGGCTTATACATTATCTAGTTATGTAAGTATTCTCTGCATGACAACAACAGAAAGACTTGCCACTAATTTGCCAAAAAAAACACAATTTTATGAAAAATGGACCAAAAATGTGATGCAAAAAATATAAAATAGTCACACAATACAGCTGGGAACCTATCAAAAAAGGGACACTTTTTTAATATTAATACTGTTAACTTGAGCAGCTGACAAAATAAAAGAATCTACATGCATTTCTGAAATAAAAGTAATCTATAATTCTGATTATTACAGTTATTTCTTAATTGTAAGCCCTCCACGTTTTTTTTTTCCAAAATTGCCATTTTGCTGCGGGATTATTAGGGGACAAGCAACATTCTGTGCCAAAATTGGAGACAGTTGAGAGATTTGGATATGCCTAATTCTATAAAGCAATTTATTTGCATGTACCTCTCAACCTGTTAATGCAGAAAATCTGGACAAGGCCAAATATACTGGGGGGACATATAAACAGTACTATAAATTGTTGTATAAACTGAGACAATTGATAGAATAACAGGTCTTGCTTTAGCATGCATTTTTCTGAAGGCTATGAAGTCTGAAACTCAGTGTCTGTCATTATTTAGTGACTTAATTCCTACATTATTTGCCAGAAAACCACACATTTTATGAGGGACAAACCAAAAATAAGAAGCAAAAATCTATTCATTCTGTGATAATCTGGACAGTTGAGAGGTATAGTTCAGCCGGGGCTGTCTTTGAATTTGACGCCCTTCCCCCTCACAAAATCATGGTCGTATTGAGACTCCCACCTGCAACCATTCCAATGAACCATTACTTGCCAATTTCACCCCATTTACCATAAACACTAATGTGCATACTGCTTTACTTCTACGATGATTTGGACTTCATTTGAAAGTTTTATTTTGCATTTTACAGCACAGACACTAAGACATCTGCTAAATAAAGCAATACAATCTCACAATGAAAACAGACTTAGCATTAAAACTTCCCTGCCCTTGAAACTCACATTCATTGAAACAGCATTGAAACCCGCATTCAAAGAAAATACATTTTGCCAGTGGCAGATAAAGATTAACTTTGGTCTGTTTTCAAATCATAGGCCCCTTGCACATGAAAATACATGTGGTCTTTGATACAGCTTGAGACTGTATTAAATTATATTCTTTGTACAATATAGTACAGTTGTTAGAGGGCGTTTTAAATTTGTTTTGAACATTTTTCCAGTAAACAATGAAACAAATTGCATGCACCAATAATGACAAAATTGCCCAATTCAGAACATTTTTCCAGTAAACAATGAAACAAAATGCATGCACCAATAACGACAAAACTGCCTAATTCAGAACATTTCTATTATAAAAGTCTACTCAAACCTATCCAGTCCACCAGTATCAGTAAATATGCACAATCTCTGAAGAAGTAAAAGTCATCTAAATAATTCCACATTAAAGAAATCTGTAACTAATGAAGAGGTTACTGCTAGCAAACAACTTTATATTTCATTGTTTCATCTACAAATAAAGTGCCTGATGCCTTTGAGGAATAAATTGCCTAAGTTGCATTAAAAAATGATAAGCTAGTAATATTGCAATAGGGAATGGATGGCAACCTGATAACAGGTTCATAGTTACTAGGTATCTTCACCAGAAGGGACTGCAGCATCCACCCCCTTTACAATACAGTACAGTATCAACAACGCATCTACCTATCTACATACACTACCTATTGTGCTATTAACAATGCAAGCAGGCTTAGCATAAGCAGCACTAAACTTTTGTTCCCCTGCAGCTCTCAGCTTCTTGTAAAATCTACTTGACACTCAGCTTTATCTCTGAACTTTGCAGCACAAGAAATCTGGAAAAAGCCAAAATGTAGGGGGGGTGCAAAAGACCAGAAAACAGAGACACATTTTAAACATTGCTTGTATAATGTTGGAAGGTTATTAGAATAACAAGCTGTGTTACCACCATACATTTCACTGCCAAGTATTGAACCCAGAACCCTGTGCAAAACAATCAGAACAGCATACCACAATGCCAAATCATCTGTTTTGTAAAAGACAGGAAGACTGAAACTGAAATGGCTACCATTTATTGAATTCAGTTCTCAACATAGGTGTCAACATGTTAGCACAAAACACCTGAACGAAGCCAATAATGGGGGAATACAGCCCCCAAACATATTCAGTAAGTTCAGTTATCACAATAGCTCTCAACCTTGGCACAAAAAACCTGGACAAAAACAATAATGGGGGAATACAGTCCAAAAAATAGGGACAAATTTCAATCAAGGACACCAGAACAAACCCACACAAACACAGGGAAGACTCCACACAGAAGGCACCCCAACCAAGAATCAAACCAGACAACCCATAGCTGTCAGGCAACAATACTACCACTGCACCACTGCACTACTGGCTGAGTTAAGAAACAAACTTACAGAAACCACAGAGTTTATGAGGAAAAGAACAGAACAAATATGAGGCAAAAATCTACAAATGTTTTTTTACAACTGTTGGTGAGTAGGGAATTCAGGCTTTTGCCACTTGGGTTTAAGGTACAGGGTTCAAGCCTTATTCTCTACCCAACACCATGTAGCAACTGGGACATTTTTTACTCACATTCCTCAGCTAGAATGGCTGTGAGACCATCCAACAATGGGAAACAAAAGCATCCATCCTCCTGGAGAGACCTCCTCACCCGCGCAAGCTAATGGTAAATCCTCCAGTCATTGTGAGACAAACCTCACCTCTCTCTTGATTGGTTACAGCTGCACAAAGCTCTCCTGATTGGTCTAGCCTGCAGAAAGAGCAGCCCAAAGCTCTTCTGTTTTGTGTGGTCATCACCACACAGACTTCTGGGCGTTTGCGGGGCAGAGATGCCTTTTCCCTTTTCCAGACTGCTTGACAAAGCAGTCTGGAGTTCTTCTGGGTTCTGACCAGTGCCTGTGCGCATGCGTAGACTTCTGGGATTTGTAGTTAACTGCTGTTTTTTACTTTCCTGTTTTTTTTTTGTTTTTTTTGTTTTCTAGGTGGGTTTTCGTTTAGTTTTCTAGGTGGGAGGGCTGCAGTCCTGCAGTCCTATAGCACGAACCGCCCATGTACTGGACAGTACAATTCATCAGTTGAAGGCTGTCTTCAGCTTGTAGAAGACATTTTCTCCCAGTTGGTTCTGACCACTGCACCAACGCAGGCCCCTAGGCCACAACGCTGAGGTCCTGCACTGTAACACCTTCTGGCAGTGGATGTGTTTGGTGCTCTGTGGACTGGACTCCAGCTGGCATTTACTCAGCCCTTCTTTCTTTCTCCTTTCTCCTATACCCTCTTACTTATATCCCACCCACAATACAATTTCATATAAAAAAAAAATTGAAAAAACAGGGAAATCTATCCCCCAACAAATATGTTGTGCTCATCCAGCATACCCTCTTCATGTTTCTCTTGTTTATTCCCACCTTTGTTATGTCTTCCCCTTTTCAGTCTTATCTATTTCCCACTTTCTGTTCTTTAATGAAACCATCATGATGCACACAAAAGGATACTTCTAGTTAAAACATTATAAAACCTTTTAATTAAAAAATAAAATCCATTTTAAATGCTGCACTATTAACATCTTTCCTTAAACATTTTAAGTGACTGTGCTCAGCCGGATCTATATTGAATTAGCAAATGCTTAGAAAAGCGAACGCTAATTCATCCACCATTTTTAAGCTAAAGCTTAAAACCTCAAACACCCAGAACAGCAAATTTTTTCACAGGGAAAAAAATTGCTGGTCCACAAAAAAAAAAACAAAATTAAACTTAAAACATTATCTAATGTGGGGGCTTTGCCCCCACACCCCCCAATGTGGGGGGATGTGCTCCCCACACCCCCCAACTCAAATATACCAACTCTGAGATTGCACCACAGTGGAGGAAATGGCGAATTCCCGAAACCGGCCCAGTGACTTCTTTCCCTGTGAAAAAAATCACTGTTCCAGGTGTTGGAGATTTTAAGCTTTCACTTAAAAATGGTCGATGAATTAGCGTTCACTTTTCTAAGTGTTCGCTAATTCAATATAAACCCGCTCAGCCAAACTAGCCCATGATATGTGAAGGAAACAAAGTTATATGAAACCTTAAACTTTTGTGAAGTAAATCACAGCTTCATAATGCAGAACTTTGCATGGCCTACTCTTTTGCAAGAAATTTGTGTGCTTTCAAAAAAAGACTTTGCTTTTCTATATTCATCACAAATGACTTTTACTGACCACATTTGCATATCTGTGTAGTGCTTCTATACACATTATTTGAAGTCATTTACAAAGCTATAGACTATGAATAAAAGCCTATATTTCTTTTGACATCCATCACGTCACAAAAAAAAAAAAAAATATATATATATATATATATATATATATATGTATATATATATAGATCTATATGGATCTACTTCAGTAGATCGAACTGTTACAAGTTCGAACCACATAGGGCCGAGATCATATGTTCGAACTTGTAAAAGTTTGATCAGACTGAATGGGGATCTCCTTACAGATTAGTAAGGGAAGATTTCCCATTTCTGCAATGTAGTGCAATCTTGGAGTTGGTATATTTAAGTAAGGGGGGTGGGGGTATAGACATTTAGTTTTGCATTTATGTGTTTTTACTTCAGTTTTTGAACTTTTACGAGTTCAAACATATGCCCCATATGTGGTTCGAACTTGTAACAGTTCAATCTACTGAAGTAGATATATATATATATATATATATATATATATATATATATATATATATATATATATATATATATATATATATATATATATATATATATATATATATATACATTTCCAGGTAATGTGCTAAGGAAGGGAAATGCAAGATTTGCATAGGATTTCACCACTGGTAAAGGAAGGTATTATTTATTTTAGAGCACAGAGATGATTTGAGGAGACCAAGATATTTGTGAACATCTTGCTTAAGCAATACAGATGCAGGCTCCTGCAGTAGGGCTATAATAAATTTTAGTACAAGGCTGATGCCTGGACTAAGTTGGCCAAGGGTGTCACCCATGCTACTGGCATACTGCAGAATGGGGAACAATGTTGTCACCACTATTGTGACATAAGTCATTGAAAGCCTTGGTTGATGTGAGACTGAAGTTTAAACATGCTCACAACCTCTGTACTGTAAATAGAAGATAATTTACATATACATACACCCTGCCAATGCATGGCACCATACACATTTTTATTATGCCCTCTCTTTCTCTCCAGCTCAAGAAGAGAATGAAAGAAATTGGGAGATGCACTGAGAGTAAGTATAGAGAACACAGCTTATGTTGTGAAAGATGTGTATGTTTCAGTTGTAACAGATAACAGTTAAATTACAAGTAAATTGCATTTAGAGAGCAAACCAATATCTGCTATTGCTGGCATTCCATCCCGGAATTATTATGAGTGTGAAAGGTAGAAAGTTAATGCTGCATGCAATCTTCTGCATAGTTGGTGAAGAGGCATGTCATATTAAGTCTTTGTGAACTGAAATTGTTAGGATGGCTGTGGGTGCAATACCCATAGCCACAAATATAAAAGAAGTAGATACTTATATATTATCACAACCAGGTTCGAAACAACTCCATAATATGTAAGTACCAATATTTTTACCATATATTTTCCCATGTTTCTTCTATATTTACTCATTTTTCTTCCGATTTTCCACATAAATATAGACATGTTCAAGGGTATACACATTCTTACATAAGTTAAATAAACTTCTACAAACCTTTTTTACCTGTATAGGGTAAGCATGGCCAGACTTTCTGTTCTAAGCAAATAAGAAAGTATTCCTCTTTTGGGCCGTCTGCTATGATTTTTAATAGCCAGCACTATGAGTTTTAACGTTGAGAGACAGAGGTCTGAAATACATTGACTCTGGTAGTGTATGAAATAAAAAGCAACGGAACAATCGACAGGTTTAAAACAATGCCAAGAATGCCTTGCCTGTATTGCTCAAGAGAATAAGCCAGTGTTAGTTATTTCAAACTCATATCTGCGCTATATGTATGGTGTGCAAATCAGTAGACATTTTCATTATTTAAGATAAGAACCTGTCCACCGACATGTTTGTATTCAGTATGTATTTGGCAGTATTAGTAATAGTAACTGAAATGTTACCCATAGTTCTCGAGTCAAATTTCTATGTAAAATGGAACAAACCTCAATGAAGGTCAAAAACCCCTGATTAGGAACCAGACCTCTCAACTTCTTAGATAAGAAGTGTGGACAAAGCCAAAAGTAATGGAGGACAAATGCCTAAAAGTAGAGATGAACTGTAAATACTTCTCATATACACTTAGTAAACTGCTACTAGTACTTACGTTTTATTGACTTGTTTGGAACCTGGTTATGATAATACTTAAGTACCAAGAATTTTTGTTTTCATGGGGTAATTTTAACTATCATACTAGTGAAACTAATTCAAATGTAAACAGAATAATTAAGATTTTAAAATGAATGCATATGTTCTGATGAAAGTATTATTGTTCTTCATTGTATTTTATGAGTAAGAAAAATAATTAAGAATGCAGTTTCATTGTTTTTGTATGTCTCTGCCCTCACCCTCTTTGTCTATATTTTTCTTGTATTTTATTTATTTTCCATTTTTTGTTACTATTATATGTAGAGGCACAGAGACCTAGACTGACCATCCCAGCATCCCCTGTAGTTTCCCCCACAGGTGGAAGCAACAGTGACACCACCACCACCACCAGAGGCACCCAGGGCATCTATGTCTCAGTCTGCCAGAGATGTTTCCACACCTCCTCCTCTAACTGCACCAACTGTGTCAGGTAGTTCTGCCCCAGTGGATAGTGCATTGGCACCCACCTGGAATAGTGCTAGCTGAAGTAATGATTTTCTCATCCATTAGTAGTTGACAGAGCTCATGGGGGTGGGGGAGATACTGATCAGGAGGTTTATGCCTGCATAGGACCTTATTGAGACCATTCTCTAGTGACTTGTTGAGTCAATTCCTTACCCAACACTGCTGGCATTTACTGAGAGAGAACACATTACTGATAGCTTCCAGAGTGAAGTGTAATTTTCCACTGTGCTCAGTCTGGCATAGAGTGCATCTCCAACAATTCTGTCCACTTCCAAAACACTGGTGCCCCCCTCCTTTTTGGGTCTATTACCACAGCTGTTATTTTATACAATCTACCTTTTCCTATTGTATGTACCTGATTTTTCTGTTGCCTCATTCACAAGTGTGTTCTTCCCTCTTAGTGTGTTACCCCATACCCTTCCAGTCATGCCTGTCTCAACCTGCTGAATAATTCCTTTGTCTTACTAATCTTTTACATCTCTGACTTCATTCCCCAACTTTCTACTCTCAAAAGAACAAAAAAGGACACCTGTTCCTCAAGAAAAAATACATAAATAAATATGACATGTACAAAGTTCTTAACTTCACACATCACTGAATAATGCACCCAGATGATT
The DNA here is from genome assembly GCF_019279795.1 of Protopterus annectens. Classification (NCBI taxonomy): domain Eukaryota; kingdom Metazoa; phylum Chordata; order Ceratodontiformes; family Protopteridae; genus Protopterus; species Protopterus annectens. Next base: position 16,555,489 of record NC_056734.1, read on the forward strand.
TGGTTTAGTTGTTTATCTTACAAAGTACACTATTTTGCTACATTATTTGTGATTTCATTTTCAAATCAATTCTAAAATAATAAGATGACATGCTTATTGAAAAATGAAATTAAGAGTCATGGTCCTATCCCACCTGCATTTTTATTATTCTTGTACAGCTAGCCAGCTATTCTGCCATCTGTTTGCTTGCCATTTTCATCTTTGTCCTGTCCTCCTACTTCCAGCCTTTAATCTGGCAAATAAATAGATAAAACAACACACACATGGCTGAAAATGTCTCATAAACAGAAATGGCTATTTATCTACCCATTTGTTGCAGAACAATTGGGATAGAGTAATGTCACTGGGCACTGCTAAGCATAGGTAATGATGATTCTCCTTCTATGACCAACATTAAGAGAATTATAGGTTCATAGATTAGTACTAGGCTAACTGCCTTTGTGGGCCGTTTTAAGCCTAGCCAATTACCCCATGTGAGAACCAAACCCTGCGCCTATGGCTTCTAAGGCAAACACCTTAACCATTATGCCACCCTCCTATTCATTCACAAAGAGTTTGCCATAATTCATGCACTTGAGCTAAGCAATGGTGCATGTACATAAGCAAGTCTGACATAAATGAAAGTAATGTGCGTTGTACTGCTTTCTGTAACATCTTACACGATTCAAAGTATTAGTGATGTGAGGAATCTATTCTTGCCCTGTCTGTGCAGGGTTTAAATTCACTGAGGGTGAGATATATTGTTTTCCATTTTTATTCTCAGTCTGCAAGTGTCTTACATTCAGCAGGTAAATATTTAACATTTGCAGACTGACATCAATAAATGAATAATTGAAATCCTTTGAATTTTTCTCTTGATACCACTCAACAAATTATATACAATTACTTGATATGTCTCACGTATAATCCCATGCAGAGAGCCTTACTTGCAACTCTGGATAATGCACTTATATGTGCAATATAATTAGCAAAGATGGGTTACCGTCCATTGAGTTATATCTTTCCTTGTTACCCACATTCATCCTGTTCAGTCTCTTATTTTGCCACCTTTGTGATTTCCCTTTTGAACATTCCATTCATCTGCAAGTTGTCAGACACATGCTGTATAAGTTATTCTCTGGCTTCATATTATACTACACATATCACATCTGGTGAGCCAACACACCCAGACAGTATTAACAATAATTATATCATATTCTTGGGTCTATATTAGAAGTGCAAGGTGTACTTACCCGAATATGTAAACTCCGACACGTCTTCATCGAACCCCAAAAACATTGATCGTCCTGAAGTGCGAAATCTGAAACGTCGAATCGTCATAGTTGGCCCTTCTGAGGTATAGCTCCGTAAGGTAAGTGTGTGATAGTTACGGACCTTAGGGTTAGGGTGTGGGTTAAGGTAAGTCCATAGTTGGTAATGTATGTGAGATTTAGTGTAGGGTTAGAAGTAGGGTTTTGTAAAGTGTATGTGTGTGGATTATTTAGTTTGTTTGGGTATAACTTCTTAAGGTAAGTGTGCGATAGTTACAGACCTTAGGGTTAGGGTGCGGGTTAAGGTAAGTGCATACATGGTGATATATACAAGATTTAGTGTAGGGTTAGAAGTAGGGTTTAGTTTAGGGTTAGAAGTAGGGTTTTGGTTAGTGTATGTATGTGGTTACTTTAGTTTGTTTGGGTAGGTAGTATGTAGCGGGTGGTGGGGTGGGACAACTATGATGGTTCGAGTTTTTGAATTTTGCGGTTTAGGGCATTTGGTGTATTCACGGTTTGCGGAATATGTGTCAGTGTTTTAGTATTCGGTGACTAGGGCTTTTGCACTTTTAATATAGACCCCATATTCTTCCCTCTGTTATATACACAATTGCAGATATGTACCATATATTAATATTTCTAAGAAGACAGTCTGAAGTTTATTCAGTGAAAGAGTAGATATAACAGCATTCCAAAATTGTTATATCCTTTGAAAAGAAATGAGCATGTTCCATGCTTTTTCACAATGAGATAAAGGTAAAAGTCTCTGTTCTATAAGTTTTTATTTCATTAACCCTTTAACTGCTAGTTTACCCAGCATCAGTCTCCATAGAAAGTCCTGTAGTTAATATACTCTGGCAAATCTAAGCTGATATTCTATGACTGTTCACAAAACAGTGGTAGTGTGAGTAATCCATGGTCTAATATAACAAAATGTATGCATTATGAACTCATATCACAATTTTATTTGTGTTAAAATATTCTGAAAAGATATTCTCCATCCAAGATATTTTGAATTATATTGTTTAGCAATATAGTTTCCTACAGTTTTATGATTATTTATTAAGGCAGAATCCCAAACAGCAATAAATTGCATTTATAATAGTCTACCTATTAAATCAGTATCCTTAAATGAGATATATCCAGTAAAAAAATAAAGAAGCAATAAACACAATGTGGTTATACACACTTAATCTACTGTCGGTGGTTTGCAGTATACTATATTTTTTATATGTTTTTATGGGATTCAGTCTACAATCCCATAAAAAACTGAAAAATATGTCTAGTACCTATTTTACTCTATCTTTAAGAAAGAGATACCCATTGCCCACATACCCAAGTTTACCAAGAATAATAGAACATAACAAATACGCTTTCTTCTGGAAGGACAAGGAAAATGCCTTCCAGCTATTAACAATATTCTTGACCATATTCAATAACTTATCCTACTGTTGTACATAGATAGTCTCATTTCCATATGCGTAATATTTTTATGCTATCTGTGTGAAAGGAGATGACAGGAAAAATGAAAGATGTTCCAAATCCTTTACATTTTGCTATGTCAAGGAGCAATCTTACACTATTCAAGGTATGCTCTAAAACTTGAAATAAAGACAAGAAGCCTCCTTTATTATTATCAATAATGTTTAAATCATCAGCATAATATATAAAATATTGTAAGGGTACCTTGGATATTACATTCACTGGGGAACGAACACTGGCTAGAACACTAAATAAGAACATAATTCATAATTAAAGTAACAGGTCACTGAGGGTCACCCTTGTTTAACACCCCTACAGACTGGAATTTTCTGGGCTAAATGTCTGTTAACTGATGGTCTGACCTACACATTTCTCTAAGTACCTTGCAAGACAGATATAATGGCACTATGGCTGTTACAACCTTTTAAAGTGTCCCATAAACTGGAATGCACTACTTCTTCAAAAGCGTTTGACAAATCACAGTACCGTAAAAGTCCATTAATGTGCTGAATACTAGAAATTACCGTATTTATCACAAATAATACTAACCACATACTCCAAAAATCCCTGGATGAAACAATTTCACAGTCATTTTGGTTAACAATTAATGAAGTATGTTGTAGACAATTTTATCAGTATTAATAAGTGTTAATGGCCTCCAGTAAGTTAACAATGTTCTATCTCTTTTTTTATAAATACATTTCAAACTACTTCACAAATAGTAGTATCATTAATACTAAACTGTAACCGTTCATTAATCACCTGCAAAAAATGTTTTTTTATTAAATGATGACATTGCAGTATAGTAAGAAAAAGGTATACATTCTAGTCCAGATAGTCTATAGGTTTGATTAGGATAGTATTGTCATAGTCAGTGGAAGGGACCATACCTGCTTCACGGCTGCATATTGTTCATACATTTTAGCTATACACTGCTATATAATAAAGATTATCATTCTGCATCTGAATATATGTACTGTAGGCAATCCATTAGACTAGTCCCTTTTTTAATATTTTTTATTCAAAAAGGTGGATACCTCTCTTTTTGTTCGCCTGGCAACATAGTTTTGTTTAAATAGCAAAACTTTTACTCTGTTATCTGTATAGTCTTCAGACGTCTTTCTAAAAGAGTCAATGAAGAAGTGTTATTATGGTGCAATGAATGAGCATAACCTTTACTTAACTTAGCATATTCTTTTTTACTTTCCACCCACATATCATTTTCTGTAAGACAATAAAGCTTCTTATATTTAGTTTTGTAAGTATGCCACCATTCAGTCCAAATGGTGCAAAAGTTAATTAGTGTAGTGTGCTGATGCCAGCATTTGTCAGACCCACATCTAGTAACATTTGTAATTCTTTTACCTACCTTTATACAGGATTTATTCTTAGATAAAGAAAATATCGAGACTGCATGGTCTGATATCAAAAAATGTTTTTTTTTTTTTTTTTGAATGCAGATGAGTATTCAAAATAGTCTATTTATGTTGCCAGTTCCCTGTAGGCCCTAAACTAGCGTTCAGTGTGTGAAATGACCACATAAAACGGCACCTATGAAAATTGTAACATCCTTGTTTATTTATCCTTATGGTTTTCTAATTTGGCAATTTGAATCACCTACTAAAAGAATATTCATAGAAATTGAAACATGACTTTAATGTAGGAAACAATTGTTTATAAGTTTTCAATTTAGTAGGTGCATATACATCAATAAAATAGATGAGGACAAAAGGGCCTATGCAATCACATGTAAAAAGTCTGCCAGGAATAGGAATAACTGAATCTAACAATGCTAGACTACTTTTAAATAGTATGGCAATACCATTGTATAAACCTTGGCCAAAGAATCAATTTTATGACCTTACAATACCTGTGCCTAGTGTTGTTGACTAGGAATCAACAAACATCCAAAAACAGCAAATGTCCTCATGAATAGTCTTACAACTTTCCATTATGACTAAATGCCTTTTTTCATTAATAATACTATTAACATTAAGAAAGCATACAGTTTTTTTGCAGACTGTTACCCTTCTTCAGTTTTCTTTTCTTGACCCCCATTTACCAATAGTATTAGAAACATCTACGGTGGTGTCACTAAGCTCATTTTCTATAGAACCTATGTCTTCCTGGCCACCTTTATCCCCTTCATCATCTATAACATTAGTACTGTGTCAGATTTGTTCATCTATGTCACTGGCTTCGCTCATGACATTAGACATGACACAGTCTGGCCACTCAGTGGTACTTTAGCAGCCAGACTTTTTTATTGGTATATGCTTGATTTACAACAGTGTTTAAATGACCAAATTGACAAAATGTTAGGTATAGTCAGTCCAGTGCTCCTAGAAGGCGAAGTTTTTTGTTTTTATTAAAGCCAGGATTCATACCAGATAGACCAATCGAACAAAAAAAACCAACCAAGTCTTCATCAGAAGATAGAAGAATCAAAGATCAGAAGAAGCTTTCTTCTGATGATGACTTTGTTGTTTATGTTGAAATGTACATATTGTCTGGCTACTTTTGGCTTTTTTAATAAGAAATTTTTCTATAAAGAAACCTTCTTTGGTTTCCTTTTTATTTGGATACTCCTGGCAACAACAGGCAGGTTGGTTGGACTGTCCAATCAGGATGCATGTTTTTGAATGGCATTGAGCCATTATTGTGAAATGTGTATGGAAGTTATGTGAAGGAGGTTATCACTTTCTAACAAAATATATTTCTGGATTCTTCTGCCATTGTTGAGCTTGGAAGTTGGGAGATGTGGTTTCTTATCCCACATCCAAATTGCTAATTCGGTTTTTGCACACCTTGTGTTGTTCGCTTTTGCTTCACCTTTTCATCTCAGTCAGTCAAGTACTCACATTTTCAAAGTATTCTATGGTTAAAAAATAAACAAATAATACACACGCCAAGAATAAGCATAACATTCAAAGTCTTCTCTTGCTTTATTCTAATTTCTTTGATAGATCATTGTACTCATGCGATGATTTCTGCTGTCATTACAACCTTGTCTTCAAATACCCTGGGGCTTGCATATATTTTTAGTACCTTTCTGTTTGCAAGCTGCTACATGTCCAACATTTCAGAGATATATCTTCCATGAACCTTGCACATTGACTACTTCCCTTACTAATGCAGTTGTATAAATCATGCAAGTGTGTCATATTTTGGTTCAATTCCCATGACAACTTTAGTTTTTTTCTCTTTTTTGTTCTGTTTTTTTTTAAATGTATCCACACATCCTACCTATAGTTACCAGGTATGTGTTTTATGACTTCTTGTTCTCTAACATTTACAGTGCCTTACTTTTCCAGTACACTGTGGATATACTGGCACATTGACTTAATTGCTGAAA
>NC_056734.1:16569075-16724075 GCF_019279795.1 Protopterus annectens
TCTCTAAGAAATAACTAGGTGTCTTTATGGGTATCAATAGTGTCAGGTATAAAGTTGTGTAGATTTAATATATTTACATAGTTATGTTGCTGGTACTCAGAGTTATATGCACACAACTCTGAAATAATAAGTCCAGTTAATTATATCATACCATGCAGTGTATTATGAGCTAAATTCTCCACTGCTCTAATTGTGTTATTGTTAGAATGTACTTGTGTTCAATCTAAAATGTGTTTTGCATAATATCCTGTTACAGCATGGCACAGATGGACTGACGTGAATGAATTATTTACTGTATGCTCACTAACTGATACATATTACTTTAAGATGACTAGTGCATGCAATTGTATGCACAATGTAACTACAATCTCTATTATATGCTACATGAAATTTATTTAGAAGATGTGTTGTACGTAAATAATTGTACTTCTGTATAAATTATATCCAATCTAACTGCAGTCCTTGTTATGTTGGGTGAAAAATATTAAGGGTAGTGGTTATCTGTAAACAACAGTGCTTCTTGATGAATTATATCTAATTGTTATATTATGTGGTTATCCCTAAGTTTACTCTTACTTTAAGGTCCTGGGTTGAAGCTGAAATGGTTCCTTGGACCAATCAGTTTACCTATTCTAGAAACTTTACTGAATAAATAAACTTTTCTGACTGTATACAAGCAGAACTTGCTGACGATTAAACTTGATATTTCAGTATACCTTATGGTTGGAAGAAGTGTGACATGACATTTTATAATTGTTAAAAGTTTGCCACATCTAGTTGAAGCTTCACTATCATAAAAAACTAAATATTTGGTTAAATGGTGCAGTACATGTATTCAAGAACATGGACATTATTGTTACAAGAATTTTCCAAAACAAACAAACAAATACAAAATCCTTTCCCATTAGAAGCTTTGGAAGCTAGACAATTTCCTGATAAAACAGTTACTTAGAACTCAGAAGAAGGTGTCACAGTGGTAACAAAGCATACAAATGTACTAATATTGGAAGTCACAGCATTATAAGGCACCTGAGATGACTGGAGCTATGATTGTTGCATACTTTTCATTAATTGAGGTAACTTTTCCAGGCCGAATATACACACTGAAACTTTGAAGGCCAAGTCCATGCAAGGGGGATATAATTTGTCTGATTCACTGTGCTAAATATTACTTGGTTTAATCAGATGTAGTCTAGGAGTGTATTTCACCCTTATAATTATTTATGAAAATCATGTAAAACTTCAGGTTTTATAGTAATTATGTGAAGGGTTTGTTTACCATAGGGGCATATTATATGGTCACTGTAGTCAGCTGTGTATATCGTAATTACATTCTTATGTCCTTTACTTTTTCCCTGATTTTTCTTTACCTGACCACTTTATTTTATCCAAATATTTTTAATTTCCTCCCAACATTCACTTCTGGGAACTCTGTTGTTGCTAACAGTTATCTCTCATGAGTTTCTTCAAATGCCAACCCCCTTAATATCTAGAATGCAGACCCTAGGTACTACTCAGTCTAAAATCTGGAACTGAAGTCTCTGTAAATGCTGACTGGGTGAGGATAGGAACCATTACCATGCCGCAGCTGGTTATGAACCCTCTATGGGACTGATGTATTGTGATTTCAAATGAATGACGTGCTTCTGCCTACTATACTCCACGTCTGTAACTCTCCCTTACTGAAAATGAAGCCATACCTGACATATCTGTGGTCTCCACCAGAGCTTGTGGACACAGCAAAGAAACTCACCCCTCTCCAGGATAGGAGAGCTGGAAAATGGCTGCTTCCTCCTACTCCATCCAGCTGACATGTCCAGTAGCCCAGGCTCCAGAACTCACGTTACTGAAAGCACAGACTAACATCATACATTGGAACCAATGTGCTAGATCTGTCTCACTCTACCACCACATTTTCATGAAGTAATGTATGCTCATATGATGAAACTTTTAGTGATTATGGAGATGAGTCTATGACATCTGGGAAGGTTACTGGAAAAGCACACCCATACTCTACCACAACTTGCTGTGAAGGAAAGGTTAAATTGATTTTGCTTTCTTACATTTTGCATTGCTTTATTGCCTTCTATTCTGTATATTGTGATTTGTTTACTTTACACTGTATTTTACTTGTATTCTGCTTTTAGTTGCATATTAAAACTAGGAAGGAGACCACAGCTGTGTCTCTTGTGAGTTACACAGAAGTAAGAATAGGTCAATTAAGGTTAATTATCTGTGAACTGAGGGTAGAGCTAGGAACTAAACCTTCTATTGGACAGTAGTCTCTCCTTTGATAATCACATTGCCACAGTAGTCAGGAAATCCTTCTACATGACAAACCTCATCACAAAAGGTTTCTCATCCAGGAAAAAAGAGGTCATTGTTCCCCTCTACTCATCACTCATTAGACCCATTATAGAGTACAACACCCCTTTTGGTATGTACCTCACAAGACATCTACAATAACTGAAAAGGCCACAGAAATACCTCACAAAGAGGATTACCGGCCTCAAACAGATGCCCTATGCAGACCTTCTCAAAAACCTCCAGCTTTACTCTGTCGCATATCGCCTACTCAGAGGTGATCTCTGCCTAACATACAAAGCTAAGTCAAACTCAGAGCTATTGGACATGCTCCACGTAAAGAAATCCCAATCCCTCCGAGCTACACGCTCTAGGGACCTAAACCTTGTCACCACAATAAACAGAACATGCTGGAGGGATAGATTTCTGTCTCAGAGACTTCCTATACTCTGGAACAAACCAAACATATTGATATCAAACAAACCTCCTCATTAGCACTCTTCAAGAAAAATCTTGATGATTGGATGGGAGATAGAAAATTCACCCCAGGGATCACTTCTGTGGCTCTGCTTGACAGGGGCACAGGAAAATAATTTTCTTGGGTGGCAAAAGCCAGGGTACCGTTTGGCTAGGCTTATATAGGCCCTAGGGCCAATAGCCTAGTACCTACCTATGAACCTATGAACCTATTTAAGGGGTAAAATAAAACATTTCAAAGCTTTACTGGAAAGGTTCACCCAGACTCTTTACACTGTGTTTTACTTGTATTCTGCTTTTAATTGCCTATTAAAACTAAAAAACAGATCACAGCTATGTCTCTTGTGAGTCACACAGAAATTAACTGTCTTTGAAGTTGCCTGTCCCTTATGTTAATTTGACAACATATCTTCTTCCCTCTCCCCCATGTTGTGAGTAAGCACAAAATTGTGAATTAATTCCCCTTAAACTATTTAAATTTATTGGCCATCCCAGTGCTTTCCATAGAACAAGAATACAAAGTGTCAACCCCCATTTATTCTATCTTTCTCTTTTAAAATTAGTGGCTCTCCACTTAGCTAGCTAATGCTTACATTACTCCCTCTTTCAAATCTAACTGCTTATGGTACACTGCAGTACTTAGGATGTTAACCTATTTTTTTCCATCTTACCTTTAAAATCTGCAACATCTATTGAAAGCCGCCAATTATTGGAGAGCCCACATTCTGCCTGTCAGTAGTCATCTTGGGATTAGTGCTTCTGTTTTCTCATAGTGAGAGAAGGAGCACAGGGATATTATTTCTTGGAGACTGCTGATCACCAGAAAGCCTAATAACTGCTTCATAGGTGGTAGTTAGGAAGTTGTGCTTATATTCTGATAATTGTGAGAGAAGGAGCAGAGTGCATTGATTCTTGACTGTTTTTGGTTGGGGAGTGTCTGTACTTGATGTTCCTGACTGGTCTGGTTGCTATTTACGGCATCTACAAAGAAAAAGCTACAACAAGCCAACCTCAGAATATCTGCCTAAATACTTCATCCTTAAATTTTCAAGCTCTACGTATTAGTTTCCTCTCAAGTGTTTGGCAGTGCCCTGTATAGACACAGACACCTTGAGTGACATTCTTCCTGTAAAAGCACAATTGAAATTTTACCAGTTCCTAGTTGCACGCAGGATGAGCTTGCAGTGACAAGCACTGTCAACAGAGTTGCAAACCAGATATTCCTGACATTGCTTTATATTGTCACTCCAGCTGTCTAATCAACAAAAAAGGGTCTGATGCTATGGATATGAGCTTCCTCGCTATTTCCATTACTAGCTTGGTGGATATGGGCATCATGAGGCAATGTAGAAATTGCCTCATGTTTACTGACAACCAGTTAATTCTCAAACAAACTGAGAGAGATATATTATACAATGTCACTGGAGGTAAAGCTCTTACATACAAGTATTCTTAATGTCAATAAGGTTGTCAGTAACACCCACCCTGCATCCATCTCACACAATTCAAAGAAGACATATAGACCAGCATGTGCTGAAGCAATAAAATCTAACATTCCTAAACCTCAAAGGCCTCCTAGACAAAGTTGACATAACAAATACCCTCAGCAGCCCCAAATGCACGCTTTCAAAATAACACCCACATCAACACATACAGCCACATACAGACACATCTCATGGAGCCTCTACTTCTAAGCCCAAAAGGCAAGTCACCACAAAATCAAAAAATATGTTCATTGGAGACTCCATTGTGAGACACAGTGATACCCCTTTCACCAGGCTGAGTAAGGAGAAAGTCATGGTCAGTTGCTTATCAGGGGGTAGAATCCACCAAATTATGCATACACTCAAGTCATTGGACCATAAGTGCTAGTATGACTCAGTCATAGTTCATATGTGTGTAAATGACCTGAGACATGCCTCCCTAGACTAGTTGAAGAGAGACATCATGGATCTCTCAGAATATTTTTCCAGGCTGATATGAGCTTAGCATTGAACAGCATTTTACCTTCTTAAAAGATGATGTCACAATACGAATAAAAGATAACTGACTGTAATAATTGGCCTAGTTTCTGGTGTTATTCTAAGGGGTGCAATATATATCAGCATGGAAGGAGATGATCAACAGATCAGGTTGCTATGTCAGGGATGGTCTGCACTTCTCCCCTCTAGGCTTTCGAGTATTAGCTAAGACTTTGTCTTCCCCATACTGTTGTTTTTAGGCAATGCCAAAATGAAAGTACTTCCGACATAGCAAATCAAAATCAAGATAATCTAAAGGTATCACTGCTCAATGTTAGGAGTCTAAACAAAAACTTTCCTCCCTAGAAGTTCACTTAACCCTAGAGAATGCTTGCATCTGTGCAGCCATTGAGTCATGGTTTAAAGCTGCTGAGAGCAAACCGACAGTGCAAATGCCTTCCACACATTTAAACAAGCTACTACAAAGACAGGGGAGTAAAGGTGAAAGTTTCTGATTTACATCAAAAATAAATATATATCATACCTGGTCAAAGAGGACAATGCACTTGAGCTACTCCATGTTCAAATCACCATGTGGGAAATCCAATTTCACTTCCCTGTAAGCTATAGGTCCCCCTCTATGACCTAGGAAACCAGTCCCCTTCTATGACGCAGGAAACCAATACTATGTATTTAAACTTATTGAAACACTCACCATCCAGCCCAATACCATATTCATGGGCAACTTTAATTACAACTGAATTAACTGGGAGTCCCATATGACACCAAACGTACAGGCACAGAGATTTGTATATTTTGTAAATACAAACTCTCTGGACCAGATTGTCAATACACCAGCCAGGGGTGCCTCCATACTGGATTTGGTCCTCAACAATATGGGAGAGTGCTGCACCCCCACCCATGGAATGTCTTCCCTAGTAAGGTCAGACCACAAAATGGTCTCCTTTGAAGTAAAAATAAAACATCGACTCCCACCCTGGAATATTCAGGAACTACCCTAAGGCTAACTTCCTGCTATTAAGTGATAACCTGGCAACATTTCAAGCCGCCATAAACCCTGAGAACACTGCCACCTATGCAGAACTGTTCATGCAAACCATATAGAGGCATGTTAATAGCTGCACAGAGGCAGCTATACCCAGCAAGAAGAAGTGCAGAACTAACTCAAGAAATAATCCACCATGGTGGTATCACAAAATCAGTAGGCTGAATAACAGAAGGAAAAATATCATGGCAAAAGTTAGGAGGTGCAGCACCCAGGAGGATAAAAGTACTCCCATCAAACTAAACAAACAACTCAGAGGGCAAATAAAGTATACTAAAGCCAGTTGAAGTAAATTTGTCCTCCCAGGCCAAGGGCAACCACAGGACATTCTTTAGGCATGTCCACAACCTCAAATAGAATACATAATTGTGCATAGAGCTCTTTGTAAATTGAGCCATCTATACTGAACCAGAGGATATAGCAAACCTACTAACCAACAAGTTCAAATCCAACTTTACCCCCCCCCCCACCACCACCAACTTTGCTTAGGAAAGACCATCAAGTATAATTCTCACTGCTATCACTAGGGAACAGTTCTTTAATTAAGGCCAAGAACACTGCATCATGGGCCCAGACAATATCCTAGGATGCCTTCTAAATAGCATGAAACATGACATATAAGGATCTCTTGAATTGCTATTTAAATGTAGCCTCCAAACTGGCTTTCTGTCTCTTGAATGAAGAACAGCAACAGTCATTTTTCTGCACAAAGGTGGGCCATCTACAGACTCTGGAAACTACATGCCCATAAGTCTTTCTAGTCTTATTTTCAAAGCCATGGAAATAATTATTTTGGAAATGATCAATAATTATATAGTAAACCTCCAGACACTGCACCAAACTCAGTTTGGCTTCATTAAGGGCAGGTCATTCCTACTCAGCCTGGTTGACATCTTTGAGAATGTCACTAATGCAGAGCAAAATGTTGCATACTACCCACCATCACTTGGCCATGGCATTTGACACAATACCCCAGGCAGGCATTGTTGATGAGCTCAAGTGGTTAGGTACATACCTGTATACCAATCGGTGGATAGCCAACTGGCTCACAGACAGGACCCAAGAAGTTAGAGCTGGGGAGTCCACCTCTACAAAGAGGACTGTTACAAATGAAGTCCCTCAGGGATTGGTCCTGGCTGACTAAATTTGTAGATGATTGCAAATTAGGAGTTTTTATTGAATCCCATACTGGCACAAGTGTTCTCCAGGAAGGGCTGACATAAATAACTGGTGTCAGAGTTATGGTCTAAAACTAAAAGCCAAGAAATGAATAATAGTATCCTTTGGGAAGTCATCCACCCCTGGTAACTGTCATATTGACAGCAGACCCCTTACAACTGACCCAGTAGTCAAGGACTTAGGGACACAAATAAACAGCAATCTAGACTTTGACCATCATGTGTCTACAGTAGTGAGGAAATCATTCTATGTTGAGCAAGTTATAAACAAGGGTATGGCATCTAGGTCCAAGAAAGTCATTGTTCCACTGTATTCAGCATTCATCACACCTATCACTGAATATAATATCCCTTTGGCATGTACCTAACCAGGCATAGCCAACAAATGGAATGTCCACAAAGGTTCCTCACTAAAAGAATGCAGAGCATAAGTAAAATGTCCTATCCGGACTGCCTCTAGGCTCTATCCCTGTATTCTGTCTCCTACAGACTGTTGAAGAGAGAGCTCTAAGCCTGGTGTACAGGATATTGTCAGACCCCAGTCTGATGGATATACTGCATATCCACAAAACAAACAGCACCAGAATTACCCATTCTAAAGTCTTAAAGCTTGCTATCCACAGAACAAACAGCACCAGAATTACCCATTCTAAAGTCTTAAAGCTTGCCTGTGATATAAATAGGACCTGCTGGAGAGACAGTTATGTATCCCAGAGTCAACTCCATCTCTGGAGCAGGTTCCCCATCCATGTGAAGCAGAGTTCCTCCCTAACCCAATTTAAGTGTAACTTGGACAATTGGATAGGGAACAATACATTTGTCCCTGGTTTGGCACCTATGTCTCTAATGGACACAGACAACCTGTAAGTGTTTCATCTTACAGGACCCTGCTTGTAAATAGTTCATCTCTCATGCCCCTGCTTAAATTTATCAAGGTTACTAGAACTTGTCAGAGATTTGGAATGCATGGCTAGGCTTAAAAGGTGGTTGCGGTCATTAGCTTATTAAACACCTATGAACCTTGAACCTGTATGCATGTGACATGGAGTTAACTTTATTAGTAGTAAATTGTTCATAATGTGTGGATGAGACTTGAGATGATGGATGTGTTACAGTGCAAAACTCGTCTTATGTAACTGAGAGTGATCATGAATGTTTGAGGGTTTACTGTTGACCTATTGAGTAGTTTGTGTTGTTCACCCTCCATGGTAAAAAAGGAGTTTGGGATTTAAAAAGAAGGAATATTTTTCTTAATCCCCCTCATTACATGGGATTTTTAACCTGTCTAGTACATGGAAAACCAGACAGTATAACCATCATTTCAAAGGTACCGAAAATTTAATGAAAGAGAGAATGTATCTTACATCTCCCTATTTCAGAAGCAAGATTACATATCCTTTTGTAGTAAAATTTCACACTGTCACTTTGAAAATGTGGTTATATTTCTCTATCATTTTTGCCTGTCTGTTCTTTTACACATTTCTGATTAGTATCCCCCATTTTTACTGGAAGTGGGAAGGGTTATGTGCTAGTTGCCATTTAAATATTATGCTATTTCGTTGTCCAGATTTTTGGCCAGATGCATCTACTTTTCAAGGGCCTTTGTTCATGTTTTCTGTGTCTACAAATTGAAAAGTATGCTGGTTATTATTATTATGCCTTTCTATGGGGGGGGGGCTACCTGATTATTGTTGAAATGCTTGCTTTTACATGCCATACTGTCACTTTATCTCAATTTAGACTCAGTATTGGAGAAGTATTGGAGAAGCAGAAATCATTCTGCTCAGACAAGAAACTTTGTGTTTCTCCAAAATACTTTGATTTATAAATATATTTAAAATACATACAAATTGTTTGCTGCTGGATGATCTTTAAGCAAATATTTGCACGGGTGTGAATTATTAAGTTGAGCAGTTAACAATCTGTCCTATCATTCTGTGCCAATAAGTGATGTTTGTTCCTAGCTGGCCACACACACACACACACACACACACACACACACACACACACACACACACACACATGCACTACCCCTTCATACACATACATATACTGCAACAAAACACAGTGAAACACATGCGCACTAACACACACAATCATAGTAACACAGACACAACACAATTTAGTCAGCCTCCCCTGTTGTGGAATGGAGATGACATAGCTGATGCAGTCATGCACATTTGCATTCTCCCAACACACACACACACACACACACACACACACACACACACATATAAATGCAGACATACATACAATCATCCAGAGCCATAATACTCTGCATCTATGATCTCCTCATCCATAGCAGCAGCATGTCATTTCAGGCAATGCATGGTCATCCTACACATACTGCACATGCACATATATTCACAGTAATATACATAAAACCACAGAACCATTCACACTATATCTTCATACCTGTTATTATTGCTATTACATATCCTTTTATGCACACATACTGCTTAACTTACATGGTAATCACACCCTGGACAGATTTCTCACTGAAATGTATTGATGCACATGTGTAAATTTCTGTGTGGCTATATGTATGCATTCTGTGCCCTGATCTATATGGTTATTGTGCTGTGTGCACTTATGCATTTTGAGGACTAATGTGCACGATAACTGTGCTATGTGCACTTATTCCTTTAGTACACTGTTCTGCATGGTTATTTTGCTGTGTGCACGTGTGCATTTTGTGCACTGCTCTGCATGGTTATTGTGCTGTGTGCACTTATTCCTTTAGTACACTGTTCTGCATGGTTATTTTGCTGTGTGCACATGTGCATTTTGTGCACTGCTCTGCATGGTTATTGTGTTATGTGCACTTATTCATTTAGTACACTGTTCTGCATGGTTATTTTGCTGTGTGCACGTGTGCATTTTGTGCACTGCTCTGCATGGTTATTGTGCTGTGTGCATTTGCACATTCTGTACACTGCTCTATGCGGTTACTGCATAGTATGGAGTTCTAGGAATCACCATACTGAGAAATGTTACTTCCAGAACAGAGCACAAGGATGTCAATGGGCCTCATTAGCACAGACCATGGCAGTGTACTGCTACTTCTACTAACATTTCTACCCCAGTAATCACATATTTTTATATCCAGTACTGCTACTTCCAGCAGCTTTTCTACCCCAGCAATCACATCTTCTAATACCCTGTACTGTTACATCCAGCAATTGTTCTAACCCAGTAATCACATTTGATACCATTTATTGCTACATCAACCAACCTTTCTACCTAAATAAGAACCACATCACCAGTCAAGCTAAAATACATCTTTTTGCAGAGGATAGTTTGCTAACTATGGGAGATTTAATTTATTCAATTGAAGAAATGGGTAAGGAAATTGGAAAGTTTCAGGAAGAATCCCTTCTGAAATGTAACAATAATACTAAAACTGAAACTTTAGTGTTAAATAATTTACTAGATAACAAGTTTAAAGATAAATATAAATATAATTGAGAAGGAAAAGAACTAAAATGTTTAGGAATAAAAATCTATCAAGGTATGAGTAAGATTATTAATAATAATTTTGAAAAAAAATAAATGCAGAAGTGTTACTTCTTATTAAAAATTGAATGGATTTTGTTTTACTTTTAAGGGTAGGTTAGTACTTATTAAAATATTTACATTACCCAAGATAATATACATATTGCATTCAATAGCTTTAATGCCTGGCAAAAAAAAAAAAAGAAAGAAAATGGAAAAAAATGTTAATTTCATTCTTATGGTCTCCTTAAAAGCTGTGACTTGCTTAGATAAATCATATAATACTGTGGGAGCATGGTAGTATGAACTTCCCAGATGTAGAATCATATATTATTGCTGCAAATTGTAACTCTATTATACTCTGGATGGACTCAACTTACACTAGTCAATGGAAAACCATTCAGGAGTAGATTTTATTAAATTCTTATAAATGTATTAAATTTGATAAATTAGAAATATGTAACAATCTTTTCATCTGGTTAATAAAATTTACCTTAGAAGGAAATTAATTTCAGTCTTTAGACTATGCATATACAACATCAGTTCTTAAAACAGTTAAGAAATGTGTTTTCAAAACTACATTAATATCAGAATGGACTTTTTTGTGCTTTCTCATTGTGCACACCTCTAGAATTTAGGAAACTCAGAACCATGTTAAAACAAATGTACTAAAAAGGAATGGGTTAGTATTATAGACTTATAGTTTTGAAAAAGGAAACGCTAAGTCACCAGAATATTTGATGAAAGATTATAAGCTGGATAAGTCTGTTAATCAGTTAATATTACCCATCAGTAAGAAATTAAATGAATTTGTAGACAATATAAGTGAGGAGCCACACAAAATAATATAAGTGAGGATGATCAGAACACTCTTTCCCCATTATATGAATACAGGAATGTTATCATTTAAGGTAAATTGACCTGCAAAGGAAGCTTGCCAACTTATATAATTAATTATAAATAATAATAATTTGGATTCAAAATTCTGGAACTTTTTAGATAGTAGTGGACTGAGGGATTCAATAGATGTTAATAATAATAATTTGTTACTTAAATTAGTTAGTCAAACTTCAAGTTTATTCTGGAAAGTTTTTATGTGGAAATATATACACAGAATGATTGCTATATCTATAAAATTTCTAAGTTTGGTAAAATGATTTCTTCAATTTTTGGTGATGTAAAGATGTTGAAGATGATTGGGCACATATGTTTATGGACTGTGACAAATTAAATGCATACTTGAAAAAGATAAGTATGTTTTTAAGAGGTTATGGTCTTATTGTTCTTCAATAGATAAATAATACAAATGAATGTTCCACTTGCTTTATCTATAAAAGCCAAACAACAAAAAAAATGTTCTAGAGTCCCCTGGCAGTAGCTAGAAAACGTATTACTAAAAAACTGGAAACCAAACTCAGTTCCTACATTCAATGAATGTTTAGTTTAAACAGCAATACTATGCAAAACTGAAAAAGAAGCTTTCAGGTTAAGATCTATAAATCATACCATGACTTTTAGTGGTTGGTTTGGAATATCCTTGAAATGCTGCTATTGAAACACAAAGACTCTTAATGTTTTAATTGTATAAGATTATCTTAATGGTTTAACGTAATACTAAAACTGCATAACAGGGTGATGTTCAATTTCTTCATTTCTGTGTATATATTGTAAATATGTAAAATTAATAAAAAATGTCTTTAAAAATAAGTTAATTGCTTTACTCACATAAAGACCACTTTGAAACTATCTCAGAAATTACCACTGCACCTGGCTCTTTAAAGCATTAGACTGTAATTCATCATGCAGGTTATAAGTAGACTTGTGTGTGTGTGTGTGTGTGTGTGTGTGTGTGTGTGTGTGTGTGTGTGTGTGTGTGTGTGTGTGGTTGCAATGACCTCCTGGTTTCATGGGATTTTCTTTTCTGACTATTTATTTAAATACTTATAAGGTTTTTGTATTTTGTGCTGATCCAATACATTGCATGTGTTTCTACTCATTTAATTTAGGACACTTTGTATAACCATTGTCTGTGTAGATCTGCTATGAGCTATTCCTTTAAAAGCAGTGATCTTCAACAAATAACAGCTCTGCTATGCACATTAGATGGGTGATAAGGGTAGTATGACTGTTGTGATGAAAATAGTAGCTGTAAGGCATTTGCTTATATTTGTCTGTGAATACTCATTGGCTGAATGTACTTCACAAAAGGCATATCCTAATTATATATTTCATAAATGTAAGGCAGATATGATTTTCATTCAAGAAACTAAGGTGGCCAAAAAATACTTTTGGGGATGGGTGTATGTGGTCATGTCAAAAACTCTGAAGTTCTACCAGCTTTAAAATCTCCCAGATCTTTACACTTTACAGATAAACTCTTATTACAAATATCCAAATTAAACAATTCTGCAGATGACTCACTATACTTAAACCTTATCACTCCCAATCAAGACCAATCATTCAAATCATCCAAAATGTATTTACAACATCACCTGAGTAACTTGTAGCACTGCCTATGTTCCAGTCCTGGATAACTAACTATAAACCACTAAATCCAAAAAAATCCCTCTTCTCAGCCTTTCTGCTATCCCCTTTACTAACACAAAATTGTTATGTACCCTATTTTTTCCTTATACTAGTATTACTAATATCATCATCACTACCTTTTTGTTACTAACTCACATATCTTCCCTACCATCTAACCTCCCTATATATACGTCACCTTTTCAGTTTCACCTCTGGCTTCACCTCTTCTCTCTCACATTTACATTCTCCTCCTCCTCCTTTCTACTAATCCTCGACTACTTTCATCAGCATTTCTACCTCAATAATCACATCTTTTGATACCCTATACTGCTACATCCACCATATTTTCTACCCAAGTAATCACATCTTTTGATATCCTATACTGCTACATCCAACGTTTCTACCTCAAAATCACATTTTCATACCCTGTATTACTACTTCCACCAGCTTTTGTCCCCAATAATCACATATTTTGATACCCTGTACTGTTACTTCCACCACCTTTTCTACCCCAGTAATCTTATCTTTTGATACCCTCCACTGCTACATTCACCAAATTTTCTAACCCAGTAATCACATCTTTTGAAACCTTGTACTACTACTTCCACCAACTTTTCTACCTCAGTAATCACAGCTTTTGATACCCTGCAGTGTTACATATACCAGCTTTTCTACCCCAGTAATCACATCTTTTGACACCCTGCACTGCTACTTCCACCAGCTTTTGTTCCCCAATAATCATATTTTGATACCCAGCACCGCTACTTCTACTAGCTTTTCTACCCCAAAATCCACAGATTTTGAAACCCTGTACTGTTACCCTGGTATATTTCTGCTACTGGGAAATTCAACTGTTTAATTTTTTCCTGCTTTGTAAATATATATAAAGTAAGTCAATCACTGATTGCACTTCAAGACTATGCATTATTTAAGCCTTTGATTTAGCTCCTGTTATTCAGGTGAATATTTATGTATCATTCACATTCTGTTGTCGATGTACATGTAGAAAACTTTTTTATAACTTTCCATCTTGTTATTGTGTCAAGCTCACAACTTGTATAATCCTATTTTACTACATATTTTCTCAGTTTATGTTCTGTAATATTATTTCAGGTTGTTAATGGAGTGTTTCTTCATGTACCTTCTCTGAAAAGTGGTCTTGAACTCAGCCATATATTACTGGCAAACACCCCCATTCCCCCATCTAATTGTATATATCAGCTCCAAGATGGTGGGGAAAGGTCAAATTCCACGATTCTCACTGTGCACAACTTCACATGAATTTAACCCCAGCAAAAGTGATCAAATTAATTTTGATCACTTCAGCCAGTGTTAAACAAATTAGAGATTGCAAACATTCGATTATATGGCGTGCTCTCATACACACACACACACACACACACACACACACACACACACACACACACACACACACACATATACAGATATATAGACCTCTCTCTCTCTCTCTCTATATATATATATATATATATATATATATATATAGATATGTCAACTGTTTTTTTATCAAATGACCCTAGTATCAATGTTCATAATGTCAACCAGAAAACATTGAAATTGCAAACATCAACATGCTACTACGCATGCAGCAAGCAACACCCTTGGCACATCCAAAACTAGAACATAAAAATGAAGTAAAAAACATGTTTTTAATGGGGCAATTCACCCCTGCACATCCCACACCCCTTCATATTTTCTATACTAACTCCAAGATGTACAACTGGTGAACAGACATATTCCCCTTCCCAAATGTGTATGACCTTGCACACCTGTTGACCATCTGTTTAGTTGACTAACTATACAGTACAGAATATTAAGTTCCCCCATACATGTGTGGTTGTGTATGTGTGTGTTTGTCTCTACATATATATATATATAATATATAATATATATGTATATATATATATATATATATATATATGTATATATATATATAATTTTGAGGCTGCATAACAGTAAGGAAAATGCAACCTCAATGATCACTGAAAGTGACTTTCAACCACTACTTTTTTTTAAATGAATGCCAATCACTGTAAATGCATATACATATATAAAATGTGGGTCTATATCAGTTCACCAAAATGTTCGAACTTCTAACCACGAAGTGCAAAAACATCAAAGTCTTAGAACAACAATTTTTTTTCCCAGGGAAAAAAAAATCACTGTTCCAAGCAACACACACACAACACAAGCACACCAAAAAAAACAGCAATCCACACACATACAGTTAAAATCCTACATCTAACCCTACACTAAACTGTACATACACTACTATCTATCCACTTACCTTAACTCTAACCCTAAGGTCCGTCACTATCACACACTTACCTGACCCACGCCCTAACTCTAACCCTAACTCACATATCCCACCCTAACACTAAAGTCTGTCACTATCGCACACCCACCTCACCCGCGCCCTAACCCTAACTCACCTAACCCACGCCCTAACCCTAATGTCCACACACTCACACAGTTACTTGAACCCGACCCGTAACTTCCCACCACAGTCCTGATAATTGCAAAGCCACAGAAACGGCCCACCAAATTCTTTCCCTGGGAAAGAATTCCGTGTTCTGCAGCTTCACAATAATCAGAGTTCGAACTTCACAGTTCGAACATCTGGTGTTCGATCATCAGTCATTTCAACGGACTGATATAGATCCATAAAATGTTATTGCTTGAGGGTCAGGTTATATTGGCTTGTGAGGAAGGCTGTTGTCCATGTTTGAAGTATGGGTAAGTACCAAATTCAGGGATGGAAACATCAGTGCAACAGGTTAGGCTGGTATAGTGGGGACAGGTAATTTCCACACATTCATGAAAAGATGTTATTGCTTTTCTATGCTAGATATTAGGCCCCTTGGTACTCTTTAACATCAGCTTCATTTGTATCCAAATGTATGGCTGGTTGCTCTAGTAAGATAGACTGCAGTATTCTTCTAAACAAAGACTTCAGCAGTATATTTTTACTCTATAGATTCAGGCAGTTATGACTTGAAGAACAAAAAAGTGTAATGTTGGCTAAAGCATACCTAGGATACCAACTACTTCTGAAATGTAGAAGAATTTGTAAGAATTTCACTCGCTGAATAGATTAAGAAACAGCATGATAGTGGCATTGTTTATCAATATACCCCATGTAAAATTAAACTCATCCTTAAGTTAGCCAAGTCCAAAAATTTTAGGTGTTTGTTATATTGATTTGACAGATAGTACTGTTTGATTTTTTTTTTTTCTTGTGTATGGGTGTCTGATACGTATGCTTACAAAAAAAAGAGAGAGAAAATCAGGTAGTAGTTTATGATGTAGCCTAGCCAGGTATAAACACACACAAAATATTCATAAGATAGGAGACAGTCACTGGCAATATTGCATTTGAAAGTGCAAAACAAAAAGCAAGATATGCTGTCCAATGCTGATGTCTCCACCTGCTTTATCGTTGGGCTTTTCATTAGTGTAGACGAAACCAGACACCATGTTTCAGTCACTGGTATACTGACCAGGACTAAAAGTGACAACATTTTAATGAGACATGCTAACATGTTCCTTATTTTTGCTTTAAAAAGCAAAAGAATATAGATTTCTTTTGAGGTCAATAAGGAATCATTATCCACATAAGCTGTAATAGCATCATGTTTACCTCAGAAACATTCACTACCTGTACTTTCATATGCAGTGCTTTAATATGCTGAATATTCTGGAGTAGCATTATATTACATATCGGTACTTTTAGCTGACATTGCTAAATATTTCATTAGCAACACATATTACTCTATTTTCCTATATCTAGCTGGTGTATTAAGTATTCTACCAAATCATCAGAAATTAGAAGATAAATATGGTCTCATTTTTTGAAGATTAATCTTATCACAGACTGACTCTTTGTTACTATGTAGGTGGATGTTCTGGCATTTCACTCCCCTCTGTAAATAGGTTCATAGGTTCATAGGTTCATACTAGGCTATCTTCCCTGGGGCAATTATAAGCCTAGCCCGATTCTGTATGGCTTACGCCACCCCTTGATTTGAGTATACTGTGCCCTTTTTAAGGTTTAGTTTACTGTGCCTCTGTGTAATAGTGACACGGGAGTAATCCCTGGGACAATCCTATGATCCCCCATCCACCTATCGAGATTCTTCTTGAAGAGATTCAGTGAGGTGCTCTGCCTCACATGAACTGGAATTCTATTCCAGAGCGAAGGGAACCTCTGGGTTATGAACCTGTCCCTCCAGCAAGTTCTATTTATTTCTGTGCTGAGGTTCAAGTCCCTCGAGTGTGTGGCTCTAAGGGATTTAGATTTACTGAGGTGGAGCATGTCCATTAATTCTGGATTTGACATAGCTTTGTATGTCAGGCATAGATCGCCTCGAAGTAGGCGGTATGCAACTGAATAGACCTGGAGTTTTTTTAACCGAGCAGCATATGGCATCTGTTTGAGACCCTTGATCCTCTTGGTGAGATACTTTTGGGGTCTTTCTAATTGCTGCAGGTGTCGGGTAAGGTACATCCCAAAAGGGGCATTGTATTCTATGATGGGCCTGATGAGGGATGAATAAAGGGGCACAATTACCTCTATTGATCTAGATGTGAAACCCTTCGTGATGAAGTGGGCAATGTAGAAGGTCTTTCTAACCACTTTGGCAATGTGGTTTTCAAAGGAGAGATTGCTATCAACTTGGGTCCCCAGGTCCCTAATAACTTTCTCTGTACTTAATGGGTTTCCGCCTATGTGGTAATTTGTGGGCACATTGTTTTTGCCAAAGGGTATGACTATACATTTGTTTGGCATTTAGCTTTAAACCATGGCACTGTCCCCAGTTATATGTCTCTGTGAGACCTTTTTGAAGGATGTTTGTGTCAGCTGGAGAGTTGATTATGGCACCCAGTTTGCAGTCGTCTGTGAACTTGGTGAGCCATAGTCCTCCCACGTTTGCCTGTACCTCGGAAAAGTATATACCGAACAAGAGTAGTCCCAGGACAGAACCCTGTGGGACGCCACTTGGGGCAAATGTGTCTTGGGGCACCCCTTTGGATATTTTTCTAGATGCTTATTCAGATATTTCAGGACATTTAGAAGCACTTTTCCAAAATTTACATTGTCTGACAGAATCATTTCAATCCTGATCTAGTGTGAGATGTTACCTTGCACCCTGCTGATAGTACTCTTGTCATTTTAAAATGTCTGAAAAATACAATATTAATCCTTCAGAGCAAAACACATGAAATACAATGTTTGCAGGGGACAAAAGTATCTACAGTCTTCTCATAGGAGATTTCACCTCCATAAACATGTTATTTAAATATGCCATTTAGAAGTTTTCATAGCCATGGAGAAAAGGGAAACGTCCTCCTGGGTTAAAGCAGTAAACATGTGCATTGGGAAATTGCAGTCAATGTTTTAGTAGAAAACACAGCCGGAGAAAGTTGACTTCAAACATATTGGCTGCAGAGTGAATATTTGAGGAGCTATCTGTCTGCAGTACGTCCACATCTTAAATATACATATCTTATTTCTCTAAAGCACTTTGACATCTCTGCAGTGTGAGCAACAACCTGCCTTAGCTGCTTGTGCTTCTTTTAGGCATCTGCTTTTGGTTGCCCCTTAGCTGATGAGCTCTCATTGTATCTACTTTCTTCATATTGGGAGGAGGTGGAGGTCTAGCATGTTTACTGTAGTAGAATACGCTATTTAGATTATGTTTCACTTTTTCTTGATCCTGATTTTGTTTCTCAGGAGTCAACAATGAAGTAAATGTAGGAATATTTCCTTTTATGCCTGACTGACAGGAAGACATATAAGGTCATAATATTAATTAGGTGTAATAGTAGATGTATTGATAAACTATGCCAAGCTTAATGTGCAAAAGAATTATAAGCTATAACACTACAAAACATAGCTGAGTGGTGATACCAAAAAGATGCAGTTTCTGCTCTGTAGGTAGTGTTTTTAAATCAGTTTTAAATAAAAAAAAAACAGTGCTCCTCATAAAAGTGAAGAAATAAGTCCACTTGGAGGGAATATGGACTGATGGAAAAATAATGTAACAGAAAGGCACTGTGTGCAAATAAACTTACCATAACAGTAGATATTCAAATGATCCCTGCTGCAGTAGTCTTAGCAATATGGGTTATGACCTGTCAAGGATATAAAAGCCAACCAGCTTCCAAAGCTTCAGGGCACCTTCCAAACCCATAAACCTTTAGTCAGCTCAAGCTGAGCTGACTAAACAGACAGGTTTGGTTACCAAGCCCTACAAAGCTTTCATGCCATCAAAGGGATGGAGGCTAAGCCCTGAAAACATAGCTCCTGGGATTATTTTCCATGAAGGAACAGTATAGCCGCTCCTGTATGGAATATGGCTACAGAGCGATCCAGTATAGTGGTATTTTGCCATGAACGAGCCTGAATACACTGTTCTTGCACATAAACCAGTGCAGAATGCTAATTACCTAATTTTCTTGTGAAAAACATAAAACATGTGGTGAATTACTGATTCAGCAAGCAGGCAGGTATCCGTGCAAGAACAGTGTTAGCTGCAGAAAGGCATTCGGTTACTACCGAATAAATTTCTGCAAATAAAATGGAGGCATGACTGCTTCCAAAAAAGCATGTATTATAGTGTTTAGGCATACCAATGACCAAATATATGGACATTGGCATGGAAAACTGCTTAATTTGTATAAAAATCAAAGTTATTTTTTTTTTTTTTGGCCAATCTTGGACGTTTAAGCATAGGGCAAATGGGACTGTGGCAAAAAAAATGTGAAAACTCAATTTTAAGGGAACTCAGCATTTTGCCATTATAGTCTATGGCATTCAGAATCAAAACAATACCAGGGAACAGCGATTGTCAAGGGGAAAGGCTCTGTGTTGGTGCAGTAACTATGGACTAAGGCAGTGGGGTATGCAAATGAGAGGTAATTTACTGAATCAAAAATCTTTTAAGTGCCAAACTGCACCTAAACTTGTAGGTGCTATTGCACAATCATATAACTAGGAGGAGCAACAGGCATGAAAAGGGAGTGTGTCAGGCATGATGTAAGCATGTTGGAGCCCTATGGTATAGCGATAAGCTTAGCTAAGCACAGCTAAGCAAGGGGGTGTGTCTGAGGCTGTAGTGACTTAGTCCATCAAATGAGGAGCATGTTTGCGTCCAGGGGGGGACATTTCTTCATGTTTACATTGGCTAAACGGGTTTGTGTGGCATGCACCCAGTCTAAAGCAAACAAACAAAAACAACCCAGAAATTGCAGGACTATTTACATTTCAGCACTGGGTTAGTGCAGTGCACCTCTGGGCTTAAAAGGGGTTGAAATGGGAAGACAAAAAAAAGGAAAATAGCAGAATAAAAGCAATCAAGAACAGATTACATAGCTAGCAGGAGGAATGCATCATAGTCAGCCAATCATACAGGCAGCATCTACAGCACAGCAGTATAAACCATGGAAACATCTTACAGTCTGTTTTTTTCCCCACAAACTCTGTACCATGGTGTACACATGCAGGCGAATTTTAACTGGAAAAATGTTTGCTTTGATCCATTAGTATGTGCTAAAGGCTGAGGGCAGAGAGGAGGATAATGCTGACAACCAGCACAGACCAAGGAGTAGGAGAAGAGTGTTCAGACCCAGGATACCTTACCAGGGACTACATGATCTGGAGATAGTAGAGCGCTACATGGTGGACAGAGGCACACTTCAGCAAATCACTGAGCTGTGCCGGCCTCAACTCAGACCTAGAGCCAACAGAGGAGAACCCTTCCCAGTAGATACCAAGGTATGTGTAGCCTTAAGAATTCTAACTGCAAGTACTTTTCAAAGACCTACTGGGGACATCATGGGCATCTCACAGGCATCTGCATCCAGGGTACTGCACCAGTTCCTAGATGCCATGTTACCACATGCCAGTGAGCACATTTACTTCCCCAACACCCGTGAGGAGAGGACCAGCAATATGCATCTCTTCCACCATGTAGCAGAATACTCTAAGGTACTGGGTGCCATAGTCTGCACGCACATCCACATCAAAGCCCCATCCGGTGAACAGGGTAGGGTCTACATAAACTGCAAGGGATTCTCCTCCATCAACTGCCAGGTCATGTGCAATGTCCAGGGCATTATTATGAATGTGTGTGCTAGCAGCCCTGGAAGCTATTATGACTCCCACATCTGGCATTTGTCACAACTGTACCATGCATTTGCCAGTGGGGGCATCCCATATAACCATCTGGTGGGGGATGCTGGCTATGCACTGGAGCCGTGGATGATGACACCCATCAGAAATGTGCACACACCCACACAAGAATGCCATAATGAGGCACATGCACAAACCAGAATCATTATAGAGTGTGTGTTTGGGATGCTAACATCACAGTTCCATTGCCTTGACATATCTGTTGGAACCTTGCAGTACTCTTCAGCCACATGTGCACACATGATCATAGTATGTGCCATGCTACACAACATGATCCTGTGAAATTATCTGCAGCAGGAACAGCACAGGGAAGGGCCACACAGCCCATCGCCATTGCCAAGGTCCCCACAGGCACAAAGGGACTCAGAGGAGGAGACCCCTGAGCCTGCTCCTGTAGGCAAATGGAGGCATGCCCAGTATGCACAGGCCTTGCCAAAGAGGCAATGCATAGCACACACACTGACACTGTAGGGACCCCAGAGACTAACACCCCTCTCTGACTTGTACACACAGTAAAATACATGGAACACACACATCACATTACCTGTAACTTACCATGTATAGGCAGAGTACTGTGTACATCCAACATAGGTGGCCCTCAAGCACCATCCTCACAACTGTCACAAGCACAAATTAAGTCAGTCTTTTTAACAATAAATAAATGGATTAGTACGCTTTGCTAGCATATTTGTGGTAAAGCTGCATGCATGCAAGGGAATGGCATGGCCTACTGGGATAGCAGCACACAACCGACAGTTATGTGGGACACCAGGAAATGTCTGGATAAAACTGGCCCCTGCACACTATGCAGTAGAACCCAAGGTGGAAAATCCCACTGCAGTATATGTGTGGGGACAACAAACTGGGGGGGGTCATAGGTCACAGGCATGGATGTCAGTGTGGGGGTCCCATACCCACCTCTCACACCCACAAAGCAAGTCATCTGTTGAAAACCACAGAGAAATGTCTGGTAAAGGCACACAAATGGTGGCAATGTTGAAATACCCTCCTACAGACTCACACAGTGATAGCACAGCAGGACCCACAGTTGCAGTAAGGCTATGAAGGATAAGAAGTCTGAAACCAAATGTATGCCAGTACTATCTGACCTGTGCCCTGGTAATGGAACCAAATTGTAAAGCAAATATCAGCACAGTCTGTGCAAATCTGTACGGTTGACAGGTGTGCCTCCCCCATATACACACACAAATGCAGTAACATGTATGTTTGCAGGAAAATAGCAGGATAGCACACATTGGCAGGGCTGTACAAATACACATGAAAACATGCTGCCTGTCCACAATATGCGGGGGTCAATGAGCTATGTGTATGTGTGGTTAATACTGTCAGGATCTGGCCAGCATGTTCTCCTGGCAGTAATCTTGTAGTACCCTAGGTACATTGCTGTCTTTGACAGGGCCATGTTCATATAACTGCAGTGCCACTGACATACCTTGAAGTCACAGTGCTATGTGGAATATACTACACATATAAGTGTCATCTTGAAGGATGTGTAGCTGAGGTGCCAAAGCTTTTGTGAATATAAGTGCTTTTTGGTACTGTTGCCAGTGGTTATTCTCAATAATCCTCTTTTCTTATGTTTGCTTTTATATATAATGGACATACCTGCACAGTAGAATGCATTCTGTACCCACACCCATAATTCCCAACCTCTGACAGCAAGATCTCTGAACAAGGGCAGAAATAACAGTGGAGCAAAAGCACAATGATAGGCATGTGTTACAAATATTGCTCTTACATACTGAGAAAGTTGGTAGGCTGAGGGGTTTGCCGTAGTGGGAATTGTCTGAAGGTTATGTAGTCTGAAACCGTAATGTCTGTCATTATTTTGTAACATCACTCTTCAATTATATGTAACTAACTTGCCATAAAAACACAAGTTTACAAAGAAAGGAAGAAACCTCTAGCCAAACACCTGGACAACCTGCCAAAAAATGTACAGGTGAGAGGTATGCCCACAAAAGGATATGACATCTCAGGTAAGAAAGATACCACACAAGCAGGAGATCCCCAGCCAGTATATCACCAGGTTGCTGGACTGTTTACACAGTGCCTCATTACTAAACTGGCTGTAGCCACACCTCAAAAATGGCCTTGTTGGGTAAGAATGTACATAGCTGCCATCATAATATTGGTCTATGCATCATACAACTAGTATTCCTCTGGTAAAGCACGGTGATGATCTGAGCATGTCTGGCACTAGGTAATTACACAATACATTGCAGTTTCAGACTACAAATATGTCAAAAAAATGTCTGGTAAACAAACCCAGTACCCTGAGGAAAGTCCTGTGTACTCCTGAGAGGTATATCTGTAGCACACAAAACCCTGGACTGCAGTACACCTATCTCTGGAATTTAGTCCCACTCTAACTATAGAAGGTCACACTGGGAATGCTTCTACCCTTAAACAATCACAGGACATGTTGGTACCCACATTGGAATATATGACTGTATTGTGTATATATGTCTGTGCATACAGACAGCTGTGTACACCTTAACTCCCCCCCCCCACCACACACACACACACACACACACACACACATATCCAACAGGATTACCCTCAGCTAGCTGTAGGTGGCCCATATGTGATATAGCTGCATCTGTTGTGTGAGATACACATGCATATATATGGGCAGCAGATAACATATGTCAAGGAATCACACACATAGATGGGAGGAAGTGAGAGACAGACAGTGATAGAGAGAAAGACACAGGGGACACAGACAGAGAGAGTCACACACATGGATACCCTGAATGGCATACAGTGATGTCCTGCTGTGGACAGTGACATACCAGTTGTAAACAGTTGCATGCAGTAGCAGCATAATAGGTGAGCCCCATTGTGTAACAATGCAGAGGCTGGGTTTATAATACCACATCACGTGTGTGTGTGTGTGTGTGTGTGTGTGTGTGTGTGTGTGTGTGTGTGTGTGTGTGTGTGTGTGTGTGTGTGTGTGGGTGTGTGGGGGGGGTCTGTAGGTCTAAGTATTAGGAGACTGTTCCCACTCAGTACACTTCACATTGCCCTACTTCAGAAGATCTGCTACTGTCATTCACCTTAGAAGTACCATTGGACACCGATCACCCCTATGAGCCCTGTAGCGCATATGATAACTGCGTAAAACTATAGTACAAATAACTACATAGGGGTTGTAACCTCAATATTGGCAACTATATGTGTGTGTGTTTGTGACAGTTGTGTATGCAATAGTGATGCAGTGTATGTTTATTTGTTTGTAGGTGAAACAGTTTTAGGCCATTCCCACCTGCAACACTTCCCAGTTCCCCACTTTAACTGCCTTGCTGATGTCATTCCCCTTATTGGCACATTTGGCCAGTTGTCAGTCCACTAAGCTCTGTAGCATGTGCGATAACTAGATAGCACTATAGTACAAATCTGTAGCTTAGACAGGAGTTCTAATCTAAGATCCGGCAAATGTGTGTGTGTGGGAGTATAAGTGTGTGTATATGTTTCTAAGAAGTATTTTGATAAGTTTCCCACCCAGTGCTGTACTTTATCAGTCCTGATGTCATTCCCCTTATCAGCACCTTTGGCCACTTGTCAGCCCAGTAAGCTCTGTAGCATGTGCGATAACTGAGTAACATAATGCTGCAAATCAGTAGCTAAGCAGGGGTTCTAGTCTCAGATCCAGCAAATGTGTGTGTGGGAGTATAAGTGTGTGCATGTTAGTAAGAAGAAGTAATTTGATAAGTTTCCCACCCAGTGCCCTACTTTATCAGTCCCACTGATGTCATTCCCCTTATCAGCACCTTTGGCCAGTTGTCAGCCCAGTAAGCTCTTTAGCGCATGTGGTAACTGTGTAACACTGTAGTATAAATTGATGAACACCATGAACAAACTACAAAAATAAAATGAAATACTGGTGGACCACACTGCTCAGTAAAAAAGTTTAATTAAGCACTTTTCATCTGTTTTCAATAACAAACTTTTTCAGATACCATATAGAAAAGTTCAAATCCATTTAAAACAAATAAGAATGTGCATGTGACTAAAGAAACCAATCAAGCAGCATTAAAAATACATTGGTTACTATGTAACCTATGAACACTTCTTAAAGCTGTATCAGCCCTAATATACAATAAAAAATTAACTTGTTCAATTAAATAGCACACATAATAAATATTAAGAAGTTATACCTATTTTAATACACTATAGCAAAACTTACATTTATATATACACTTAAAAAAACTTTCCTTATAAGTTTATAAATGCTATCTTCTCAAACTTTTAAGTTTCAGAAGGCAAGTAATAGTACACATATCATTGATACCAGGTTAGCTGTTGGCAATTAAGAGCAATTGCCAGTACAATTCTAATTCTTCCAGTTTTAACAATATCAGACCCCCTCTACTATCTATTTCTACATGGTTGATTCCTTTAAATTTAAAAGTAGACCCACCTAATGATGCAGAATGTTTTGCCAGTGCATTATCAACTTTCTGTCTGTCAATAGCATATAAATGCTTGCATATGCGGTCATGGAGTCTATGCTCTGTTTTACCTATATAAAAAACTGAACAATCTTGACACTTAGATAAATAGACTATGTACTTTGAATTACATGTAAATTTGTTTTTTAAAAAATAAGTTTTGTCTTTGAATTCAAAGATTTTTCCTGTGTCTATATAATTGCAATATCTGCACATACCACATCTGACCATTCCTGGGAATTTAGATGCAGTTACCTTCTTACTTTCTAATATGTTTTTAAGGTTACCGCCCCTTCTATAAACTATCTTCAGATAGCTACCCACTTTAGTCATGCGAGAGGTGTCACTATGTAATAGATCCCCGTTCTTATGAATAATGTATCATACTGTCGAGCGGTTGACATTAAAAGTAGTGACTAAACTGATGTTAAATTCTGTGACTTCCTTACTATTTTCAGGTTAGGTCAACTGGGAATTATCTAAGGGAGGTAAAGTGTATATATATATATATATATATATATATATATATATATATATATATATATACCATTCAGTCTTTGCTATTTACTTGAACAGGTAAATTTTTTATTGTATATTAGGGTTGATACAGCTTTAAGAAGTGTTCGGAGGTTACAGAGTAACCAATGTATTTTTAATGCTGCTTGACTGGTTTCTTTAGTCACATGTACATCCTTAATTTGTTTTAAATGGATTTGAACTTTTCTATATGGTATCTGAAGAAGTTTGTTATTGAGAACAGATGAAAAGCGCTTAATTAAACTTTTTTACTGAGCGGCGTGGTCCACCGGTTTTTCATTTCATTTTATTACTATAATATAAATCACTAGATAGGCAGGGGTTCTAATCTCAGTCCTGGCAAGTAGGTGTGTGTTCATGTGTGAGAATGATATCCTGGGTGGGCACCCTGTATGCTTCCCATCACCCTACTTTACAATGCTTGCTAATGTCATTCACCTTGGAAGTACTTTGAGACAAGGTGAATTCATATAAGCTCTGTGGTGCATCCAATAGCTGTGTAACACTATAGTAGAAATAACTAGATAGGTAGGCATTCTAATCCCAATACTGACAACTGTGTGTGTTTGGGTTGAGAATCATATCCTGTGTGGGTTATACCATTTTGAGTTGTGTACCACCCTGTACACTTCCTATCACCCTTCTTTACAAGGCCTGCGGATGTCATTCACCTTAGAAGTACCTTGAGACAAAGTGAATTCATATAAGCTCTGTGGCATGTCTGATAACTGCCTAGCACTATAGTAGAAATAAATAGAAAGAAAGGGGTTCTAATTTCAATACTAGCAATGGTGTGTGTATGTGTGTGTGTCTGTGTGTGTGTGTGTGTGTGTGTGTGTGTGTGTGTGTGTGTGTGTGTGTGTGTGTGTGTGTGTGTGTGTATGTGTGTTTGGGTGAAGAACCATATTCTGCATGGGATTTACTGTTTTGAGTTGTGTACCACCTTGTACACTTCCCATCATCCTACTTTACAAGGCCTGCTGATGTTATTCACCTTAGAAGTACCTTGGTATAAGGTTAATTCATATAAGCTCTGTAGTGCATTTCTAATCTCAATACTGGCAACTTTGTGTGCATTTGCTTGGGTTGAGAATCATATTCTGTGTGGGTTATACCATTTTGATGTGTGTACCATCCATGCCTGTTTCCCACATCCCAATTGCATTACTTTATATAGCATGTTAATGGCATCTGTCACTATTGTACAGGCCATTCCAGTCATCTGTACAGATGTCTAGGGAATATCTGGATGTTTGCAAACCATAAGTGGTCTGTGTCCCCTAACAATGGCCATGTATGTGATATTGTTGCCAAATAAGTCACAGTTATTGTACTGACACAAATGCCAGCATCAGATAATATACCTGACTGACACATCATGCTGATACTATGTCTGTTACCCTATCATGTGTCCAGGCTTGTAGGAGCAATAGATGACTCCAGTTGCTAGTCCTGGTGGGTTATCTCACCATCCATGAAGTCATTCACAACAGTACATGTTGTAAGAGGTAGTGGGTTATGTCCCACACATATAATCTATATGGGGCATGTCATGTGTATGTAGCACTATAGTACATTAAAGTGGATATGTAGGTTTACAAATCTATCCTTTGCAAACTGTGTTTGTGTTACTGTATGCACATCCCCTGTGTCATTCTTTACTGTGTGTATGCAAAGGATATACCATTTTGTCTCCCTGTTCCACCCTGTGAACTCAGGAATACATACTACAAACCTGTCATACACAGTACCATGCATGCCCTCACCAACTGCATCAGGGTTGAGTGTATGGGAAAGAAATGGCAGGGGCAACAGTTAGTGACATGTGAATCTGTTGCAGTCATTGTAATGGCTAAGCTGGTGAGGGACCTACTGACAGTACTCCAATAACCTGTTCCACATGTATAAGCCTGTGGAACTACACAACACTGAGGTGATGTGTCTGAACGCTACCTGTCTGTGCAAAGGGGTATGTATGCCAGGTCACACTGTATGACAACAGTGTCTATCACACACTGTTGCATGCATACACACCTGTTAAACATATATATAAATCTGTACCTTGTTTATGAAATGGTCGGTGTATTTCCACTCTGCCATACTCCATGTTGGTAATGTCTGCAGGGCAACAACCTGCAGACACACAGACACCAGGAACACAAACAGAA
Organism: Protopterus annectens; assembly: GCF_019279795.1. NCBI lineage: Eukaryota > Metazoa > Chordata > Ceratodontiformes > Protopteridae > Protopterus > Protopterus annectens. Next base: position 16,597,478 of record NC_056734.1, read on the forward strand.
TACAGCATGTCAGACTACATTCAGTCAGTGGTACTAACAGCAATAATGCATCATGACTAATAAGGTGCATACACCTTTATGTGTACCCATAACAAATGAAGGCAGACAGCACCTTAAACAGTATTACATCACTTCACTGTACTATATTCACCCTGTGCATCAGACCCATATTAGCCTGTCCCTGCATTGATGGTATGGATGACAGGAATGTGGCACAGGTATCATCATATCCACAGGGTGCGGTGTGGGCTTGCCAGAGGCCTAGGCTGGGACATATGGTCGACATCCATCTGTGTGTATTTGGGGGGGTTCCTATAGATGGACTGTGCAAAGATGCTGAGTGTGTCTGGAGGTGACTTGCCTGTGATACAGATGTATGTGTTTATGTATGCACACAATCATGCCATGTGGCTGCCCTACACAGGGGTTTGTTGGACAGCTGTGGACCATACATGGCAGGGTGTCCAGTTCACTGTCTCTGGCCATGGACTCATGAACTGGTCCTGCCAGGGGTCTCATTGACACCACCAGGCCCAAAACCAGATGAAGTACTGCTTCCTGATGGTAACTGCTGTCTGCTGGATCTGTGTCCCTGATGGGACCGGCCAGGACCACGTACCCATGGCCTGCTCCATTGTGATGTGAACACCACCCCCCCTTCAGTAGTGCTGGTGTCACTGCCACTACAGGACTGTGATGGTGCATGGCCCTGTAGACTCTCAACTGATGTTGGTGCTGACCTACATCCATGTGGCTGATGCCCATCTCCCACCACATGCTCGAGCACAGACACGCCATGGTACAAGATTGCCAAGGTCTCACCCCACCGTCTATTCATAACCTCAGTATTTTGCCATGTAGCCTCAATAAATTCACGTATGCCACCACAAAAACCAGGAAGAGCTTCATCCACCACCCAGAGTATATGCCTGGTGTTGAGTTCACTACATGCCTGTGCATCCATGACAGCTTGTGACATGCATCTGGTGACACCTGCTATGGCACTTCTGACAGCTCGACAAGCAGCAGTCCTCCTGTGAGCACCTTTGTCCATCTGCCTGTGTGGGACCTCACCTGCACTCTGGCGGACAGTGTCTACACTCACACCTGCCATACTCACCACTCTAGCCTGTTCCATGCCACCACCTGCCAACTGTCCATCAACTGTGTCTGCTGGGGACTTGGTATGTGTGGGCACTGTCACTGTGTGTGAGGGCATTGTTGGATGAGTGTGAGATGCCAGCTGATGGCATAGAATCAGCCCCCTGACAACACCACCTGTGCCTGAATATGACCATCATCACTGCCAGCATCTGCAGAGACACTGGCATCAGATACTGAGCAGGAGGGACTGTGACTACCATGACCACCTCTGGGGGAAAGACAACATATGTAAATTAATGCCTGCACTATATCATTTGCTGCTACACATGCGCGCACACACACACACACACACACACACACACACACACACACACACACACACACACAAGCATGCACACACATGCACATGCACACACATAAAGTTGAGGTGGCAGACAGGCATTACACAGACCTCACAGAGCCAACTGGTGACATTCACAACACAGTCAGACCACTACATACACACCCTGGACAGGCCCTCAACATCATGCAGTGCAGCCCTTTCCACTTCCTGTTACAACTTATACACATCTCTGTGATATGTAAGTAGTGTTAGTAGGTAATGGGCCTTCAAGTAGCACACACTGCACCCATGTACACATAATTGCTATTTACCTGTATAGCACAGTGGCAACTCCTACAGAGCATACCTCTCAACTGTGCAGAGTGTTGCTGAATGTCTACATGTGTGGCTCATATTTCTGGTCTGTTCGCCATACATCCTGTATTTGTCTGACACATTAATGGGATGATATGAGGACTGGTGTCACAATTTAATGACATATTTTGAGTCTCACACTTCAAAGCTTGCAGTACAGGTATGTAACAACAGAACCAGTTACACATACAATGTTCTAAGCTTACAGTGGACATTATAAGTGTAGACACCCCTGTTAACATGCCAGGTTTGTCTGATATATAACCTGAGACCACAGAAGTCATGTGATAACATTTTCCATCTTTTATGTGACCTATAACCTGTGCAATCCAATTGAAAAACAAACACATCAGTTAGGGGTAACGTGTAGAAGTTGAAATACGTACAGTAGGCTGGTTGCATGACTGTGCACACCCTTAAACTAATATTTTGTTAAAGCACCTTTTGATTTCATAACAGCAGTCAGTCCTCTTGCGAGGATGTGTATCAGCATGGCATATCTCAACTTAGCAATATTTGTACACTTTCCCTTGCAGAAGCCCTCGAACTCTATCAGATTGCGAGGGCATCACTTTTGTACAGGCCTCTTCAGAGCACCCCACAGATTCTCTATTGGATGTATGTATGGACAGTGGCTGAGCCCTTCCAAAACATTGATTGTCTTCTGGTGAAGACATTCTTTTATGGATGTTGATGTATGGCATGGGTCAGTGTTGTGTGGAAAGGCGCAAGTCCTCTCCATCTACAGCTTTCTAACAGACAAATGATGATTTTGGGCCAAAAGGGACTGATATTTTGAACTCTTCCTAATACCCTCCACCTTAGCTACAGGCCCAGTTCCAGCTAACAGCAATCCCAAAGCGGGCCACTGCCATCCCCATGCTTCACCATGGGGATGGTGTTCTTTTGGTGATGCACAGTATTGTTCTTGTGCCAAACAAACCTTTTGGTATTGTGGCCAAAAATTGCAACCTTGGTCTCATTACACCATAACATATTTCCCCACATGCTATTGTGGGACCCGATGTATTTTTCTTGAGAAATCTGCCAGACCTGGATGTTGTTCTGTGTGTGAAAAGGCTTCCATCTTCCAAACCTACCACATAGGCCAGAGATGTGGAGAATTCAGGAGATTGTTGTCACATGTAGTACACAACCAGTACTTGCCAGTGATTTCTGCAGCTCTGGTAGTGTTGCTGTAGGTCTCCTGGCAGCCTCCCTGACCAGTTTTGGTGTTGTTTTTTTGACACATTTGGAGGGATGTCCAGTTCTTTGCAATGTCACTGTTTCCCCATATTACCACCGCCATGTGATGACTGTCTTCAGTGTGTTCCATGGTATATACAATGCTGTGGAAATGTGTGTGAACACTTCTCTGGGCCGATACCTTTCAGAAATGAGATCCCTTTGCTGCTTCGTAAGCTGTATGCAAACCATGGCTGTTGCTGTAGCAGGCAACTGAGTAAATTTAGAATGATCCTGTTAGGACAGCTGACTGTTATTTGCTGTTAATCAAAGAGTCTTTGTAATTGATGGCACGTGTGTAGCCAAGAAGATGTAGTTCTGTAATAATATCAAAATCTGCTTCAACTCTGTATTAGTTTCAGCCTGCGCACATGTATGCATCTAGCTTTTTGTATGTTTTGTACATGTCATAATTGTTCCCCTACCAGATGTGTTTGTTTTACAATTAAATTATACAGGTTATAGGTTACATGAAAGGGTGAAAGGGTTTGGAAATGTGTTATTGTTCTCTCATTTTTTCTATTTCTCAAATGGATCTATATTATAACATTGAAGTCTTAAAACTTCGAATGTTATAATATTGAACCCTATGCACCAAACGCTGAAAATAGCGAAGCTGCAGAATATCGAATACTTTCCTAGGGAAAGTATTTGGTGGGCCGTTTCTGCAGCTTTGCTATTTCCTCGACTGTGGAGCGAAGGTTATGGACCGGGTTAAGGTAAGTGTGAGAACAGATCAGGTTAAGGTGAGTGTGTGATAGTTAGGGACCTTAGTGTTAGGGAGTAGGTACGGTGAGTGTGCGATAGGGACCTTAGGGTTAGGGAGTGGGTAAGGTGAGTGTGCGATAGGGACCTTAGGGTTAAGGAGCGGGTAAGGTGAGTGTGCTATAGGGACCTTAGGGTTAGGGAGCGGGTAAGGTGAGTGTGCAATAGGGACTTTAGGGTTAGGGTTGGGCTAAGGTAAGTCGATAGCTAGTAGTGTATGCATGGTTTAGTGTAGGGTTTTGTGAAGTGTATGTGTGTGGATTATTTATTTTAGGGTGCTTGTGTTGTGTGTATGTTTGTCGGAACAGCAAATTTTTTCCCTAGGAAAACATTTGCTATTCTGAGTGTTCAGTGTTATAGTCTTTCGATCGAAATGGTTCGATATTATAACATTTGAAGTTTTAAGACTTTGATGTTATAATATAGACCCTTCTCAAATACCTGGCATTCTAACGAGTGTGTGTGTGTGTGTACACCACTTATATGCACCGTATAACACTAATTTAGAACATATGTCCCTAGTTTTTGGCCTTCGTCCCCCATTTTGTCAGTCCTTGTCCAGGTTTTCTGCAATGACAGATTGTGAGGTATGCTACAGATATGTGACATCTCCTGCAAATAGACCAGTGTGATGACCACTGTGATGCAATTCAGTTAACCCCACCACAAATGAGCATGCAGGTATTGCAAATTAGCTGAGAGTAACAGTTGTGTGCATGGTCACATGCATGACTTTGCCATTCCTGGGGTACTGGTGAGCCACAACCGGAAAATCCCATACTCACCAGCTTCAGGCTTTTGTCCCACATGCAGACCAGAGGGACCTATGTAGCTGTGGGGGAGAGGTATTGTGAGCAGACCAACATTTGGCATTGGTACAAGATGAATAGCATGTGTCTGCACAGGCACAGTAAAAGCTGTGATAGTACACAATTTGCTGTCCCTCACCATAGATATGCACTTGTGTGCATTACTAAACCCCACCCACAAATGCAGTTTGAACTGACATATGCATCTAGATACCACTCTATTGAAGACAGTATGACTTCTACATGCTTAAATTGATGTGCACTGTGGTCTTACCTGGATGGTCCTCTCCTGTTTCCTGGGTGCCACCCACCTCCACGACTGGTGTTTCATGTATTGGTTGCTGTGTGGGAGCTGCCCCAAGGTTGGCAAGGAGCTCTTCTGTTTGTGTAAGTGGGTCCTGCGTAGCAGGACCCCCACCTGTGGTGAAAAGGTCTCTGGCCACGACAGCATCCGTTTCCCAGTCAAGATGCATCAGGTCAGTTGACCGATGACTGACCTGTTCATATGTGCAGCCATGGTGGCCCAAGGTGTTCACTCTGTGGGGAAGGTTGTCTCACAGGGCACTCCACTACTGCAGATTTTGTCGGCCCCAGCCGAACATCACCACATGGTGCTGTAGTATTGCCTCTGCAATGCCTGCATTTTCCTCAGCAGGGTAAGCCAACTGATGCTGCATGGCACCTGGAAGACATTAACAGGGAAACACATCACAGGACCTCAGACATTGCCTAGAGTTATTTTCAGAGCCAACACTTCAATATTTCCTATCAGTAGCCACCTCTTACAACCACATCATACCCCTGTCATCTATCAGCACAGTATGAACCTGCATTGAACTCCTGGTCCTGATGTGTCATGTTCCCCCCAATGAGGACCAGTACATTGCATAAACCACCATTCATCACTCACCTCTGTGTAGGGGGATGACAGCGGCCATTTTCCTTGCAGATGGGATGTCAATGGTGCTCAGGCTTTGCTTGCATACAAAGTGTAATGGAGCTGGAAGCATATTCCTGAGCTCATGTAGGATGCAGACAAGAATGTTCTCAGGTCCCATGGAGACTTGCTTTTGTTGATTTTGATTAGGCAGTATGCACCTGATGATGAGGGGAGGGGTGTGGGTGCTGTGAACATCCACCTACACTGATGGTGAGCCAGGGGAGAGATGTTTGCCCTAAACCTGTCTGCAGCAGGTTGCCTATAGCTATGGTGTGTGTGTATATGTGGTGTGATTGACCATCATTACAGAGTGGATTGTTTTGTCACCTCTGAGATTGCAGACATATGTGACGACGGCCTTGGAATTGCCCTTGGTGGGTATGTCCAATTTGTGCTCATAGTTAGCCTTACAGTAATCCATGTGGGACCTTATATGCTCATTCAGACAAAGGTTGACTTGCTGCCAAGTTGGTGTCTGCTCCTACTCTGACCTGTACAGCTGACATAGTGACCAATTATGTAGTTTGTGTATTGCTGCTGTCCAGCAAAGGGGATTACTCTACTTTGGTGGAGACAGGTTTTACAGGTAAGGTCTTGCTGAGTCTATGTTGGTGGTCATATGGCTGTTTGTAGTAGGCATGGGCACAAGGTCATAACATGGTTGGACACCTCTGAAATTTCTACTTGATAATTATGCTTATTCTAGTACCCATGTCTGTGTCAGGACAATGCAACAACCAGTAGCTGTAGAAATCTAACTCTGTTGGATGCACAGAAAGTGAGATTACACTCGTGTACAACAGCTTATTTACCTGACATTTTGCATCCCATGTCTGTTGTTATGAAGCATCCAGGTACACCTACTCATACATAGATGTGAACAGGTAATACCTGATATATATTTCTGTTCTGTGTCAGTATGGCACAATGTATTTACACTCTTGCTGCTCAGTCATTCCTGTCAATCTGTTAGAGCAGGACATCTCTAGGATACCACACATACATGGTGGATGAGGGGCCAAAATTACTGACACTTTCTTAATATTGCTGTAACACACAAGTCATTTTATAGCACAGTAGCCTTTGCATTCAGAGACATACCCTGTAGTAGGTCTGATGCTCATATGGCAAGAAGAGAGGAGAAAGTCTAGGAGTGTGTTAGTGCGGGTAGGAACTTTTAATGTTGGCAGTATGACTGGTATGGGGACACAGCTAGATGATATGATAGACAGAAGGAAGGTTGGTATATTGTGTGTGCAAGACACCAGATGGAAGGTGCGCAAGGCTAGGTGTATCTGAGTTTGGTCCAAATAGTTCTATCATGGTGTGGATGGGAGGAGAAATGGTGTAGGGGTTATCCTGAAGGAACAGTATGGCAAAGGTGTTTTTGGAGGTGAAAAGAGTGTCGGATAGAGTGATGTTAATGAAGCTGGACATTGATGGTGTAATGATGACTGTTAGTGCATATGCTCTGCTAGTTCCATGTGTGATGGATGTGACAGAAAAATCTTTGATTGAGTTGAATGAACTGGTTATAACAGTACCCAAGGGTGAGAGAGTGGTGACTGGAGCAGCTTTCAATGGGCAAGTTGGTGAAGGGAACAGGGGGGATTCTGTAGTGATTGGTAGGTATGGTGTTAAGCAAAGGAATGCAGAAGGTGAGATGGTGGTGGAGTTTGCAAAAAGGATGGACATAGCTGTGGTGAATACATATTTTAATAAGACAGAGGTGCATAGGGTGACATACAAGGGTGGAGGGAGATGCACACAGTCAGATTATCTCCTATGCAGGAGAGCCTGTTTGAAGGAGATTGGAGACTATAAATTGGTGACAGGGGAAAGTGTAGTTAGGCAGCATGGAATGTTGGTCTTTGGTATGACATTGTTGATCAAGAGGAGGAGGAAGAGTGTGAGGGCAGCACTCAGGATCAAATGGTGGAAACTGAAAAAGGGTGATTGTGAGGTTGAGTTCAGGGAAGAGATAAGACAGGGATTGGGTGGCAGTGAAGAGTTACCGAATATCTGGGTATCTACAGCACAGCTAGTAAGGGAGATGACTAGAAATGTGCTTGGTGTGACATCTGGACAGAGGAAGGAGGACAAGGGGACCTGGTGTTGGAATTAGAAAGTACAGGGAAGTAAACAGAGAAAGAGGTTGGCGTAGAAGTGGGATTGTCAGAGAGATGAAGAAAGTAAACAGGAGTATAAGGAAATGGAGTGCATGGCATAGACTGAGGTGGCAAAGCCTAAGGATGAGGCATATGAGGGGTTGTATGAAAGATTGGACACTAAGGATGGAGAATAGGTCCTGTACCAATTGACTAGACAGAGGGACCGAGCTAGGAAGGATGTGCAACAGATAAGGGTGATAAAGGATAATGAGGGAAATGTACTTACAAGTGAGGAGAGTGTGTGGAGCAGATGGAAAGAGTACGTTGAGGGGCTGTTGAATGAAGAGAATGGGAGAGACAGTAGATTGGATGATGTGGGTATGGTGAATCAGGAAGTGCAATAGATTAGCAAGGAGGAAGTAAGGATAGCTATGAAGAGGATTAAGAATAGAAAGGCTGTTCATCCAGATGAAATACCTGTTGAAGCATGGAGGTGTTTAGGAGAAATGGCAGTGGTCTTTTTAACCAAATTGTTTAATGTAATTTTGGAAAGTGAGAGGATGTGTGAGGGGTGGAGAAAAAGTGTTTGATTACCAATTATAAGAATAAGGGTGATGTGCGGAGCTGTAGTAACTACAGAGGAATAACATTGATCAGTCACAGCATGAAGTTATGGGAAAGAGTAGTGGAATCTAGGTTAAGAAGGGAGGTGAGGATTATTGATCAGCAATATAATTTCATGCCAGAAAAGAGCAGTATAGATGTGATGTTTGCTCTTAGAGTGTTGATGGAGAAGTACAAAGAAGGTTGGAAGGAGTTGCGTTGTATCTTTGTGGACTTAGAGAAAGCATATGACAGGGTGCCTAGAGAGGAGTTGTGGTATTGTATGAGGAAGTCAGGAGTGGCAGAGGAATCTGTAAGAGTGCTACAGGATATGTACAAGGGTAGTGTGACAGTGGTGAGTTCTGTGGTGGGAGTGAAAGGTGCATTTACGGTGGAGGTGGGATTACATCAGGGTTCAGCTCTGAGACCTTTCTCATTTGCATTGGTGATGGACAGGTTGACAGACAAGATCAGACAGGAGTCCCCATTGACTGTGATGTTTGCAGATGACACTGTTATCTGTACTGAGAGTAGGAACAGGTTGAAGAGACCCTGGAGAAATGGAGATATGCTCTAGAGAGGGGAGGAATGATGGTCAGCAGGATTAAGACAGAATATATGAGTGTGAATGGGAGGGAGGATAGAGGAAGAGTGAAGATGTAGGGAGTAGAGTTTGCAAAGGTGGGTGAATTTAAATACTTGGGATCAAAAGTTCAGAGTAATGATGCGTGTGGGAAAAGGTGAAAACGAGAGTATAGGCAGGTTGAGGAGGGTGGAGAAGAGTGTTAGGAGTGATTTGTGACAGACAAGTACCATTAAGAGTGAGAAGGAAGGTCTAGAAGATGGTAGTGAGACCAGATATATTATATGGGTTGGAGACAGTGGCACTGACAAACAGGCAGGAGTAGAGAGCTGGATGTGGCAGAGTTAAAGATGTTAAGATTTGCACTGGGTGTGATGAGGGTGGACAGGATTAGGGATTTGTATGTTAGAGGGTCTGCCCAGGTTGGACGGTTTGGAAACCAAGCCAGACAGTAGCAGGATTATGTTTTTTTGGACATGTGCTGAGGAGGGATACCGAGTATATTGGGAAAAGGATGGTAAGGATGAAGCTAACAGGTAAGAGGAAAAGATGAAGGCCTACGATAAGGTTTATGCATGTGGTGGTAGAGGACATGCAGGTTGTTGGTGTGACAGAGCAAGATGCAGAGGACAGGAGGAAATGGAGAAAGATGATCCACTGTGGAAACCCCTAATGGGAACAGCCAAAAGAAAGAGAAGGAGATGTTGTAATGTCAGTATTCACAGGTTGCCAGTGATTTGCCAGACATAACACAACTCTATGAGTAAATGTCTACAAATATGAGGCACACATATGGTCAGTGTGCATAACACCGGACAGTTGAATTGTATGAGCTCAGTGTATAACATGCAGTTCAACACACACACATCTGCAACAGTATTTCACTATGCAAATACCCTGTATAAGTCTCTCACATTTCTGTGACAGACATGTATATCATAGTTGTATTCACAATTAACATATGGATATCTATGACATCCCAGTAGCTGGCCTAGCAGTGTCACAGAGTCAGTATTGTTCAACACACACTCCAGTAGTAGTCATATGTGAGCCATCCTTTCCTGGGGTGACTCAGAGGCCAGAGCTGTGATCTATGTCACTGCAGGCAGACCCAGTTGCTATGATCATAGGTTTTGATCAGCAATATATCAGTACAGTAAGTCTTGTTGAGACATATTTGTTGTACTTCCTATTTCCCATTATTGCATACCCCCTACTGCATTCTATTACATGCTTAATTGTTTGACATACTTTTTTTTCCAAGTATGCTTGGTTTTATTCCACTGTGTGTAGGTCATTTCTTGGTCTATGTGTCTCCCCTCTTTCTCTCTCCCATATGTAGGGTATACATCTGTTTTGCGTAGGCACCAGCTTGCCTTTTGTAGGTAATGCTCATGAGCAGCTGATGGCCTGTGCACTAATTGGTGTCCCCCACTTGCTAATTGCATGCAGAACAGCTGTAGTGTTATTCCTATAGCCAATGACATGACAACACACTCCTATAATTGATTACTTAATGTGGGTTTTGCCCCTTTTCCTTGCCTGTGAGGAGAACTTCATGGAGGTGTGTGAACAACAGCATCACAAAGGGTAGCTGGAAATACCTCTTACAATGAAAACTGTGGAGACTGCCAAACAAACTGGAGGAGAATGTTCTAGACATAAGGACAGACTGTAAGTATTGCTGTTATACAGTTGAATTAATGGTAGTTTAACAAGGTTTGTGTGGACATTGCTTTTCTGCTTGATTTTAAGTCTGACAGTTGTTATGTGGCTGACATATCTTTCAACTGCTGGGCTATCCGCAGAATGTCCAGATTTTGGACTCTCGTGTTTGGTGTATTCCTCAGACATTTTTTTTGTCTTTGGAAAATCAGTAGCACACTGTGGGGATTGTAGTCAGTAAATAGTATCATCCATTTGTGTTTCTGACTTAATATCCCTCAGAACCAATATGTTACAACAAACCCTGTTACACCAGCAACTGTCTCAATTTATAACAGCAATATTTCACATATGACCCTGTATTTGGGCCTCTGTCCCCCAAGTATGTCAGGGTTTGCCCAGATGTCATGCAGTAAGAGGGTTATAGGTAGTGTATATCATTATTTAGTGCCTTCATTCATTATACCATCCCAGTGATGTATCAGACTGCCAGACATTTTATGTGTAAGAGGCCTTATATACGAGTACAAAGCCTGGACATTCAGTGGGACTCTGTACAGTTGAAAAGTCTATGTATTTTTGGCAATTGTTGACATTGTCAGGATTGTGCAGCAGTGTAGTGTGTCAATGTTATTTGGCCTGTGTAAGGATGGGGGTGGATGTATGTGTTATGGCTCCTTTTCTGTCTGCCTGTGCATGTTGCTCCTGTTTCTGGTGGTCTATCAGCTGTATATGTTTGTAGGGGCAGACTAAGACATATGCCATACGATAGTCAGGCATCATACTACACTGTGAATTAGACCAGTATGTGGAGGGATAGTGTGTGAGTGGCAAACATTTTGAGATGTTTTTGTCCATGCAGTCCTTATACTGTACTGTTCCTTTGGCTTACTGGTATGGCACTGTGATGGAATTGGTTGTGGGTATGCACTTTCATACTGGTATCTGTTTTTCAGTGCTGTCACATTCCTGTAGTGCCTGATATATTTGCCAATATATGTGTAATTCCCCATAGCGGATTTGGGTTAGTGCTGTGTCAGTCTGACTGTAGTTTGGACAGTGCTTGGTGACATGCTTAGCAGCTGAGTGTAGTTTCCCTAATGTGATGTTATGTCCAGATATTTGTAGGATGTACTGTTGCCTGGCCCCATAAGTATTGTGTATTTCTAACACATCAGTGGGATAATGTGAGGATTTCAGTCACTAACTAGTGAGAATTAATTGAGTGTTGAACTTGTGGTATTTCAGTAAATGTATGTTAGAACAAAATTGAGGGTGTTACTGCAGCAAATGTGTCAGCTTATCTACTCCAGTATTTCAGATATGTCCCTATTTTCATGGCTTTCTCACCCCCCCCCCTTGTCATGCTTGGTTCAGATTTAGATTACAGGGTTCTGAGCCTACCTCTTGATTGTCCGGATTGCTGCAGTATGTCCAGGTTTATTGCTCATATTTCTGGTCTGTTTCACAGGTTCATTATTTTTATATCCCTGGTAAATCACTGGGATGATCTGAGGATTTTTGACAGTAAATGATGACATACATTCCAGTTTCAGAAGCCACATCCCTCAGGACATGTATGCCAAAACAAACCCTGTCACTCTAGCAACATTCTACATTTATAAGAACAATATTTAAAATATGTCCCTAGTTTGGGCCCATTGTCCCCCATTTGAACAGCCTTTGGCCAGATTTCTTGCACTAAGGGGTTGAGAGGTATGGTTGTGAGGTATGACTCCACTACATGTTATGAGCATATATATATATATATATATATATATATATATATATATATATATATATATATATATATATATATATATATAGATATATATATATATATATATATATATATATATATATATATATGTATATCTCTATTTATATTATGCATCCATGGACTGGTTTCCTTGGTGGCGAAGGGTCTTTTTCGTGACTGCTTTACGTTTTGGTTGGAGTTTATTTGCAGTTCCTGTTTTGGTGTTACTAGTAGTTTTAGGAGCGAGATGGACAGTTTACCTGCCTCGGATAATCGTGGGTCTGAGGACATTGGACAAACGCGTAAGCTTATTGGGCAGCTTACTGAGCTTATCAACATCCTTACTCCTCTCAGCCTAACTTTACTAGACAAGAGCGTTCATCGGAACCTGGTTTCTAACCTCCGCTATGCAGGAGTGGATCGTGGAGTTAACGAAGAACAAGGGGAGCTTATTGATCGGTTCGACAAGATCGGCGGCCTTGATTCTAATACGTTCAACCCCTCCAACACACCCAGACTTTTGCAAGCGGGTCCCGTGCAGGGACAGAGTATAGAGTATGGGGATAATGGCTGTGGAGAAGGAATGGAAGCAACAGGTACTATGTTGAATGCTGGGGCATGTGGCTCAGCCCAGGATACTTTAGACTGGTTGCATTCCAAGCCTAATGTTGATTTTCATGGCAATGAAAGTAACGTGCAAAATGTTTTTGGTGAGACATATAAACAGAAGTTGTTTTATTTGAGTAATTTAATGTACAAATACAGATCTTTAGCCATTGAAAACGAATATTTAAAGGAATGTATCAGTAAGGAAATTGTGCCTAAGGGCTTACGCGTTTTCAAATTTCCTAACAATGTTACATATGACTCTAGTTATTATAAGGACTTGGTGGACATTTTCAATAAGTTTGGGTTAGAAGTTCTTAAGCTTATGATCAAGGAAAATATTAAAATTCAGGAAAGCATTGAGAAAGACATTGAGATTTTGGATCAGTACATCAAAAATGATTTAATTTTTGGGATAAATGAAGAAAAATTGAAATATTATGGTATTAGAAAGAATGTTGATCAAAAATGTAATGACCTTATTCAAAGGAAGATTAAAAAATTGGATAGGGACATTCATGATTGCAATTTACATATTAGTTACCCCAAACCACGGGGACCTAACAGGGCCTATGGTGGTGATTTTAATGGAATAGGTGAAACCAATAATAATAATGCAGAGCCTGTTACAGTTGAATATGGTACTGACAATGAACAACCTGGGGGAAGTGAAAGGGAGTATGATGAGAGCTTCCCACCTTTGCGTAGGTCTGAAAGACTGCTCAATAAACAAGGGCCACAGAATGGAAATTTTCAGTGGAGGGGAGGAAGAAGGGGGAGGGGGAGATTTCATTAAAACCCTTACCGGACCTCCCAGAGGACTTAGATGTTTCTTCTAATCTTAATAGTGTTATAACTGATAAACAGTGTTATACATGGAATAACTTTAGTATATACAATTTTAGTAATATTAAGGTAGAGAAAGAACATTTTGCCCTTTTCTCCAAAGGTTTGAAATTTATACCAGACAATAAGGGCGACATTGCTAGAAGCTTGTTGGATATTAAGTTATTCTTGAGAAAAGTGAACTTTAAGGTCATTTTACCTAACATCAAAAGGGATGAAGGAGAAGTGGTTAAGAAAAAAGTATATATAAACCCCCTTTACACCCCCAGATTAAGAATTTAGAGAAAGTAATAGAGTGTGAAATTAGAAAAAACATTAATAGGGGTATAAAGCATGATAATATGACTATAAAAGAAAAAGAATTATTATACGAGATCAGGAATAACCAACATGCGAGAGTGATGAAACCTGACAAGGGAGGGGGTATTATTTTTATGGATTATATTCTTTATGATAGTAAGATGTATACCTTATAACGGGATGAGGACAAATACAGTATTGTTTCCAAAAATGAAATTAATATAGCCTATCATAAAATTGATGCAGCTTTACATGATATGATGCAAGAGGGATTGATAAGCCACTGTAGTTACAGATTTTTAAAAGTGGACAAACCTAAGATAACCACAATTTTTGGGATACCGAAAATCCACAAAAATAAAGATGACCCCCCTCTTCGCCCTATAGCTTCTGCTGAGGGTTCTAAGACCCAGACATTAGCAAAATACGTAGATCTCAAATTAAAGCCCTTATGGACAGGAAGACAGAATATTTTGAAAGATTCTTGGGATTTATTGAATGACCTTAACCATTGCATTTGGGAAGAAGATGTGTTATTTCTAACTATAGATATTGTCGATTTGTTTTCCTCCATTCCCTACAAGGAAGGAAAAACTATTTTGGAAGATGTAGTTTTTGGATATGAGGGAATGAGTAAGGATGACAAATTGGCTAGTTTATGGCTCATAGATCTAGTCCTGAAGAATAATTACATACACTTCAAAGGTGAATTCTTCCAGCAGATAAAAGGAGTTGCTATGCGGGCAGCTTGTGCCCCCACTTATGCTAACCTTGTTTTAGCATACTGGGAGGAGAAATATGTGGTAGATTCCCAATATAAAAATTGTTGGATGTTATACAGGAGGTTCCTGGATGACATAGTAATACTTTGAACAGCGGGGAGAGACATACTGGAAGAGTTCTTAACATATATTAATCATACTACTAGTTTCTTGAGATTTACACACAACATCTCTGACTGTAGTTTGATATATCTTGATATAGAGTTTTATAAAGGAGAAAAGCAGTATGAAACTAGAGTTTATCGAAAGCCTACCTATTGCAACTCCTTTTTACATTTTCAAAGTGCGCACCCCAAGCATTGTAAAAAAAGTATTGTTAAGAGGCAATTTGTTAGGGGTAGCCGCATGATGAGTTTAGACCAGGATTTTTTCAAGGAGTGTGAGTTCTTAGAGGGAATGTTTGAAGAGAGGGGCTACCCCAATGATTTTGTACAACAAATAAGAAGAGAAGTGGAAGAAGGAAGGAGGGGTAGGTTTGCTCCTATTTACAAGGGTTGCAATGGTAGTAGGATTGCGGATCCCAATGTAGGGGCAGAGTTGGTAATTAGAAATACAAATGATGGTGATGATCTTTCCCAGGCTTTAGTCCTTGAATATAACTGAATAAATAGCGGAATTAGTAAGATATTTTTTTAGAGAATGGGACAAGTTTTTATCCTTCACTGATATAGAAGGTATTTCTAGTGTCCCTAAAAAAGTGATCTACAGAAATGCTAGGAACCTGGGTGACATCCTTGAGAGTAATAAAGTCCAAACTGACCGCAAGACGATCAGAAAGGGCACTTATAAATGTGGGCATTGTAGGCAGTGTTGCTATGTCATAAATGAAGAAAGATATTATATAGCAAGCAAAAACAAAATGATAAGTAGCCAGGAATATTTCAATTGTGACACAAAAGGGATAGTGTACCTTGCTTTTTGTGAAAAATGCGGGTCCTTTTATGTTGGGAAATCTGAAAGAGCTTTAAGAAAAAGAATCTATGAGCACATCTATGAGATATCTATTAATTAATGTAATAGATCCCCGTTCTTATGAATAATGTATCATACTGTAGAGCGGTTGACATTAAAAGTAGTGACTAAACTGATGTTAAATTCTGTGACTTCCTTACTATTTTCAGGATAGGTCAACTGGGAATTCTCTAAGGGAGGTAAAGTGTATATATATATATATATATATATATATATATATATATATATATATATATATATATGTATATATATATATATATATATATATACCATTCAGTCTTTGGAGGAAAGTAACGCTTTATATAAACATAGCAAAACATGCAAGGAATATAAATTTAAATTCCTAGTAATAGAATGTATTCAACAGGATGTTCGAGGGGGCCCGTGGGAAACTAGAATTGAATATAGGGAATTGTGGTGGCAAGTGGCCCTAAATGCGGATAAATTCCCAGGGCTTAATGATAATATATCCATATTGCCACTACTTAAATTAAGAGCAGCTAAGTTGTAGGAAGAAATTGCACTTAGTGACAATAACCCTAAATGACCACAAGAGGGCTCCATAGTACTGGATGCAGGCTTGAACTAACAAACTATGAGTAATAAACTTATTTTAACATATCAATATGATAATATATTTTTAAGGTTTATATTCAAGAACACCTATTTAATATTTACACACCACTTTTATAATATTTTTTACAGTTGATTTGATTTTAAGAATAATTGGTAGGATATAATATTAACTGGAAAGAACATATGTATATATATATAAATGTTTTTAAGTTTTTTCTAATAATTTTTTGAAATATTTATTCTTAGGAATAAGTTAGAGATTATTTAAGATTATTTAAGATTATTTATGGTCAGTCAAATATTTTATGAATAAGTGTTTTGTGGATTTTATATGAAATTTCTGAGTTTACATAGAATTGTCACCTATTTTGAATAAAGATAGAAAATATAACTTTAAATTTTTGAATTTCTTAATTTGTTAATTAATTAGTGAAATTGTGTATATATATGAAGTTTAATTGATGTACTGGTTGTCTGATGAAGTCAGGAAGTTGACGAAAACGCATGGTGTTTTATGGATTAAGGCGTTCATGTGCTTATGTGCCTTTTGGCTTCAAAGTGCGCTTAGTGCTTTGTGTACTTTGTAATTTTATCCAATAAAAGTTCCTGGACTGGTTTCCTTGGTGGCGAAGGGCTTTTTCATGACTGCTTTACGTTTTGGTTATATTATGCATATATTTATATATATATATATATATATATATATATATATATATATGCATCTCCATACATATATGCATGTGACTATATATATATATATATATATATATATATACATATATATATATATATATATATATATATATATATATATATATATATATATATATATATATATATATATAAATACAAAACCTGACTGATTCTATGGAATCTTTTCCCTTCT
Source organism: Protopterus annectens (assembly GCF_019279795.1). Classification (NCBI taxonomy): domain Eukaryota; kingdom Metazoa; phylum Chordata; order Ceratodontiformes; family Protopteridae; genus Protopterus; species Protopterus annectens. Next base: position 16,614,727 of record NC_056734.1, read on the forward strand.
GTTGAATGACTCTACTGCATGATATGTTTGAAAAAGCATCAGCAATCCTTACAACTCAAATGGTGTAGTGCTACATTATGCTCACTATGGTGTAGAGGTCCCTAGGTTTGAAACTTGGCAGTGTTGATTATTTTGTTGCTGGGCAGAACAGTGGCTGATGGAAATGGAGTGATTAAGGTAGTTTTAAGCAGTTGTAAGCAGGTTTGCATGGGTTTGCATGACTGTAAGTGATGCCAACATGTGGTTAAATGTATAGGTGCTTAATCTGTGCTGGCTTCACTTAGAGACGTTTACCAATGAGCAAATCTGCTTATCTGCACTACCTGCTGCTTAACATTCATTTTTGAGCAATGCTTAAACCTGGTAAGCATAGCTGAGTATTGCTTCCCATTGCTTACAGTTAATTCTTATGAAATATCATACTGATGACTTCATGTAGTAAGTGTATATGATTTCCATTACATGACATGGCTCTGTGTGCTTTCATTACAGTAGCAAGCAGTGTAACTATACTGTATGGGACACATGTATACATGGGTGGTTTCACATGTTATGTGCACTCACACTACCATTTTACACCAGCTACACTACCCTGGGTGGCAAAAATAGCTTACCACATATTTTAATTTGAAAACAGTTCTTTTAAAACTGCTTTCCTATGTAAAATTGGATTGCCTGTTGTAGTACTCAAACTGAGTATGTCTGCATGCAAAACTGGAACTCGGACCACTACACTATTTTGGTTTGAGGATTTGTGATGTATATTTTTATTTATCTCCTATTGCATATTAATATTATATTATTATGCTAAATGTAGATTATTGAGGTTTTCAGCTGTGCTGTTGAGGACTGCTGTCATGACATAATGACATACATTTCAGTTTCAGACTTGTATGCTAATGCATTATCTGTTTTCTGTCAACTTTCTGTTTGTCCTCTCTGCAGATGGGATTACACAGGTGCTCAGGTTGTTGTTGACTACACTGCAGAATGTGTCTGAGATCCCATGTCTGTGTTCATGTAGGAGGCAGCTAGGAATGCATTCAGGCTTATGGAGACCTCTATGTGTTGCCTTTGAGAGGGCATTACAGACCTGCTTCCTGATCATGAGGGGAGGGGAGCAGGTGCTGTACATGCACCTGTGTACCAATGGGGGGACAGTGGGGTGAAGTTTACACTTCACCTGTTTGCAGCTGGTTGCCTATATCTATGACATATGTGCTAGTGGTGTTATCGACTGCCACTACAGAGCAGATATGTGTGTTGCCTCTGGAACTGCAGACACGTGTCTGGAAGGCCTAATGATTAGCTTTAGTGGATGTATCCAGTTTGCACTCAAAGTCATCCTTAGGGTAAATCACCTGTGAACTTATTTGCTTGTGTAGAACAAGGTGACATGGGTGCCAATGAGACAACTGTTCCTTCTTGGCCTGTCCTGCGATTATATCAACCTATGATGGTATTTGTGTATTGCTACTGTCTACCAAAAGTGTTCAGCTTACCTTGGGGGGGGTTGATGTTATCCTGTTAGGTATTGCTGAGGTCAAAGAGTTATGTAGGTGCCCACATAGTATTGTTGTGTGGCCTGGACACTGCTGCTGGTTCCAACATATGGGACATCCTTCATGTGAGTCTTGCTCCTTTTCCTTACCTGTGCAGGGGACATTGAAGTGGTGTGGGGGCTACAGCTTTACAGTCAGTAGGTGGGAATACCTCACAGGACAGGGCATGTGGAGACAGCCCATCAACATGTGGGGGGCAAAGCCCCAGAATTGGGTACAGATTGTATGTCATTAGTGATGTTATACACATGGAGGGTTGCTATATTGACAGGGTTCATCTGGACATGCATTTACTGAGTGACTTGACATCTGATAGTGATATGCCTCTGACATACCTCTCAACTGGCATGTTGTCCACAGATTGACCAGAGGTTTGCCTGTTATGTTTGGTCTGTTCCTCGAACAATGTCTATTTTTGTGGGGTCAGTAGGATAATGTGAGGATTGTAGTCACTAACTGTTGACATCCATTGGTGTTCTGGACACCATATCCTTCAGGGATGTTATGTTACAACAACACACATAACACCAGCTACTGTTTCAGTTTGTGACACCATTATGTGTAATATATCCCTCTTTCCACCCCCCTGTCTCCCAAGTACATCATGCCTTGTCCAGATGTCCTGCACTATGGGGTGCAGAGGTATGGTATATCATTAATTACCAACTGCACTCCAGTTATCATCCCAGTGACTTAGCAGACTCCTTGCCCTGGTATGCAGCAGTGGCCAGAATTATGGTTCCACACCCTGGAAATTTTGTCTTAATCTGCACATATGACTGTTATGTATGTCTGGCCATTGTGAACAGACTGCCAAGATTGTGTAGCAGTGCTGTGTGTAGATGTTTGTTGGGCTAGGTAGGGACAGTAGCAGATGTGAGTGCCATGCATCCTTTACCTATCTGATTGGGCATACTGCTACAGCTGCTGCTGGTCTATCAGGTCTCTATGCTTGTAGGGGCAGACTGTGAAATGTCCAGTATCATGTCAGGATTTCCAGTAGACTGTGATTTTGGCCAGTATATGTTGGTGTAGTGTGTGACTGGCAATCACGATATGTTTGTTCAGACAGTCGTTCTACTCTCGAGTTCATTTTGGGTACTGGAATGTTGCTGTGACTGTAGAGCAAATGTTTTTGGGTGGATATGTTTGCACCACTATCTAGTTTTCACTGCAGTTCCATCCCTATAGTGCATGCTATCTTTGAATATACATGTGTAATTGCCTGTAGCTGATGTGGGGGAGTGCTTTGTTGGTCTTACTGTGGTTCATAAGGTGCTGGGTGAGATGTTTGGCAGTTGTCAGGGGATTTCCATTCTGTTAAGTGACTGCGGTTATACCTCTACACTTTCCAGAGGCCTAGACACTGTCCAGATGCATGGCACATATGTTTGGTCTGTTCCCCAGACAGTTGTTGTCCTTGGCAAATCAGTAGGATACTTGAGGTAATATAGTCAGTAAATGCTAACATCCATTGGTGTTACTGGCATCATATCCCTCAGAAAAGATATGTGACAACAAACCCGGTAACACCAGCAACTGTCTAAATTTATTGCAGCAATATGTCCAATATACCCCTGTGTTTGGGCCTCTGTCCCCCAATTATGTCAGGCTTTGTCCAAATGTCATGCACTAAGAGGTTCAGAGGTATGTAATATCATTATTTATTGCCTTCATTCCTGCTACTATCCCATTGATGTCATAGACCCACAGACATGTAACAAGGAAGCAGCCATAGATATGAGTCCTGTGCCTATACATTCTTTGGGAAACTGTACATTTGAGAAGTCTGTGTATGTCTGGCCATTGTTAACAGACTGTTATGACTGTGTAGCAGTGTAGTGTGTATATGTTATTTGAGCTATGTAGGGAGGGGAGGTACATTTGAGTGTCATGGTCCCTTTCTATCTGACTGTGCATGCTGCTCCTGTTTCCGGTTCCTTATTGCCTATATATGTCTGTATAAGCAGATCGTGACATGTCCCATAACACCTGAAGATTCCCACTACACTGTGTCTTGGGAGCAGTATATGTAGGGGTAATGTGTGAGTGGCAAACAGGATATTGTTGCCCACACAGTCATTATATTATAGTGTTCTAATTATTTTAATAAACGTGGTTTCTACTGGACGCTTGGATTTATTTTTACATGCTGGCTGCGTGTTTTTTCTACAAGCTATTGCCCAGTGGATGAGTAGGTTCGAATGAACACTCTATGGTGACTTTGACTCTTTTTTATTGGATTAAGAGTTCGCAAAGTAAAGCGGTTTGGAGGTTACAGCTTCGTTTCTTTTTGTGGAACATTTGGTTACCTTTTGTGACTGACTTGAATTGAACACAGCAAGTATACTTCCCACTATTTTAGCCTGTTTTTTTGTTGCATTATATTATAGTGTTCAGTTTGCTTATTGGTATGTCACTGTGACTATGGTACAATTGGTTGTGGGTATGCACTTGCACACCAGTATCTGTTTTCCAATAGTGTTACATCCCTGTAGTGCCTGTTATATTTGCAAATGCATGTGTACTGCCCCAGAGCTGGATTTGCATAGTGTTATGTCAGTGTTAATGTAGTTTGGACATTGCTTGGTAGCTGAGTGTAGTTTCCCTAATGTTGTGTTATGTCCACACATTCGTAGGATGTCCAGTTGTATGGCCAATATCTTTGGTCTGGTCCCCAAAACTGTTGTGTATTCCTGACACATCAGTGGGATGATGTGGGGATTGAGGTCACTAACTAATGAGAAGCAATTGAGTCCTGGACTTGGGATATTTCAGTTACTACATGTCAGGACATACAGTGCCACTACATCAACTTTCTAAGCTTATCTATTCATGTATTTTGGATATGTCCCTATTTTCATGCCTTTGTCCCCCCACTTTGTCAGGCTTGGTCCAGATTCATTTCACAAAGGGGTTCTGAGCTTACCTCTCCACTGCCAGGATTTTCAAGGAATGTCCAGACATTTAGCCCATACTTTTGTTCTGTTCCACAATTTATTTGTATTTGTTTGGTAAATCACTTTGATGATCCAAGGATTTATGTTAGTAAATAATGACATAACATTTCAGTTGTCATCCTCATATCCTTCAGTAATTGTCTGCTGATATGCACCCTGTTTCTGTAGCAAATGTCTTTGTTTCTAACAGCAATATTTGAAATATGTTCCTATATTGTGGCCCATTACCCTCCCATTTTACAGCCTTTGTACAGATTTCTTGCACTAAGAGGTTGAGAGGGATGGTTCCATGGTATAACTACACTGCATGTTATATATATATATACATGTATGTATTGCTTGTTGTTCCAGTCATACTATGGTGCGGTAATGGAAAATTCCCTTTTCTCCACTGTAGTGTGGCCTCAGAGTAACAATATTAAAGTACACATCAGGGGGTGTAGGGGGGGGGGGCTTGCCCCATGCATTCAAGTAGATTTTGTTTTTTTTTTACATACTTCAACGAAAGTGCTTTTTCAATGAAAGCACTTTTGTTAAAGTGTATTTGGTGGTAATGGATTTGGGCTTTTGATCTTTCGATAAATAGTTCTAGATCCATATATATATATATATATATATACATATATATATGTGTGTGTGTGTGTGTGTGTGTGTGTGTGTGTGTGTGTTTGTGTGTGTGTGTGTATGTCTATATACAATACATGAATGATTCCACAGAGCTTTTTCCCTAATGTTGTATGCTTCTATTGCATGACATGTTTGAAAAAGCAACATGAATTCCTACATCTCAGATGATGTATTGGTACATTACTCTGACTATAGTGTACAGGGTCATGGATTCTAGACTTGGGACTGATGTTTTTTTTTCATTATTGTTAAAGGACCAGAATGCATGATACATTTGTTAAAGCAGTGTAGATTTATACAGCTCAGATGGTGTAGTAGTAGTATGCTGCTATGATTGTAGAGCACAGTATCCCGGGTTTGAGAGTTGGGAGGGCTGACTATTTTGTTTCTGGGCAGAACAAGGACTGATGGATACAGAGTGATTAAGGCACTTTTAAGCAGTTGTAAGCAGGTTTGCATGCTGTGTGTGTGTGTGCTACTGCCATCCTCTGCCTGGATTTCTATCTGTCACCCGGGGTATTGGCAACTGTGACCACTAGCTGTGACAGTGTGACACTTGAGAGACATTTATTGGGGTTGGACAGTGGAAGTGTTGTACACAGTGTATTAGTGCAGCCTTCTTAGAGCTAATAGAAACATTTCCTTACCTGGCAGACCTTTGGAGGAAATTTCTGTTAACACTATCTGACTGTTTCTACTCATATTCACATAATTCTTGGGTGAAATTATGCATACAGCTTACTACCACTCCAGGGATTTGAACCATGCTTGTTTGTGCAAAAAGATACAACCAGGTTGTGTTTCATCACAACGAGCTATTGAGGAATGGTTGTTTATTTATTTATTTTTTTTGTTTGACTGTTTTCTGCCTAATACTCTCTTGGTTAGACAATCTGACCTTGTAATTCTGACATTCTTGCATGGCAGATAGTTCTTGTTCTGTGTATTAATACTTTGACATATTACAGTCTGGAAAGCAATGGTTAATACAAAACACAAAGCACTGCTGTAGGGGATACAGTATAAAACTTTACACATTACTATTCAGGGATCAGATCTTGGTGCATGGAACATTTCATATAGTTGATTTCCTGTTTTTCAGTTCCAGAATCTTTGTCAGATGAGCCTCAATTAATTCATGCTAACAGAGACATAGTTGCTGTGGAGAACCTGTACACATTTAGATTCATACCACTACATATCAAAGTAAACACACCAGTCTGGGTTTTTAGTTTTATTAAAGGGTACTGACACTTTTATTGATAGATATCCTGTACACCACTATTACTCTGCTAATGTCTCATTTATTCATTACACACAGTACACATTTTACCTACTGGCAGTTGATATTCTACTCCTTTTTATTTGCCCTGAATACTGCAAGCTGGATTTGTACTCACCAGCCTCTCAGAGCAGCCTTAGAAACCTGTTGGCATGGGCATCTATGTTTGCAGCCCTCTCATCTGCAGCTGTTCAGGAGATAAAGAAACATTTATGCATACCTATCAATCACATACACAGGCTGGACTGGACTTTGGTAAACACTAATTGATACTGATTCTTACACAGTTTTGGGACATTCTGTGCCCATGCGTCTTGGGTCCACTGGTCCAAGAGCTCCCTCTTCCTATGCTTGAGGTCAGCAAAATGGTTCCAGACCAGCTCACCAGTTTGAGGAATGCCAGTAGCATTGGTGAGATCACATGCGAGATGGTCCCAGGCCTCCACTTTGTATTGGGAGACCTGATACTGGCCCTGCAGCAGTCTCTCCTCATGGTCTTTCACTAGGAGTACAACCATGACCCTGGACTGCTGAATGCCCCAGCATTGCACCTGAAAGCATGGTCCCTATCCTACATCTGCCATAGTGCCTGCAAAGATAAGTTACAACTGGTTATGGCTGTATTCCCACCTGCAATGTTTAAATAGAGCCAAATTCCCACCCCTTGCCATCATTGGACCATTTTGAATATGCTGAGCTAAGCTAAGTGATTCGCAAACCCACTTAGCTAAGGTTGGCAGTGCTTAAAGTGATAGATGTTGAGCATTGCTTACCAATGCGGAAATCCACTTAACTGAGTTACTTATTGCTTAGCATTTACATTTAAGTAATGCTTACACCAGCTTAGCACAGCTGAGCACTACTTAGCATTGCTCAGATTTCATTTTATAGAGTATCAGGATTGTGGGATTGATTCATCATTACTGACATATTATAATTTTATGTTTACCTTCCATGACATCCCCCTATGTTCTTTCATTATATTATATTCTTGTGTGGCTATACTTTATGGGACACTTGTGTTTATATGTGGGTTTCACATCTTTTCTAGACTGACACCTCACTTTTGGACCTGCTACACTACCCTGGCTGACAATAAACACTTGCCACATAATTTAAGTTTACAAAAATAATTTTAACATTACTTTCCCATAGAAAAATAAGTTGCCTCTTTTGGTACTCGAGCTGTAAACACCTGCATGTAAAGCCAGGTCACTAACCAGTACACTATATCAGGTTGGAAAATTTTGCTGTATATTTTCTTTTATCTTCTATGGGATGTTTAAGCTATGGTAAGCAGAGGGCCATAACTTGCACACCCACTTAGCTATGCTTACACACTCCTTAGCCTAGAAAAAAAGTATATATTATTATTGTATAATTATGTTATATAAGTGAGTCTTGTGTTCTGACAACTCATTGAGGACTGTGATTGTGAAATAATGGCATTCATTTGGCTTTCAAGCTTCTATCCTTCACAGACACCTGCTAATACATATCCTGTTTTCTATCAACTTTCTAAGTGTGTGAGGGCAATTTTCAGACATGTACCTCATATATTGTTTTTCCCCCATTATTTGTGCTTTTTGTCCACATGCACTGCTGTCAGGGAATATTGGCATACATTTGCTTTCAGACTTCTACCCTTCAGTAATTCATATTAATGCATGACCTGTTTTCTATCAACTTTCTAAGTTTCATGGGGAATATCTGTGTTGTGTCCCTTTTGAGGGATTTATCCCCCATTATTTCACATTTGCATACATTTCCTGCTTTAGCAGGTTGCGGAGGTGTCATACGGCACTTTGACAATGCAGGGGGTGTATCACAGAATCTGTCATACACTCCCTGCATTTCTTTCTTGTTGCCAATGTTTATTTCAGTGTGCATGGACACCAAAATGATCATTCTTTCATTTCAGTGTCCATGAACACTGAAATACTGGTATAATATTAGAGTAAATCTCTAATATTATGCCGGATTGATTTAAAGGTGCCGTACAGCATTTTCTGAGTGCAGGGAGCATGTTCAGTGTCTGTGCACTACTTGGACACACCCCCTGCATTTGTTCACTGTTTCTGCCCATATAGGTAGTACAGCAGCACACCTTCATGAATATGCAAGGTGCACTGCTGTGCTATATGAACAAGAATCAATCCGTGCAAGAATAGTTTTATTTTCGCACAGAATTTATTGAATCCTGGGGAGTGTTAGGAACAACAAAAAATAAATGCCCACACCCTAGCATAAACACACCAAAAATAAAGGGGGTGGAAGAAAGGAGTAGCTACTGCAGAAGTGGTCATTGGAGCATCTACTGTTATGGTAAGTTTGCTTACACAACTGTACTATGTTCATCATATTGATCACTACTGCAGCAGCCATAGCTATATGGGTAGATTACCCCAGCTTACTACATTTTTGAGGTGGTAGGAGAAGGGTCCAGGGACATCTGGAGAATGGTCCTATCAAAGCCTGAGCTAGACCTAGAGAATGAATTAAGTGTGTAATGCTTTGTACAAATTATGTATAGAGATCCAAGTTGATGTTTCTAGAATACTTATAGAATCCAATCCTTTCAAAAAAAACATAAATTAAGCTAAGGCTCTGGTAGAGTGGGCCTTGACTCTGCCAGGAATAGATTTGTTGTGGTGAGTATAACAAAACAACCTCAGACAACCATTTGGAAATGTCTGTTTTGACACAGATTGTTCCTCCTTCTTACCTTCTCATAAAATGAACAATTGATTGAATGATCTGAAAGATTTAGTTCTCTCAAGACAGTACCTGAGTTGTCTGTGGACATCTAAGATATAAAGTAACTTACTCCCTTACTTTTAGGTTAAAGTAAACTCAGACAGTATTTTAAGCATAAAAGAAAAAGGATTAGTTCTCTGTGGAACATAAGATAGAGTTAACCATAAGAAATGACAAATCAGATACTCTTCTTGCAGAGATCAGAGCAATCAGCAAAGTAAGTTTCCATGCTAAAAGCCTTGAGCCAGCCATATTAGTTGGTTAAAATGGAGCACGTGCTGGCATCTCTAACACAAAATTAATACCCCAAGGAGTGGACACCGTTTTTCTTGCAAAACCCCTTTTATATAATATTTATACACTAAAATGCATTGAAAGAAGAGGATCCATGGGCAGATGTGCTGAAATGGCCAATAAATGAACCTTGATCGAGGAGTAAGAAAGGACATAGGATACTAACTCACAAAAATATTGCAAACCCAGAGAAAAATAGCCATGAATGTGTGCTGGTTATTTTGTTGGCATCATTAGAATATACATATATCTATATCTATATATATCTATCTATATATCTATCTATATATATATATATATATATATATATATATATGTGTGTGTGTGTGTGTGTGTGTGTGTGTGTGTGTGTGTGTGTGTGTGCTGTACAAAACTCTGACCGCTTGGAACACCGACTCGGAACTAGTGGTATGTAACTGCTCGGCCTGCATGTTGACCATTGCCCCTTACCTCCACTGCAGTGCAATCTCCGAGATTTAATAATTATTTAGAGGGGTGTTGGGGCCCAGCTCCCAACATGGGAGTTTGGGGGTGAAGCACCCCACATGGGTGTTTTGTCTTTTGTTCCGGTTTACTGTTCTTCCTGGTTGGCCAACAAATTACTTACCATTAGTTCCGAGTCGGTGTTCCAAGTGGTCGGTGTTTTGTTGTTGGTGTTATCAGCTCACTCATGTGGGTTTCTGGTAAGTGACGATTCAGTGATGTGTAGTGGATCCATATATATATATATATATATATATATATATATATATATATATATATATATATATAGATATGTGCGCGTGTGTGTTTGTGTGTGTGTGCATGTGTGTGCGTGTGTGTGTGTGTGTGTGTGTGTGTGTGTGTGTGTGTGTGTGTGTGTGTGTGTGTAGGTATTGTTAGATTAGGGACTTCCATTTTAAAGTAGTTATTAGAAATGCAGTATCAGAATTGTGTTTCATTTATGAATACATTTTAGAAAAGACAGTTAAGTAAAAGGAAAAAATAACCTTGCTGGTCAAGTATGAGAGATAACAGTTCCCAAGGGAAGACTACAGACTGTTCATTTTACAGAATGTTCCATTCTCAAGGAAAATATGTACATAGCAATAAAATGCTAGACACCAGGCTGGGAAATCAAGGTAACCAAGGCTATAGAGGTGTGTAAAGCATTACAGGGTTTTGCTATTATTAAAATATACTTCAGATACAGTTAGGAAAGTCAGTCAGTCAGATAGTTAGTTTGACCTGCCATAGGGAAAAGATTAAATATTCAACATTTTGGAAAGGAAGCTACAATACAGACACTCAAGCCTGAGTACAGAAGACAGATCAAATAAAGACTGTTTATTTACATTATTCAGAACAATCAGAATATATGTGCAGAACTTTGGATATATTTAGCAGCACTGTTATTGCTAAGCAGCATTTCTGCAAACTGTTATTGTTTATCAGCACTGTCAATGAAGGCAGTATTTAGGTTGTGTGAACATCTAATAAAGTCTTATTAAATGAACTACAGTGACTGGAAAATTCATTCTGAAAGGTACACAAGACTTGGTCCATAAAGGAAAGATTGGAACCTGTTCACCATGAGCTTGGATAATTAACAGATAAAGACTTTTGCGTCAGTCTCATTTTTGTTGTTTCCAGTTAATTCCAGTATAGTACAGTCTTAATCAATTATTTCAATGGCGAGGCACTATAAATGGGGTAAAACTGTTAAAGCAAGTCCCCAAAACCCTATAGCAACCTTGAATCAGCAATCAAAGTACATGTGTTCTACAAAGAAATCTACAGAATAGCAGTGTTTCATTCAACTACATTTATTTATTTAACAGTTGTTTACCAGGATAGTTCAAAAGGACAACAAGCATCCATTTTCAGTGGACTCCTAGGGAGAAAAGCTCTTTCAGTGGACTCCTCGGGAGAAAAGCTCCACAACGTTACAAAGTAGTTTACTAAAAAGTAATTAACAATAGTTTAGAAAACCAGTGATTAACAATAGCTTAAAAAACATTAACATTAGTTAAAAAAGTGATTAAAGAATTTTGGAGAACATCCTCAAGTAAGGGTGACATTGATTAATACATCCTTGAGTAAGGTTAACAGTTGAGCAATAGACAAAGTTGTAGAAGCAATGTTAACAGTACATTTTTATATCCAGTTGACTTCATGGTAATAATAAGAAATAAAAAGAAACTAGTAGTTATTTACACCATGTACAAATCTGCCTAGGTAGATTATAATCAGATGAAAAGTGTTCTTCATGATCAGCCATGAAGTATAGGCTGGATGAGGTGGGTTCAGGGAGAGTCATTACAGTTACATATATGATTTTCATAAAGGTGTGATTGAAGAGCTATATGTGTTCTACAGAGCAAATAGGAAACAGCAGTGTTTCATTCCAAGCAACCTTATCAGCACCTATGTTCATTCAAAACACTTCAGAACTTTAACAGAGACAGCTGTAGTAAGTAACCCTTTCCAGTACAAGGTTAGTGCAGCAGCCTTAACTTCAAGGTTTTATTAACAGTTTATAGTGACACTTTTTCCATCTATCAGTAACTACAGCAACAGTTTCATAAAATACTTTTCAGCAGCACAAGAGTGTTTTTCCATAACCAAAGGCTGTGAACTCTATACAGAATAATCCAGAAATGATGGCACTACAGTTTCTACTTAAAGAGCAGACCTTTCAGTAAGACAACACTAATATTCCAGATGTAAACCATGCAGAAAATGGACAGAGCAGACAACTTCTATATACAGTAATTGCAGCTGTTAAACAACTTGCACAGCACCAGTGTTTACTTAAGAAAATGCCTCATAAAACTTCAACAGACCAGCACTAAATCAACAAACTTCAGCAGTGTTCCTTCAAAACATAAACTATATTAGCCAGTTAACAGCTATCTTCACAAGCTTTATAGATTCTAGTGTGATGTCACACAGCCAAGAAAAAAAAAAAAAATATTTAAAAAGCTGAAAATGACAGGACGCATTCTTCCAGAATCATAAAGTTATGCAAGACTTTATATGCACTTTTTAGTTAACAGCTCAAAAAAAGTTTAAATTCATCAATAAAAGTAATTTGCATACCTGTTGTATAAACATGTCAAGTAATACTTAAAACATCAGCAACTGTTTGGTTTAAAGTTAAAAACTGGGTAAAGCAGTCTAAAAAGCTGTGTTTCAGAAATGGTCTTTTAAAGTTAAAGGTAATTAGTTCAGGAATGTTAAATATTTCTAAATGCAAAAGGGTTAAATCACAGAAGCAGGCTATAACAAAGCATTCACATAACGAGTCCGCTTCAATCAGTATGGTTTCAGACTTAAATAACACAAATTCTTGTGTAAATGCTTCAGCATGTACAGTTCAACATACAGAGTTCAGTGGTAGTACAGTTTCAAATACAAAGGTTCAGAATGTAATACATTCTTATTTACATGTAATTCCAGGTACAAAGTTAAGTACCAATATAAGAAATACAGACAAAGACATCAGTGTACAAGCCAGTGCAGATATTGTACTGAGGGGAAAGTATAGAAATTTCATTGCAAACTACTGTTTCAGAGCAAAGTAAAGAAATAACATTCCATAACCAGATTCATTGTTGTTAATTCTATAACAAAGAATTTTCACCTCATCTATAAAGGGTGTGGCCATCCAGTACCAAACCAGAGTATTTATCCGTTAATGTTTAAGTTAAAAAAAAATAACAATATATCATTGTTTACAGAAAAGTTATGAAATAATGCGCTGATTAATACAGACAAATCAAACACATAAATCTTTATTAAAGGACACAGATGCAGTTTTTTCAGGATTTAAAGGGTCAAAAATTACAGCAGCTAACAGTTCAAAGTGTAACAGCTCTGTACTAGATAGGAACATGTAATCACAGTTATATGCTGTTTTAGACTTCAGTAACAAGATTTTTGCAAATTTACAGAATCTGAAAAATTGGTTACAACAGAAACATGCAGATTTATGGTTTAAAGATAAAATAAATTCCAGTTCAGCTGTCATAGCTATAGTTACAAAAAAGGTAATCCACAGGTTCAACTCTTATGTTAGAAAAATAGACAAATAAACCTCCGGAATCAGATCAGTTTAAATCTGGTAATAAATGTATTTATGTAGTCAGTTTAAGATTGTATATATTTCATACAGAAATGGCAGTTTACCAAGCACACCAGATGAAATTCCAGCCAGCTTAGCAAACCTAATTAAGGACAGTACTCTATGCCATAAGGCAGTATGGTAAAGATCAATTTAATGCATTTACAGTTTTTACAATTTATCCAAGAAAATTGTAGACATCAATGATAAATTGTTGCAGCATTCAATAGTATTGAAAAGTTAAATAATGTCAGCTAATGGAATGGTTATGGTGAGACATTGGGTGGAGTTTCACTCACAGAACAATATGTTAAAATGTGAGGATCACAAGAGTAAATGTAAAAAGTTCAACAGTTATGCACAGTGTTAAATTATTATTTTAGTGTCATTTGAGGTTATGACAAGAAAAAGAATGCCACTGAAACTTCAGTTTGATTTAATAATAAAGGTGCAGCCTTTCCATGTCACAGTTGTACATTTCACACTTGGAAGAGTTCATTAGCAGCAAATGTTTGTTTCATGCAGAAGAATGTAAATAAAGTTAAGGCAACAAACAGTGCTATCAGTTTAGTACTAATGTTTATTTCATGAAGAAAAGTGTAAATAAAGTCAGGGCAACAAACAATGCTATCACTTTATAATTGCTAAAGATGCAAATGTTATTTTAAGGACCTGATACTAAATACAATCAAAAACTTTAGCCACCCAGCCTTGCACAAGAGATGAAAAGAGGTTTAAAAGGCCTAACTATAAGAAAGACACTTGGGCATTAAAGCAGGCCTTCCAACACCTCATCAGTGACTGGAACAATGCAGAGTAAAACTTGACAAGAGTTGTGGGGCAGAAGTTGACTGTCTATGTGTTTCAGTTATTTCTTCAATGTTTAAAGTTAAAATGTAGGAGTTAAAGCAAGTATGTTTGTTTTCAGTTGTACAACAATATTAGTTTCAGTTTATGTTTTTATCCATGTTCAGGCAATACTGACAAACGGTATTAATAGCTTAGTCTCCAAAATATAATATAAACAGATTTCAGTTTATTTTTTTATATGTGTTCAGGTAACACTGTCAAAGTGTTCTCATGTTTTCAGGCAGTTGTACAACAGTACTAACATTCAGTTTATCTATGTTCAGACAATACTGATAGAAAAAGATACTAATAGTTTGGTTTTCAGAATATAACATGTACCAGTTTTCAATTATGCTTTTATCTGTGTTCAGTTAACACAGGCAAAAGATACTAGTTTAGTTAGTTTCCAGAATATACACAGCTATTTTAAATGTTCAGTATAAATATGTATCATGCTAATGTAAATGTCAGTCATAATTCAGAATATGATATTCATACTCAGTTATGCATGTTCAGTACAGTACATTTCAGTCAAATTTCAGAATATAAAAATAATATTCAGTTACTTCACATTATTCATTAGTTTTAAGGATAAAGAAACTGAATTACATTATTCAGTCAAAGTAACACAATTATTTGTAACAGGCTTATTAATTCACTACATCATACTGCACATTATTCAAGTGACGCAATTATTTATTACAAGTTTATCAAGATAAGTTATCTAAAGAATAGGTAGTAATACTTATTCAATAAACTCAAGGCATAACAGGGCAGGCTTAATTTACAATATATGGTAATCATGCATCAAGACCAATTATAAAGTTATCCCTTTAGTGCTGATTTCAATTAGCTTTCAGAAAATAGCCAACACGTTTGATAGGCTATACAATAAAAAATGGATTAAACAGTACAATGTTTAAAGATTTAAATTGATGAACAGCAGGGAAAGGTTTTATTTGCTGTAAGAAAGAGGCATCATGGTACACTAAGGAACCAGTTAATAAGGTAAAAACATAGACAACAGACAGTTTAATTTTAACATTACAGCATACAGAGATAGGGAAGAAAAATATGCAGGGGTAACAGTTCATACTCTGTCTAACTTAAATAAAGATTCAAGAAGACAGGTTAAGAATGTGTAGTTCATTTTATAATCAGCTTTAAAAGCCACAGGATTAAAAGACATTCATTTTCAGAATAATGTACAGGTTTTGGATATATCACTCATACATCAGAACTTAGATTTAAATACTCTAAACACTATAAATTTAGGTAATATGAAAATTAAATCATAAAATTAAGGGACTTCAATCCAAACAGATCATAAATGCTCAAGTGACACATGGTGGCCAAAATTAAAATTGCAAATTTATTTACCAAGTAAAGAAAATTTATTTTCAGATTATGAATCATTTGTCATAAAACAGTATACACTAGTTAGTGCTTCAAATCTAAGGTAACTACAAAAATAGGTCCCTGTAGACTTTTGTCAGGGACCTCAGGGGTGACAGTTAGATTAGGGACTTCCATTTTAAAGTAGTTATTAGAAATATAGTGTCAGAATTATGTTTCATTATGCATTCATTTTAGAAAAAATAGTTAATCAGAAGGAAAGAATAACCTTGCTGGTGAAGCATGTGAGATAACACTTCCTAAGGGAAAGCTACAGACTGTTCTTTTTACAGAACGTCCCATTCTCACGGAAAAGATGTGCATAGCAATAAAATACCAGGCTTGGAAACCAAGGTAACCAAGGCTAAAGAGGTATGTATTGCATTACAGGGGTTTTGTATTAAAATATACTTCAGATACAGTTAGGGAAGTCAGTCAGTTAGTTAGCTTGACCTGATATATAGAAAAAATGAAAAATCCAGCATTTTGGAAAGGCAGCTACAATACAGACACTCAAGCCTGAGTACAGAAGACAGGTCAAATAAAGACTGTTTCAGTTTACATTATTCAGGACAATCTGAATATATGTGCAGATACTTTGGAGATATTTAGTAGCACTGTTATTACCAACCAGCATCCCAGCATTTCTGCAAACTGTTATTGCTTATCAGCACTGTTAATGAAGGTAGTATTCAGATATTGTGAACGTCTAATAAAGCATTATTAAATGAACTACAGTGTTTGGAAAAATTCATTCTGAAAAGTGCACAAGACTTGGCCAATAAATGGGAGACTGGCACCTGTTCAGCATGAGCTTGGGTAATTAACAGATAAAGAGTTTCGTTCCAGTCTCATTTCAGTTGTTCCCTGTTAATTCCAGTATAGTACATTAACATAATTTCTTTCACACACACACATTACATTTATTTATTTATTGACATTTGTTAACCGGGTTAGTCCAACTGGGCTTGGGACCCAATTTCAGCAGAGACCCGAGGAGAAAAGCTCCTCGAAACACAGCAATTTACAATAGAAATTATACAACTACTAAGTAGGTCTTTTAAATGCACAGTTTACAATAACAGATGATATTACTTAAAGAAAATTTATACAGTGTTGAATATGATCAAAAATTGATTTAACAATAGATATGTTAAACAAAACAAAAGAAGAAATTTAAAAGGCAGTATACCTGTATTATATTACAGGGTAGCAGTGTAATTACATATTTACATATTTACATATTTACATTACTGGTTTGATTTGTCAGTGCAGGTAGCAGAGGTTTGGGGAGAAAAATGACTGGCATGATTTGGACAAAGTTAAAAAGGGGGTAATTGACATAGAGGATGGGGAAAATTATCACGTTGGGGCTTGGCATGGACAGATTTTAGAGTATATTAGGTGAGTCTTGAGTTTTTCTTTGAAATGGGATGGGTGAATGATGGAACAAATGTTCCTGGGAAGTTTGTTCCAGGCTTGGACAATGGAGGATTTGTAGAGGTATTTGCCAATAGTTTTTTGGGTTGGTAGGTTTGTAGTAGTTGTTGATTAGAGGTACGAAGAGTACGAGGAGGAAAATAGATTGAGATGAGAGAAGAGAGAGCAGGGCAGAATAAAGGTTTGTAGAGAAGGGAGTGTAGCATTTGAAGTTGAGATAGCTGCAATAAGTGGGGGAATTTGAGCCAGTGTAGATAGTTAAGGGATAAGCAGTGGTTTGCATTATATGGAGAGTTTGTAACAAATCTAGCTATCTTGTGGTAAGTTTGTTGGAGCTTGTTTAAGGAAGTAGTTTGGATATGGGTAAATATAGAAGCAGCATAAACAAGGGGGGAGGAGAAAAGTTTGGGCAAGGGACAGTCTAGCATTGGGTGTTAGATATCTTGTGTTTCTATGTAGAAGACCTAATTTCTGGTGAGTCTTTTTTTACTGTGTAGTAAGTGTGTATTGAATTTCAGTTCATCATTGATGATGACTGCTAGAAGTTTAGTTTGAGTTTCAGATTTGATAGTAGTGTTATTTGATGAAGTGATAGTAAAGGTGAATTTGTGGTAAGAGAGAGAGTGGGGAAGAAAAAGTAACAGTTTGGTATTTTTGGGGTTGAGTATCAGTAGGTTATTTGTTAGACACTGTTCAGTAGAGAGGAAGGTCTGTTGGGTAAGAGTATGAAGTTCAGAGATGCTGTCAGAGATGCAGATGAGGGTAGAATCGTCAGCATATTGGATGAGGGATGATTGTTTACAAGATATGTGGAGGTCATTGGTAAAGATATTAAATAAGAGGGGTCCCAAGATGGAGCCCTGGGGAACTCCTTTTGGGACAGGTATAAAAGGGGAAGTGGAAGAGAGCCATCTTACAGATTGTTTCCTACAAGTTAAGTAGCTAGAGAACCAGGTGAGGGAGGAGGTAGATAGGTTAAGATTAGCAAGTTTAGATAGTAGTAGTGGATGGAAGACTGCATCAAAGGCTTTGGAGAGGTCGAGGAAGAGACAGGATAGGAGTTTATTTTTGTTGAGGGCCTCTGCAATGGTATGGGTAAAGGATAGTAGGGCAGTAGTTGTGCTGTGGTGGGGACAAAAACTGTGTTGGTGGGGTTGATGGGATTATGTTGGAGCAGGTAGTTAAGTAGTTGAGAGTGGACACATTTTTCAAGAATCTTTGAGAGGGGGGTAGGATGACTTATGGGTCGGTAGTTAGAAGGGTCAGTAGAATTGCTGCCTTTATGCATTGGAATTGTGAAAAAGGATTTCCAGAGAGTGGGAACAGTGGATTCTTCTATAGATCTGTTGATTAGTATGGATACTGGGTAGGTTATGGTATCTGCAGCTAGTTTGAGGAAGGTAGGTGGTAGATTATCTGTGGAGGAAGAGCAGGGTTTGAGTTTATAAAGAAGGGATCAAATATAAGAGGTAGAAACAGGATGTAGAGAGAAAGGTAGATTGTCATGTAGGTTGGATGAGGTAGACAGGGGAGTAGTCTTACTGTTTGATGGGATGAACGACTGAATGGTATTGATAAAGTGATTATTAAGAAGGGTAGCTGTCTCTGGAGGGCTTGTGTTGGGGAAGGGGATGGGTGTTGAGGGACAGCATGGGGACAAAATTATGTTAATTGTAGCCCAGAATTTCTGAGGGTTGGATTTGTAAGGAAGTTGGCCAGAGGTGTAGAAGGACTTTTTATCTGCATTGGTTTGTTTCTTAGCAAGGTTTCTGAGGTAATTATAGTGGTGAAGGAGGGAGCATTCTTTGGTTTTGGTCCAGGCTTTCCAGGCTTTATCTCTGTTTAGCATGAGGGACTTGGTTAGTTTGGAGAGCCATGGGGCATGATTGTATTTTATTTGACTCCTTCTAGAAGGAGCAAGGGAGTTAAGGGTATTCAGGAAGATGTTATTAAAACTGCTAACTGCATCATCTAGTGGGATATTTTTTTAGGAAGGACCAGTCAATGGAAGATGGATTTGAATTGAATTGTCTTAGATCAATTTTTTTGAGTGCACGGCAGTCCCAATATAAATGAGGTTTGGGGGTTGGGTGGTGAATCTGAGGACAGAGGTGGGGAGGTGATCACTAAGTTGGTCTGGCAGAGTAATAGGGTTGTGGTAAAGGTGGGGGGAGTTGGTAAGTATCCAGTCTATTATGGAGCTAGAAGATGTATTTCTATGGAGTCAGGTGGGGAAAGTTATGAGTTGATGGAAGCCATGTAAGTTGATACTATTTTGGGGAGAGTCAGTTTTCAGTTTGGACAAGTCTAAGTTGACATCTCCTAAGATAAGGGTTTCATAAGTTATTTTATGGGAAAACCAGGACAGTACGTTTTCAAGAGAGTTTAAGTTGTTTCCTGGAGGGATTTGGATGGAAGCAATAGCTATTTTCATGTGAGGGTTGAGGTGGCAGTTGAGTATTATAAGTTCTGCTGGGTGAAAGTTGGGGACTGTTGTGGGGAGTGGTGATAGAATGAGGCTGTTGGAATGGAGGATGGCGACTCCACCACCTTTTTTTGGATATCTATCTGAGTGATATATTATAGCCTGGTGGGAGAATTTCATTATTGGAGATGTGTGGTTTAAGCCAGGTTTCAGATAGTGTGAGGATGTGAGGGGTTGTATGGGTTATCCAGGCATGAACATCAGTGATTTTATTGGATAGGCTTTATATTTAGGGAGTATATGACAAGGTGTTTGGAGGGGGATGATTCAGTTTTAGTGGGCTGGGGAGGTTGAAACTTATTTAGTGAAGGAGGGGGGTTGGAGGCTGAGGGATGTGGCTGGCTGGGAGGGGGGGGTTGGACCAGGGTTGGGGTGCATATCTTCTAATAAAAGTATGCTAGTAGTGGGTAGTGAGATTAGAGGGAAGTGTGAATGTAGTTTGTAGAGTTTGGTTTTAGATTTATAGTTAGTTGGGAGTGTGCGCAAGTGGGGTAGTTTGTGCATACATCTGCTAGGGTGGTTGAATAAGGCAGGAGAAATGTAGCAGAAGGAGGATGTTGTGAAGTTTAAAAAGTTGTATGTGGTTGTTGAATGTAGTGTTAGATAGGGGTGATGAAAGTGATAAGAGGTTTGGGTTGAGAGGAAAAATAGGATTGGGATGGAAATGATAAGATGTTTCATTTTTGTATTGGGGTGGGATAATGAGATAGGGTTTTTGATTACAAAAGTAGTTTGGAGTAAGAAGTGATGTATTGTAAGGGTTGTGTCATGTTACAGGGAAAAGGAAGAGAGGGTGGGTACACAGTTTTCAGAGCTTAGACAGGAAGGTATTAGCTATTGGATGGTTAGGGGGGGGAAGGGAGGGATAGCATGGTATAAAGGAAATTGTAATGGTGTGGGTGAGAATGGGGGTTGGGTAGGGGAGCAAAGAGAGCCCGACCGTAGCGAGGGCGAACAGAGTGGGGCTAACACCTGGGACCAGAAAGACCAAGAAAGTAATCAGTAAGAGAGATATTGCTACTGGCTGGGAAGAGGAGGATGGAGGAGATACTGAAAAGCAAGCAGTAGAGTTAGCAGAGGGAGTGATCCAGGCAGGAATGCTTTAGGGGAACTGGAGATAGCTCAAAGATCTTTAGCTGAACAGGTAGTGAAAAAGTGCAAAGAGAGAAAGTCTCTAGCTGTTGAGTAGAAGAAACCAAACAGTGAGGCTTTGGAGGGAGGCAGGAGTTAAGCAGAAAGTGGAAAGGCAGAAAGGCAAAGGCTGTGTGAGGGAGTCTAGATTGGAAAAGAGAGAAAGTAAGAGGAGTGTGCAAGGCAAGTGAGGGATCAAGATCAGGGAGTAAAGGGTGAGGAGTGAGGAAGAGGAGAACAAGAGAGGATATAGGGACGTTGAAACTGCTGGCGTCTTGTTATCAGGAGCAAAT
This sequence comes from Protopterus annectens, assembly GCF_019279795.1. NCBI lineage: Eukaryota > Metazoa > Chordata > Ceratodontiformes > Protopteridae > Protopterus > Protopterus annectens. The sequence goes on from NC_056734.1 coordinate 16,635,907, forward strand.
TAGTTATTCAGTTTATTCACATCAGTTAACTAGCTAATACAGGTATAATTAAGAAAAAGTGATGGACCCTAAAAATAGTTATGAATTTCTGTGAAATAAGTCATTCACTGGAGCATATACTTAAGTAGTCCTTTTGGAGCTTATGGATAGCAGCAGGGTCAACGGTCCAATAAAGGGAGGATGCCCACAAGATTAGTGTTTCTTTGCAGTGGCTAGGCAAACCATAGAGAGGGTTCTGCTAAGAGTTAAGTGGTCCTTTTGGAGCTTATGGATAGCAGCAGGGTTGATGTCCCAATAAAGGGAGGATGTCCACAAGATTAGTGTTTCTTTACAGTGGCTAGACGAACCATAGATATATTGTTTCTAGCAGCAAGCTTTATTGCTTCACTTAGTACCCACTGCATGTCCTCAGTAAACAGGTAACAAACTGTTGTTTGTATGTTAGTGCTTTCAAGTTTAATAAGTCAACTTCTTCAGACGATCAGAACAACCATATCGTATACACTTAAATACCAAATAGAAAATCACATGATCAAGGGTAAAAGTCACATGACCAAGCAATGTTAAACTTTTAAAGTGACCACAATACTTTTCCGAGAAAAAATTTTAAATGCATATGAAGTCATTTAAAAAAACATTTAAAATACCATCCGCCCTCTGAAAAACATTCAGCATCCTCATTTTTTTAAAACATACACAATCAAAATACACAAATAATGTAAAATTATAAACTATTCAACGAGTCAAACTCTTCAATTTCAGCATGAAGACTATAGAACACAGATCATTTAATCCTGGTTGATTATAGGCATGTGTTCTAATCTGCCAAATTAACTTGTGCTGCTCAAGTCTTAGAATTTGTGAACCTCCCCTTTCATTATATTCAACTTGACCTATCACTCTAAATAAAAATGAGTGGCCTGGCTGATTGATCACATGTTTAGCTAAAGCACTTTCCAATCTCCCTTTTCTAATATTATATAGGTGTTCATACAAACGTTCTCTTAATTTATGGTCAGTCTTGCCTATGTAAAAACTAGGACAAGACTGGCACAGGGCTAAATATGCCACTCCACTGGAATTACAGTTGTACTTGCCCTTACAAGTATACATTCTCCCTTTCATTGTGTATGTATATCCCACATCCAAATGCTTACAACAGGCACAGGCTTCACATTTAAACTTACCTTGTTGCCTTGTCAGTCCCAAATTTTTAAATTCTAATAACCCTTTCAGGTTTTGAGCTCTTCTAAAAATAAATGTAGGGTTAGCATCAAGTTTATTCACTCAGGACCCCTCTGATGCTATTGCACTCCAATTCTTAATCAAGACCTGTTTAATGTTGCCAGCATCAATATTATAAGGGGTTATAAAAGTCAAGGGATAGTTTACTATTTCACTTTGTTGGATATCATCACTCACTGTTCCCCCATTTTCCATCATACAATGTCCACTTCCCAAGATAGCTTTGAAATAACCTTCATTCCTTTTCATTTGAACTTCATTCACCAATTCCTTGAGTAAGGGAGCAGGGGAGCTTCTCTTAGAAAACATTTGGACTAACAAGTCACATTCAGACACAAAATCAAAATTAGTAGTGCACATTCTGGCTGCTCTTACTAGCTGTCCCTTCACAACAGATTTTTCTGATACCAAGGAGGAGCACTAGTAAAGTGCAAAAAGAAGTTTCAATTCCTTTCTATAGATCTTCACTTTATAACATCTATTATGTCTATCTTTAGACAAGTCCACATCTAAAAATGCTATCCTCTCTTTATTGAATGTGTGGGTGAATGTTAAAAATTCTGTTGTTTTAATACAATATTCAATAAATTAAACAAATAAATCATGCCCACCCTTAAATATAATAAAAATATCATCCAAAAATCTGATGTAGTAAAACAATGTGCTGAAAAATGCAATTATTATTAAATACAAATTCGATCTCCCAGTACGCCATAACTAAGTTAGCCAAACTGGCTCCTACTGGGGTGCTCATGGCTGCACCCTTTTTCTGCAAATAATATTTATCCTCAAACAAGAAGAAATTATTGCAAAAAATAATATCCAAGGATTCCTGTATAAGGGAAACATTATTGTTACTAACACTCTTCTTAGCTAAAAGTAGGCTCACCCATTCAATTCCTAGATCTTGCAGAATTACAGTATAAAGGTCCTTCACATCTACAGTAGCAAAGTTAAAATCAGGTTTGAAATTCAAACTATTGATGTTCTCCAAGAAGGACCATGAGTTTTTACAAATATAAGGTTCATTCACTACATACATCTTCAAAAAAATTATCTACAAGCTTAGCTACGCTGTATGTATTAGAATTACTACCATTCACAATTGGCAAGAAAGTGGGTTTTACCAAATCTTTGTGAACTTTTGGAATCCCAAAAATCACTGGAATCCAAGGGGCTGGCATAGAGAAATAATTCAGTAAATCAAGGTAATTCAAGTAAATGTTAATTCTCCTATATGCTTGGTTCAGTTCATTCAAGGAAACCAAACTATATGTGTCAGTGTTTAACATATGAGCATTCTCTCATTATAATCGAAAATTTTCATAAACACAAGTCCCCCACCCTTATCAAGTTTGGAAATCTGCACTCCACTTTTTCCTAAATTTTCTAACATTTCCCATTCAGCAGGTTGAACTTTAATACAATTCCTCTTTCTGCTCTTTTTTATTACTATCAATATTCCTTAAATCTATTTCACAAATACACTCAAATAAATCCAATATTATGTTCAGTGGTGGATTAAAAATACTTAGAACCCTGAATTCAGAAATTTCACAATTATTCCTATTAGACAACAGATTCAGGTTCAACTTATGACTGTACAGTTTCAAGTCAATCAAAGTCCTGCTCAAATCAAAATTTTTACTTGGCACATAAGTCAAATATTATTGCATAGCTTGAATAATTAAAGATGTTAAAGTCCCCATCAGAATTTTTTATAATATTCAGGGACCAATCATTTCCCCTTCCATTTGGAACCTTATATTTAGTAGTCATTTCAGTTACTGCTGTGTTAAAAACAAGTACCTCATCTGTTGTTACTGATGATGGTTCCTCCTCCTGTTGTCGTTTCTCCAAAGTTGTTGCTCCCCCCAAAATTCTGTTGGCCATGATTCTGGCCCCTGTGAAAATTTTGATTATTCTGGTTGTTTGGGGGATTGTAATCACCCTGAGGACTAAAATTTTGATTTCTAATTCTTTCCCTTATCGCAGGTCACCAGGAGCCCCATTCTCTAGCTCCCTATCATCATTACCATGGCTGGTTCTCATATTCATCCAGACTTCCTTCTGCCCTATTTGGAGGTGGGATTCTGATGTTGTCATATAGTTCTGAGTGTGATTGAGCTTCCCCTGAGATACTATGACTGTTCCATTGCTGAGATGAGGGTGGTTTAGGAATCGCCACTCCCCTTTGATAGTAATTCTGATCACGGACAAGTTTTTTAACCTTTATATCCCATAATTTCAGCATTTGGCCATCAGTGCTCGAAAAAACACAATTGTAGTCAAATTTATTCCTTTCAAAATCTAAATTGCGTTTAATAAGTGTGTCCAGTACATTAGTCTCAGTCATTAAATTATCAGCCATCTCCTGATAATGTTTAACAAAAAGCTCAAGCAGTTCCAACCCTTGTTTGTCAAAAAGTTTGACTAGTTCTTGATGAAAGGGTGAATCTGCTACCAGTCCTGTAGGATAATGCCAGGACCTTAAGCCCTTTGGGACCTAGCAACACTGTAAACATTCACAAAAATATAAAATTTCCAACTGTAATTTCTTTAATTTAAATGATTTATAATCCAGAACTTTTAGATTCTCATTAATAGTAACAGTCTTATTAACCAAGGTATTACTCACTGTAGAACTCAAATGATTTACTTGTAAATGCTGGGGGGGGGGTGGTTGAAGCCAGTCACTTAGTATGAGTGTACCTCCCCTATAATTATCTGAATTACCTGCTGGATTCACTGACTGGTCATTATTCAAAACTGGATTGAAAGAAGATGCTGCTTGTGGATGATTCTCCCTCAAAACAGGGGCTACTCCATCCCTTTGAAACTTATTTACAACCTCTGTCAAAACTTCCACTTTGTTGGTTAAATTGTTTATAAGGTGAGACAGTCTTTCCATTTCAGAACTGACCTCCCTTCCTGTGACAACTTGGATAAGAAGTGGTGCACTAGAACTGAAACTGGGTTGCCGTGCCTCCAACCAAAACCACATGAACTCAAACTCCAAAAAAAACCTGACAAACCACTTAATAAACAAAAAAGAGGAATAAAAAATGGAAACAAACTGTTTTTTGTATGTTAGCACTTTTATCAAGTTTACAATGTATGATGGAAAATGGGGGTACAGTGAGTGATGATATCCAACAAAGTGAAATAGTAAACTATCCCTTGACTTTTATAACCCCTTATAATATTGATGCTGGCAACATTAAACAGGTCTTGATTAAGAACTGGAGTATAATAGCATCAGAGCGGTCCTTAGTGAATAAACTAGGTGCTAACCCTAAATTTATTTTTAGAAGAGCTCAAAACCTGAAAGGGTTATTAGAATTTAAAAATTTGGGACTGACAAGGCAATAAGGTATGTTTAAATGTGAGGCCTGTGCCTATTGTAAGCATATGGATGTGGGTTATCCATACACACTGAAGGGGAGAAAGTATACTTGTAAGGGCAAGTACAACTGTAATTCCAGTAGAGTGGTGTATTTAGCCCAGTGCCAGTCTTGTCCTAGTTTTTACATAGACAAGACTGACCGTAAATTAAGAGAGCGTGTGTATGAACACCTATATAATATTAGGAAAGGGAGGTTGGAAAGTGCTTTAGCTAAACATGTGATCAGTCAGTCAGGCCACTCATTTTTATTCAGAGTGATAGATCAGGTTGAGTGTGATGAAAGGAGAGGTTTACATACCCTCAGACTTGAGCAGCATGAGTTAATTTGGCAGATTAGAACACATGCCTATAATCAACCAGGATTAAATGATCTGTGTTCTATAGTCTGTGTGCTGAAATTGAAGAGTTTGACTCATTTAATAGTTTATAATTTTATATTATTTGTGTATTTTGGTTGTGTATGTTTTAAAAAAATGAGGCTGCTGAATGTTTTTCAGAGGGCAGATGGTAATTTCAATGTTTTTTAAACGACTTTATGTGCATTCAAAAACTTTTTTCTCAGAAAAGTAATGTGGTCACTTTAAAAGTTTAACATTGCTTGGTCATGTGACTTTTACCCTTGATCATGTGATTTTGAATTTGGTATTTAAGTGTATCTGATATGGTTGTTCTGTTTGTCTGAAGAAGTTGAGTTATTAAACTTGACGAAAGCGCTAACATACAAAAAAAAGTTTCTTTTTTTTGCCTCCTTTTTGTTTTATTAAGTGGTTTGTCAGTTTTATTTGGAGTCTCAGTAAACAGGTGCCTAAAGGGAATTAAGACATTATCATCCAAGCAATCAATTAATGATGATTGGGGTTGGGGTATATCAAACACCCCTGTTCTTGTATGAGTAGATCATTCTGTGAGGAAGCTTGTGGTAATTGCCTCTGGCCACTTCCAAAAGAAAGGAGAACAACTGTTGTCTGGGCCAGAATGGAATCACCAAAATTATCTTGTGGTATACAGGAACATTCCTGTCCAAGCAGGAAAAAAAGGCATTGGACTTCAATGCTGCATGGAATCCTGGAGCAGAATCTTGCCAGCTAATTGTTCAGAGAGGAGGCAAAAAGGTCTATTTGAGGAATTTCCCACAGATGGATATAATCTTGTAAGACCCCCAAACTAGTTTCGATTTATTTCCATTTATTTGAAGGTCTCCCATGTCCTGATCTGCTTGTCTACCACCCAATTTTGCTCTGAAAGAATGTAGGATGCCTGTAGAGTGAGATTGTGCTGTGAAGCTATATCCCAAGCATACATGACTAATCTGCAAAGGGGGTATAGGCTGGCTTCCTCTTGTGTTTACTGTGTTATTATCTATCACAACTAGAAGAGGTCTCATGGACAAATGATGATTCAGAGAGTTGAGTGCTTTGATCAGGGAAGGCATCTCCTTTATACTTATGCACTTGCATCGGTCCTTGATGTCCCTCACACTTTTCAATTTTATCCCACCTAAAACTGCATCCCAGGCAATGTCTGAGCTGTCTATGGTGACATATTGCTTTGGAACAGGAAGAGACAAGGGGATATACAGATTTGGGGATAATTGCTGTTTCCACCAAGTAATTGCTCTTCTGACAAACCTCAGCACTATGATTAGAAATTACAAAGAATGTTGGTACTGGAACCAAAGGATCTTCAAGTTCCATTGTATTTTTGTCATGTGTAGTCTTGCCAGGGGTATCCTGAAGATGCCATAACACCCCAAATCCTGATTTATTCTCTTGCAGTGACTGAAGTCTGAGTGGAAAACCCTAGAAATAGATCTAGATATAGATCTATTTTTTCCTGTGGAGCAATAGGATTTTGAACTCAGATTTCTTGTTGGTACCACATAATGCAATCCTGTGTGAAGGTCTCAAAAAAGACTTTGGAATTTTCTCTTGAAGTGTCAGCTTTTTTGAGAGATCTCTCTCAAGTGAGAGACTCCAGACACTTAAAAAATGACTCTGCAAAGATAAGCAAGTCATCTAAATATGGTAAAAATGGCGATATTATGTAACCTGCCATTAGCTATTACTGGAACTAGACACTTTGTGAACAAACTTGGTGCAGTGGATAGTCCAAAGGTTAAGGGAGAGAACTGATAATGTGAACCAGGAACAAAAAACCATAGAAAACATATGAAGGCTGGATGAATAGGGATATGATGATAAGCATTTTTTAAATCTAGTGTTACCAGGAAAATTGAATGAAGAAGGACAGGCATTAGGTTGTGAAGTGACAGTATTTTAAACCTGGGCACTAATCACAAACAAATTTCTGAAAGAATGATCCAGAATGGGTCTCCAAACATTTCTTTCTTTGGTACTAATGACATCCTTAAATAGAAACCTTTCCCAACCTTAGAATGAGGAACTGGTTCTAACCCTCCATGGGTCAGCATATGATGAAGTGCAGGGTAAATAAAATAGTTTGATCTGGTGGATGAGGAATTACCTCCTGAAAAGAAATGATTTCCTCTCAGTGCCATCTGTAACCTTGAAGAATGACCTTCAGAATATTTTTGTCTGAAAATACCTGTTGTCAAACAGAAAAGTAGAGATTTAGACATTTTGGAAAAAAGGGTCTGCCATGGTTGGATGGGTACAGGGTCCCTTGGGCTGTCTTTGGTTTTAGAAAATTCCTGAATTCTTTTTGGAACAAAGCTGGAAGGGGGATGGAGAATCCCTTATACAAATTGGGAGAAGAAGGCTGAAAAATCTTATAGATTCCTTTGATCAACTTACCCTTTCATCATAGTTTTGATAATCACTCGAGCAGAGGAACCAATCTCTTTCCAAGAAGAATTGAATAGCTTATTTTTTCCATCAGGAGGGTTCTGAGAATGTAACCAGACAAAACTCCTGAAAACAATATCATCTGCAATAGACCTAGAAGAACAATCAACTGAGTAATACACACACACACACACACACTGTAAACAATGAGTTTTGTCTTGAACAATGGAAGAAACTATATTATTTAAAGCAGATTTTTCCTCACAAGCAGAAACTGTAGACAAAGAATTGATCATACAATTAGTCAGAATGAACTTTAACATGAGTCTGATAATTAAAAATTCTGAAAATACAAATTGCAGAATTGTTTACTTTTTTCATACTTGTCAATAACCTTCCCATCCTTATCAAAAAGTAGGATTTAAATTAACCAAATGTTTAGCAGCAGTAGTATTAACAAAAGCTATAGTTGCTGTGTCAGGTTTGGGAAGAGTGTATAAAACTTAAAAGTTTGAGGAATTTTATAGAGTCTATCGGCCTTTTCAGGAGCAGCAGGCTGATTGTCAGGAAAGTTACAGGCAGTGACACACACATCCTCCAGAGCTGACAGAATTGGTGGAATGGGTGAAGGTTCTGGAAATTCATTCTGTTACATCTCATAATATTTTCAGAGGGACTGAGAAACTCCAATGTTCTTCCACTGAAATCACTGGCATGTTCTTGAAATAGTCTCAGAGAAAGGGAAACCCTCATAGTCAAACTCAGAAAATGAGATCTTCTCTGAGTCTGAATCAGAAACCTGAGGGGAAAACCCTGTGTCTGTCCCTTCATCTACCTATCCAGATACAAAATCTTAAATCTCTTCAGGAAAAGAGCTACCCCCTCTTTCTTTTACCACAAATCACCTTATATGAAGGATTAGTAGCCTGAATTAAACCCTGAGCCAGACCTAGTAACCGATTCAGGTAGAAACAAAGGTATGTGTAGCCATTAGGATACTTTCTGCAGTCCAAGGAAGTAAACAGGGGTCCAGGGAAGTAAACAGAGGTCCAGGGAAGTAAACAGGGATCCAGGGAAGTAAATATTGTGGGAAGGAATATCCAGGGAATTGTTATGGCTAGGCTTGTATAGGCCCTAGGGCCGATGGCCTCATACCAACCTATGAACTTATGAACAAATTGGTGAAATGATGGGGTACTCACAGGCATCAGCATCCAGGTTACTACACAAGTACCTGGATGCCATGCTCAGCAAGGGCCAGCAATATGCAACACTTCTACCATGTAACACATTACCCTGAAGTACTGGCTGCCATAGATTGCACTCATGTGCATATCAAGGCACCACCCGGTGAGGAGAGTAGAGTCTATGTCAGCTGCGAGGGGTACCAGTCCATCAACTGCCAAGTCATGTGCAATGCCCAGTGGATTACCCTGAATGTGTATGCTGGCAGCCCTGGGATTTATCATGACTCTCATATCTAGCATGCATCACAGCTGTGCCTGATGTTTTCTAATGGGGACATCTCACATGGCCATTTACTGGAGGATGCTGGCTACACCCTGGAACTGTGGATGATGACAGCCATCAGAAATGCACACACACACACCTATGGAAGAACACCATAATGAGGCACACACGCAAACTAGGAACATCACTGAGCATGTGTTTGGGCTTCTGAAGTCATGGTTCCAGTGCCTCGATATATCTGGTGGAACTCTGCAGTGGCCACCACAGCCACATTCACAGGAGAACTCAGACGGGGGAACCCCATGATGATGTCCCTGTAGGCAGATGTAGGCATGCCCAGTATACCCTGGCTTAGACTAAGAGACAATGCATAGCACATTCACTGACAACCTAGAGCCTTAGGGACTGACACCTTACTCCTACTCACATACATATATTAAAATTGGGGCCAGATAACCCACACAGCCTGTACCTATCCATGTATTGGCTATGAACTGCTTGCATCAGACAAGTCAGCTCTGAACTACAGTTCTGTCAACTGCTGCATTTGCAAGGTAAATCCCTAATCTACGCACTAGTTGTAAGGGTTACTATAATATGGTATTGTATGTATGGATCTGCTGCAATTATGCAAGGAAATATAATGGGCTATTTGGACACAAGTAACATCCACATTGGACGACGGTTACCCAGTCCACTAGAATTGTTCCTTAATATTCACTAGGCTTCAAGGTTAGAATATGCACTACATCAGTTAAGAGAGATGTTAAACAGTGGAGTCACATGATATTTGGACTACTGTGTATCTTAAAAGAACATGTGGTGTTGTTCCACGACACCCAACACAGCAGTTTTCCCATATAACTCCTTTAACAGTAAATCATCAATGGTATATAAGCAGTCCAGGCAATCTCAGGGAGTAACATAGAAAGATCACACATTTTAACATAGGAATAATAATGTACATATGCTTGCTGGTGATAGTGTGATGAATGACTACTCTTTGCCTAGCAGGTTGTGTGGCTTAGTGGACTAGGGAAATTAGCTTGAGTGATGCTACTGATGGTTCAAATCTGGAAGTAGCCACGTCTTTTGCATGTGAGGTATTATTATGCCCGTGTTTTCACAGACTGTCAGTGTGTGGTGTAACATTATCAACCTGTCACATATTAATTGCATCAGACAACTGGAGAATGACATGGACATTTTGAGTGAAGTGCAGTACTGCAGAAACAGGTACAGATGTCAGTGTTGGTAATGCACAAAATTCTGGACTGGAGTACAGGTAAGTGTGAGCTGGAGCTACTTTATAAGTACTGATAGTCCCACTGGGCATGCCCATAATGTTAGTTAAACTGAGCACGATCCTGTTGACCCTTGATCAAAATGACCTGTTATGTATAGATATGTCTATACATACATACATATATGTATACATATCGTCTGTCACTATCTCTCTCTCTCACATACATAGTATATCTATCTCTATGCATTTTCGGATAGCTATATATACCTATTTCTATATCTAATATATATATATATATATATATATATATATATATATATATATATATATATATATGTGTGTGTGTGTGTGTGTGTGTGTGCGTGCATGTGTGTGAGTGTATCTGTGTGTGTATGCCCATGCCAAAAAAATGCAAATCCCTCATTGGCATCAAACTGCTCTCTTCTACAGGGCCTGATGATATCATCTACCTTAAGACTACCAGCTGCCAGTATAGCATCAGACTTAAGCTGTGGCACATGCGATAAGCATTGTGAACTATACTGTATAAGACTAGATAAGTAGGGGTACTAATCACACGACAAGCTACTTGGTGTGTGTGTGTGTGTGTTTATATTCCTCTGCCAAACAAATGAGAATCCCTCATTGGCTATCACACTCAAATGGGTATGTACTTTTTGGCCCTGTAAGTTGCTGCTGGCTTCTAAACTGCCCTCTTCTACAAGGTCTGATGATGTCATCTACCTTAAGACTACCAGCTGCTATGGTAGCATCAGACTTAAGCCATGGGGCAAGCGATAAATATTGTGATCTATAGTGTAAGGACTAGATAGATAGGAGTTTTAATCTCACTCCATTGTGCTTAGTGTGTGTGTATCTATGTCCATATGGCATAAATATGATCACCTCAGTAACTTAGAAAGAAGTAGGGTTTTGCAGAATTTTATTTGTAGCAGGTGATGTGGCCCTCCAAATGCCTGACCAGAACTAGGGCTGCTGATGTCATCAATCATAATATCTCCTAAACTGATAGTACTATCAGACAAGAGATGTCTTGTGTGCATCACATACTATGATTGGTAGTGTGTACCATTGCATAGGCAAGTGTTCTAATCTACATACAGCCAACTAGCTCCATGTGTGTGCCATGTCCTGTATGCAGTAATCAGATGCGGTGCTATCCTCAATGTAGCCATGTCTGTGTGTATGGCTGTGAGAGAATTTTATATCAGCTTATGGAACCATAGGATGTCTGAACTTCACTAGCATAATGGCCATACAGCCATCACAATCCTAGGCAACTGTATACCCTTATTTACATGATCAGCAAATACTACCTCAGTCCAAGAAGGACACAGGCAGAAGCCCTGTGGTGAAATGACAGTTGTCCAGCCAATCATATAGATGGCATGTGCTGAGGTGCACTGAAGTGGTCTGCTTACCATTAGCCAAAGTTCTGTTTCAAAGGTGTGTTAAGTCTGCTAGGCAAATCTCTCCCACCAGCATGTATTACTAACTTCACATACTAGGCTTATGTCCTTAGAGTTATTAATCCATCTACTAAACCATCTACAGATATGCAGCATTTATAATCAAGCAGGGTCAAAAATTGCCCCTTATGCAAGGCATAGATCACCTCTGAGTAGTCTATATGCCACAAGCTACAATGACACTCATTTCAGACGATCCCCATTGAACACAAACTGAAGGCATGAAGTTCATTTGTGAGGAACCATATTGTTATGCACAAGTGCCAGTACTGCTTGGTAAGGTCCTTTACCAAATGGCCATTGCACTCAGATATTGGCATGCTGAGGGAAGAGTACATGGAGGTTATGAGTATGTCAATTATGGGTGATTGCCCCCTCAGCTATGACATATGATTCCCGTCATACCACTGGGGAGACATGGTGATCTCTGGAACATTAGGTGTAAACCTGTGTGCTCAATTCTTTCACCCCTGAGTATGTACATCACATGTTGTGACTGATGTGCTACTTACCAGGCACATAGGTGTTAGTGATGGAAATTATACTACATATATATCTGCATGGAGTTTATGGCCATTACTATGTCAACAGGCATTTGTTCATCAATACCATCTTGTAGGATACTGACATAACTCACAGTTAGCAGGCATCAGCCAACACTGTTAGCCACAAACTTTCAGTATTCGCTTGTGTCATGCTTAAATGAATTCCAAGCAGTAGATGACCCAGGACCGAGCCCTGTTGAACACTACTGCTTACAGATCAGATTGTGGAGGCAGATGTCCCTGTGCTGAATTTGTCTGCCATCAATAGGCCACTTAGTGACCCCTACAATTATAGTACCATGAATGCCTAAGTGGGTGCTTAGTAAATGAGTGGGGGATAAAGTCAGACAGCTTGACTCAGTCCAGGGGGTTGTATGCCCTGATGTCCCTTCACTCAGGTCCTTGGTGACTGCCTCAGAAATGTCCACTATGTTTAACACATGTATAACAGTAATGATCCACCTGTCAGACATCCTAACAGCATACAGTCAACTATGTGTCGATCACATATATGTGTGCTGATCAGCTGCATGATGATTGTCCCTATGACCATACACTGATACTCAGGAAAATAGGTCTATAGTTCTGGTGGTCAGTTTATGTACAACCTTTGTGTAAGAGTATAACAATTGCTGTTGTCCAGTCAGCTGTGGCGCAGCCAGTAGTTTCAGTATGATTGCAAGGTGTTTCTGATGGTGTTAGTAATCCTTGTCAGATCCCATGTAGTATGCTGCGTGGGATGTTAGCATGTTAAGTAAATGCTGTGTATCCTCCATAGAGAGGCCATTTATGACCTGCTATTTAGATATGGAAGTTATGGGTCAGGTTGTAGGAATGTCATGTGTCACATGTGGTGGAGACTGGGGAGTGAAGTTGATGCATAACCAGTGGGACTACAGGTTAGCTATGAGTACAGACCCATTATATGTGGCATCATTATGTATGAGTTCACCAACAATCTGGGCATGTCCTTTGAGGTTACACATGTAACTCCACTGTGTGTTGTGGTTCTGCTTTGTGTGGGTGGCTAATTTTGTCACTTACTGTGTCTACACAACATCACAACACTCTGTGTTTTTTTATCTGAGGAGGTTGTGCCTCCATTTTTGGGGGCACCCTCACTCCAAATGTCACACAGCAATGTCCACCTCTTATTGTACAGCCTGATAATAGCAGTTGTTCACCAGGCAGGTTTGCTGTGGCATGAGGAGCCTGTGTTATTCCTCTCAGGTACAGTTGAGTCCATGCAGTTGCAATGCTGCTGGTGTAATGCATGGGTGTAGAGCTGTGCATACTTGCAGGTCCCATCAGAGGGAGGAGATGCAGTCAAGCTATGCAAACCATCTCACAGAAGGTAATAAATGACTTTGTTGAAATACATGTCAGTACTGTCTGCAAGGAGGGGGTTAGTGCTGGTAGTTTTAATGAGACTTATCTATGGTCATATCCAACCAGGGAGGACCTCACATTAGGGAGCCTGCACTGGTCACCCATATTGGTAAACACATGATGCAATACATTGGTTCTATTTGGGTGGATGTCACGGCACTGCTCCAGGGCATTGTAGTTAAGGACGTGGACTAATATTTGTGCAAGTGAGCTGCAGCATGACTAAGCAACACAGTTGGTGGTCACTTAATGCCACCCCAAACCATGGTGTTATGATATCTTGACAGAGACATGTACATACAAATATGCACAATGGGTGTTTGGATTCATGGAGCTTCTCTTGTAGCTGCTATTGCTTGATTATATGCCTTTCCAGTGCTGAATGGTGCCTGCAGTGTCTCAGGGAAATCACAGTGTTTCACAAAATCTGGATGTGTATGTATCCTTAATGAATATGTATACACCACCTACATTACCTTGAACACTCTCATTTTGATGTGTGATGGTGTGGATGGATATGTAGTTTGGTAAGGCTGTGGTGCTGTCCACAGCCTTAAACCAGATGTCCTTGACTGCACACATGTCTGCATAATCCAGGGTGTGGACACATTCCACAGAGTGGGGTTCAGTGTTGCCATACCCATGGTGTAGCAGCATAACCATGATGTTGTATAAAGATGATGTTCTCATTGCCAAATTTTCCCTGAACAGTACATCTAAGATGAATTGTGGTGATGTCAGTAGCCTTGGCCCGTTCTCCAAATCTCAGGGATGAGATATGAAGACCATCACTAGTGAAGCATTTATGCCTGTTGAGCAAGGCATCCCAGGCACACATGTAGTAGATCCCCTAACAATGACACAACATGCTAAGGCAATTACTGACTTCCATCAATTTCCGTGTGTATTGAGCCATCATCCAGGGTGAAGGTCAACTGCAGCTGAAAGCTATGCATATACCCATGAGGGATGCAGACTGGCTAATCATATTCATGTGCCTGCATACAGGCCAGTGACATATGTCCCTAGTCATACACACCTGCAGGAACTATGATGTCATCATTATGTTAACTGATATTCCTTGATTTGCAGCAATGTGTGGTGAGGCCTATTGTGTTAACCCACAGACAGCTATCTGTGATCTTTCCCATATGTATCCACTTGACAGACATCAATCAGACATCAAAGCGCTCAATCCTTTGTATCCTGTATGTTGGAATAAACTTTTCGTGTTACACAGCCGTGGAGTTGGGTGTTTGGTTTTGCACCGTTGAATTTCCTGTTGTTTCACTTGCTGGATTTTTTGATGAGACCTCAATGTGTCTTACGATGTAATCACCTCTGACTAAGTTGTGTGATTTTGTGTTTTGCCTTGGGTGCTTGACCGGTGAGTGGTGCATGCAGTATTATGTGTACTGTGCACTCCAGGGGCAGGATTTTCTGAGGTGTCTGTTTGGCTATGTGTCTGGTAAGAAGCTGCACATATGCATGTGTGTGTGATGTGGGTTTAGGTGGTGCAGGATGTGAGCTGTGCATGATGACATAATGCTCATTGCCATATGTAATGACTGCTGTTGGAAACACCATGGTAGCAAGGTTTGAAATGCAGTCACATCTGTCGCATGTTTTGTTTGAGTGTCATAGGAGTAGAAGGGTGGGGACACTCAAAACATCTCAGCAGCAGGTCCTGCAAAGTTAGGGTCATGCTTCCACACCCATGAGGTTGACAGCCTGATATACACTGTTTGTAGGCACACCTCACAGTGAAGGTGTGGATGCTTGTGCATCTATACAGGACTTGTTCAGCTTTGCTGACATTACATTGGCCTCACAAGTGTACGATGCCTGTCAAGCAACTTGACAGCACACTGTTTGTTGTGTGACATTATGTAGGATTACAGACATGTTTCAGATACATAACTGTACAGTATGACATGCCTAGGACTTGTGGCAAGTGGACACACATTGTCCAAAGGTGGCCAGCCACTGCAGTAGGCCTTACAGCCATGGCATGCAGATATCCACCAGTAATCTGTTGAAGGGCAGAATGTGTGACTAGCTGTGAAATTGTCACCTATGATGGCTCACCACCAGTGTGCTGATGGTTTCATCAAGACTTGACATCTACATCACTGGACATTGTACATTACAGACATCTACATCACTGGACATTGTACATCATATTGTGGAGCTACAGCAGTCCTACTAATCCCCCTCTTGTCATTTCCCTAGTGACATACCACCATCCCTGGAACAGAAGACATGCAAAAGCCAACTGAGTGCCCAGGATACTAATCAATGCATCTACCTGCAAAAGGGCATGTGAAGCATACAGAGCCTTTCGTGCTGTGTGACAGCTATGTGGATGAACAAACAGGTTGTGTCCTGCTTGTCATCATGGGCTTTGTAGTAAAGTTTTGCTTGTGATGACAGAAAATGTATCAGAGCATGGTATCTTATGTGAGAGTGGTGTCGGTGAGACCAGCATTAGTAGTTGCCAGGCACCAGCAATTCCATGGAGTCCAATGCTTAGCACAGTCTTCACAAGGAAATTGTGTCCTGCCAGTACACACCACTTGGGTAGTTTCCAACTGCAGAATACCTGTGTAAACCCCCCACCTTGCCTTTACAGGGTATAAATATTACACTTCCCTAACGTGTTTGTCTGTGCTCTATAAAACATCTTAGATGACTCTCTTCTTGAGACATGCTGGAAGTAACTGCAATACTTAGTTGCACAAATGATAACTAGCATGTAGTGCCAAGCAGTGTCCTCAGATCTCTGATTCATGTGACATGAAATGCCATGAATGGAGTTAGCATGGGTACGAACAGTACATTGTTGCACACCTACTGACATTGGACCAAACACTGTTTCTTATGTTCAAGGCCAAATCATGCCTACTGACTCTACCTGGTGGACTCAGTGTTACACTATGAAATGGATAATGGGAATATTAGTCACTCTACCTACTATGGCCTGACAAGCTGTTTGACAATATTAGGCAAGTAGGTTATCTACAGATTGTTATCAAATGGTGGATAAGCAAGTGTTTGACAATCATAATCTGGGAATATAGCATTGAGACACTTATGCTGCAATGATGCCAGTCATCAGTGGGTTTCCCCAGACATTATTAATGGTGTACTCCTTCTACCCCTGCCCTCTCTTCAGTCACTGCCACTGTCAGTGACCTCTGATTGACTACATTAGCAGGTGATTGCATATCAGGAGCTGTTACTGAATCCCTCACAGAACCAACAGATATCCAGGATGGCCTGAGACACACATTTAGTTGTTGTCTGAGCCACTGACAAATACTAAATGCCAACAACTGCATAATACTATCCTTTGGAAAGTCATCCACCCCTGCAAAATATAGTAGTATCCACACACCACGCAAGGTTGAGCTATTACTCATGGACTTATGGACTCAGAGAGTAATGTAGACTTTGACTTTCACTGGTCGGTAAAATGGGGGCATGCATTCAATGATGTACAACCTAAACAGAAAGGTATGTGATGTAAATCCCAGACTGTTATTAATATACTGACTGTGACACGCATCACACCAATCATTGTGTACAATGGCACCCTTGCTATGCCACTACACAGGCATATCTTACAACTGTGGCAGCCACACAGGTTTCATGGTACACCAATACACATTGTAAATAACATGTCATATAGAGTTTGTGTCAAGACCGTACCTGTGTAGTCTGTCTTATAAATGCTTTGGAGGGGATGTGTTTGGCTGCCATACAGGGAGGTGTCAGATCCCACGATGTACCTCCAACATATCTATGACAGGATTAACACATATGTTGCCTGTTCTACACATCTACAACATCACTGTAGTATAAATAGTACATGCTGGAGAGAAAGGTATGTAACACAAGCAGTACAACCTATATGTAACAGGACCCCATGCATGTAAAGCACTCATCTGGTGTGACACACATCATGTTCAGGTTACACAATGGGATGGAGAACAAGACAGTCATAACTGTTGTCAGATAAATGTCTGTATTGGACACAGGAAATCTTTACATGGGTAATCTCCAGCACCAGAGCTTGTAGATGTGTTAGTTCCCAAAACACTGATGACACTTATCAAGGGTATCAGAACTTTTCTCAGATTAGGAATGCATAACTACGCCGAATGACACCATTGCCCTTGTTAGCCTGTTATACACATATGAACCTATGGATCCATGCACCTATAGTTCTATACCTTGCTGAAGACATATTTCTTCTGTGTCAACATTTTATTCTGTACGGTGATGTCTCTTGCTTTATTGCCACTGTGTATCCATAGATGTCCCCAACAGAATCTTGACAGAGAAAAAAAAACATAACATTATGTGGCTTACTCATTAAAAATGTCAGCACAAAGTACTGGTCAGTAAACACTACAAGTGGCATGGCAAAACAACAAATCATTTCACAAGTACATGTTAATTTATATAGTCACCCTGTGCATCAAACACCATAACTTCATTTCCCTGCATCAATGACAAGGATGACAGGGATGTGGCACAGGTATCATTACTTGCACAGGGTGTAGTGTGGAGGTGCAGAAGGCCTAGGCTGGCCCAAATGGTTGATAGCATGTGTGTGAGTCAGGAAGGGAAGCAGGCAAGATGGACCATAGCAATATGCCGTGTGTATGTGTAGGTGATCTGCATTTGACAGTGGTATTTGAATATGTGCATGTACACTGTCAAGCTCAATGCTAGCCCTACATATGTGTATATTGGACATCTTTGACCCATACATGGTAGAGCTGACAGTTCATCGTCTCTGGCCACAAACACGGAAACTGGTTCTGCCAGGAGTTGCACTGACACCTCCATAGCCAAGGTCAGAAGCGGTGCTTGTACCTGACAGTGACTGCTGTATGCTGGAACTGTACCCTCCACGGCAATGCCCAGTACCATGAGCTCAAGAGCTGCCACATTTTGGTGTGGACAGCTCATTCTCTTCTGTAGTGCTGGATGTACTGCCACTATGGGAGTTATTATGCATGGCCACATGGAGACTCAGCAGATGGGGTTGCTGACCTACATTCACGAGTTCGACGCCCAACTCTAACAAAACATTCCAGCACAGACACTGTGTATTCCAAGACAGATAGTGTGCGGTCTGCCTTAGCCCAACCTTCTTTCCACTACAGCAGTGAATCAATCCAGGGTATCAGCAATGCGGTGGTGGCAGATGCAGATGTCAGACTGTGCTGCATCCATAACCCTAAGCATACATCTGGAGTTCCTCTCAGAATGTGCCTGTGCTTCCATGAAACATGCACCAAGTGACCAGTGATGTGACACTTGCAACAGGTGGTGTATGGACAGCAGGCCTCCTACAAGCATCCCTAACAATCCATCTGTGTGGAACCTCAGTGGCTCTCTGGCTATGGCCAGTGTCTACACTCACTGGAGCCATAGTTACCACACTTTCCTGTTCAATGTCCCCACCCTCTGACTGTCCAATATCTGAGACCTCCAAAGATTGGGTATGTGTGAGCATATACTGACTGTGTGCAGTGACAATGAGGGCAGAAGAGGGTTGTCAAACTGTGGTACAGATTCAGCCCCTGAAACTCCCACCTCTGCATTACTGTGGCCACCATCATCATCAAAGTCTGAAGAGACACTGACATCAGGTTGTGTACAGGACAAAGACCAACACCCCCTGTCACCTGTGATAAGAAAGGAAAAAACAGTAAATTAATACCTGCACTATTATGCTCTGCAGTACTATGTCACAATATATGTATGGCTCTATACACTGTTGGCACTATTATAGACCTTGTAAATCCATAAATAAGGCCTTGTACTATTACAGACCTGTTGAAAACCCAACCTCATATAGTAGGAGAAGAGGACATTACTTTTCCCACAAACTGCTGTAGTTACTTGTAAATGAAAGCTCTTTACACAGCAATCTCATCAGCAACAATGACGTACACTGTTGATATTTGTGAAGACTCTGCACAGTTGACACATATGACAATCTGTAATGTCCTGACAATACTGTCGCATCTATTCATGTGGACACACCTACAAGGCATAGGTATTACTGTCATGTGTACAGTCAGAAAATATCTGTGCAGCTGGCAATCATGCTGACAGTACTGCAATCCAGGCAGCAGGTCTTGGATGGGATTTTAGGGATTACATTGCTGTAAACCTACATCTATAACAAAGTAGTGTTGTGCTTACCAGGAGAAGGACCACAGCCTTGTCCAATAGCTGATGGACCTGTGGAAAGTTGAGGGAGAGGTAATGTCAGTACCACCGGCTGTTGCACCATAACAAGGTACTACATCTATCTCACATTTATATAAGAGTATGTATACCCTGACCCACTGAATGCTACAGTATTGCAATGGTGATCAAACTAATCTTATCTGCATGCTCCTCTGCCATGGAAATTGTGGTACTCACATCCAAGATGTACAGTGTGATGGATGCCTGGGAGCTCTCATGTGTGCCTAAGTTCACCAGTAAGAGTGGTTGCTCCACTGCAGACCCTCCACCAGTGACACCATGATCCCTGGCTACATCTGTAGCTGTTCTGTGTGCAACACTGATCATGTCCATTTCACTGTGTTGAACCTGCTCATATGTCCTGCTTTGATGATATATGGCATTCACGTCATGGACAAGGACAGACTTTTTTTGCCTCCCCCTGGGCAGTAGGAGTTATTGGTGATGCCGGAGGCCTTCCAGTATAATATCATTCTCTGCATCCATGAAAGGTGCACGCCATCTTGGGTACATGTGTCCTGAAAGACAACAGAATCAGAAAACATATCAGGATCATATAAGTGGAAATACACTATGTAGAGATACAGCACAAACAGAATGGCTGGCAGTATCCACTGCTTGATCACACATATCATATTCCACAGTGTGCAAACATACTAAGCATGTGGATACAACTTAGATACTAGTGATAGTCAGCTATTCCTGTGTGTGCCATGACAGATACTGATGTATGAATATACACCCAACACTGGAGTCTATTGGAGTGTGCCCCCTAGGGGCAACCCCCTTGATAATATCTCTTAGAGAAACCTGGCTAAAACCTACTGTACCTAACAATGAGGTTTTACCTCTGGGTTATAACATACACTGATCATACGGCACTGCTAAGAAGGGAGGTGGGATAGCAATTCTTTATAAAAATACACTAAGTGTAACCAGGGATTCCAAACAACTGCCACTATTTAATAATGCAGAAATCCTCACTATGAAACTTAAAATTAATAACAACAAATCCATAAACATTGTCTGTGTCTACATACCCACGGGTAACAATATAAGCACACTAGAAGACATTCTCCATTGGCTATCCACTACCCACCCCCAGGAAACCATTGTTCTTGGTGACTTTAATATTGACTGGTTCACATGCTTAGCCAAATCCCCGGTCACCCACATAAATCTTTTCGAGTTCACACAATTAATAGCCACTCCTACTAGGATCAGCAAACCTACAAGTATTTTAGACTGGATACTTGTCAATAACCACCCCCATTTGTATAAATCTGGGACCCTCCCTGATTTTCTCAGTGATCACTCCCTAACCTACATTATTAGACATAAGGTCGGGAACCCCCACCTCACCAGATACAAGACAATCAGCAATAATAAGAACTTCAATCCCATCAAATTCTGAAAGGAACTTAAGTCGCTTAATTGGTCAGCCCTCAAACAACTACCACTAGAAGAGGTAGTAGCATACTTTAACACTAAATTTCTGAGTATACTTGACTCTCATGCTCCTGAACATACTATTAGAACCAAATCTAATACTGCACAATAGCTCACAAAATAAACCAAATCTAAAATCAAACTGAGAAATAAAGCTTGGGGCAACTGGTGAGCCTCTCCTGACCAACTGAGATTTTGTCAACTTAGGGATGACACTAAAAAATCCATTTTGCTGAACAAAAAAAAATACTACCCTAACCTTCAACAAAAACACCAAAACAATCCCCAATAGTTCTGGGCAGGAATAAACCAACTACTTCATCCAGAACAATCTACCAATCCAATCGCTTGCAACTCCATCCATAAATCTCCTAAGGACATTACTAGTGCTTTTAATAATTTTTTCACTGATACTATTCAGTCCTTAGCTAACCATCTCACTCTCACATTCACTAACATTACCTAAACCACAACTGCTACTTATCCCGTCTTTAACTTCTAACCGGTCTCTACCACTCTTATCCGATCCCTAATCAAAAAATTAAAATGTACCACCCTATCTGCCAACCTCCTCCCTGCTGAATACTTACAGAAAGCTGCAGACACCATAGCATACCCCATCTCTGTCTTGATCAATGGGACCTTAACAGATAGTGCTATCCCTTCCATCTAGAAAATATTCCACGTTATCCTACTTCACAAAGGAGGAAGCTCAACCAAATTGTCCAATTATAGACCCATAGCTATTCTTTCACCACTGGCCAACATAATGGAGAAGTGCGTTCATAACCAATTAATGCACTATCTCACTCAGAACAACCTACTGCCAAACTCTCAGCATGGCTTTAGGACACATCACAGCCCACATCCACCCTCCTTTTCTTCACTAATGTTATTAACCTAAATCAGAATGCTAATATGCTGTCCTCAGCCCTCTTTCTATACCTCTCAAAGGCCTTTGATATGGTCAATCACCAACTACTTATCCACACTCTGAAAGCCATTTCCCTGGACAACCATGCTATTCAATGGTTCTCATCCTATCTGAATGGTAGAAAACAGGATGTAATATGGCAGGACAAATTGTCCACCCTGCTTCCTCTTACCCTTGGTGCCCCATAGGGCTCTATTTTAGGTCCCTACTCTTTTCTATATTCATCAGTAACCTGCATACCATCATCCCTGATGCAACCTGTATCCAATATGCAGATGATTCCACTCTGATCTGCTCTGCCTCCTCCCCATCAGACCTGCAAACCTTAACTCAGAATAGATTTAATACTTGAAAATTGGCTCTCTAATCATCACCTGCTCTTAAATCCCAACAGCATTAAACTATTACTCTTCACCCCCACCAGTAGGTCCATCCCACTTTCCTTCTTCATAGCATCCAACAATAGTACCTTTATTTTCCCAGACACCCATACTAAGGTCTTAGGGGTTATAGTAGATAATGATCTCAAATTTGATTTGCATGTTAATAAAAATATCAAAACCATTAACCAGAAGCTTGGCTCACTTTATAGAAATAAACCTTTCCTAACCCATCAACAAGGACCGCTATTACTCGCTCTCACCTGCTTTCTACCCTCCTCTATGCCTCTCCTATACTTGTCAATTTAAACAAAATTGAAATCAGTAAACTCTCACGCTGCTACAGCCATATTTACAGATTTTACACTAACTCTACATACAGGACACATCACTGTCAAAACCTTCATCTCCTAGGGTGGCTAGAGTTCCCTAACTTACTTCGGTTTAATCAGCTCACTGTTGCGCACAAAAGTCTTAATCACCCTGAAAATACTCCTGCACTTAAAAAAATTATAAAACCCTATAGCAACCCCAGACCACTACGCTCATCCAACAAACTGATGGTCCAAACTCACAAAGCCATTAACTCGGCTGGAGACTCCGTGTTTGCCAACTTTCTTGGCAAAACTTGGAACTCACTCCCAGCTAACCTTACTCTTGAACCCTCACTAAATCTCTTTAAGAAAGGCCTCAAACAATATTTTAAAATGCACTGGCTTTGTCTCTACACCACCACTGATTAACTTAATATCTACCTTCTTGTTTATCTTAGTACTGTATACATTTTTTCTAACAACTGTATGCTGTTATCTAGCTAGTTAGCTTTGTATTTCACAAAACACTGTGAACCTGTTGTGTTTCCATTGAGGTCTACACAGAACTTACTCTGTACATACTCTTTATATATGTTTTGTCATTGAAAGTGTTTCTGTAGCTGTGTACCTGTCTTAATGTGTTATGTTTATATCTGTAATCTACAGCTTTTCTCTCTGGGACTCTGCTGAAAATGGACATGTATCCAGTCGGACTATCCCGGTCAACAAATGTAACATAAATAAAAATAAATAAAATAAAATAACAATACCAAATAAATAGCAGTGTGCTATTGCAACCAGTATAAAGGGACAGTCTCACGAGACCAGTGTGCCACATTGACAAAAAACATTCCACCCTTGATGTATTGCACATCTCCTGTAGGTGTAAGAAATCTGGAGATCAATGATGTCATTATCACAGGTCTAAGAAAGGCTTAATGTTGAAATCCCTATTCCCTGTAAGTATATTCACACATCTGTATCCTGTTGTAAACATAAAGGTTACATACCTGATGGAGTGCAAAACTCCTATTTTGATATGTGGTGATATTTCAGTTTTTGCAAATACATGTTCTGTGTGCAGAAAGTCTCATACAGAATGGTTCCCCATAACCAGCAAGTTTGCCTTTTTAGCATGCTTTTCATTAGCAAGTGATTGCCTCTTACCCAATCTGTTGTTCTGAAATGCTAATTGCAGCCAACACAGCTGATTTGTACTATCATCAGCCAATGACATGCAACCACTGTACAATATATAAGGCCTTCATGTAGATTACAAGCCCTTTCTGATATATTGTACTGGACATTACTGGGGGTGAGGAGACTATGTTATTGCAGAGGGTAGGTCTGTAGAAGCTACTGTTACATAGATTGTGTGTGCTACAGGTTTAAAGCTGTTGCTGCAGATAATAGGCTTAGGCAGAGAGTGTGAACACTTTGGAGGACAACATGCTGTAGGAATAACTGTGGGAGCTGTGGCAGCCTTGTAGTAGAGGCAGAGCCAGCATGAGGGTACCTGTTCCACTCCAATTAAGGCATGTGTTTAAGGTAAGTATGTTAGGCAACAGTATCATTAACAGAGTAGTAGGCAACATGTTTATTGTGTCCCTGAGCAACATAGTGGATAAATATAACATTATGCCTACCATTTGTGCAACTGTCAGGCCACAAGTTATAGTCTGCTACTCATTTTGAATGTGTATGCTGGCAATCCTTGTTACAAGCAGGGACTTCATATGTGTATGTTAGTTCTGCAGCTATGCTAATCTGCACTGTGAGTTTGAAAAGATTGCATGCTACACTCTGATATTAGTGGGCCTTATTTGCATTACCTGAGTTAAACTCCTCTGTGAATGCATATTAATGCATGACATGACACTTTATGCACTTATAGTTTTGCTATAGGGATGTGTGAAGTGTGTTCCTATCTGCAAGCCTGTGATTTCCATCAGTGAAAAGCAGACATTTAATTTGAAATGCATTGTGTGGATAAAGAGTGCATGACTCAGTCATTAATTGCTGGCTTCACAATAATGTAATTTAAATGCTACACACCACTGGATTTTAACCAAGGACTGTGTGTGGGAAAATGTACTGTTTGTAATGTGTGTAACAGACTGTGCTACTGAGTCACTATTACAGCAGGTGTAGTTGCAAGGTTTAAGTGCATACGTACAGGCTGTGACATACTTTTTTACATCCATCATTATGTGCATGGCTTTATATGGATGTGTTTCTGCACCAGGGTCCCAACTGAACATGTATTTTGTCATGAATGCTTTAGCAGGTGTATTTGTAAATGTTGCTGATAAAAGTGGACATTTACCCACTATTAGAGACCTCACACCTATTATTCTGTTTGGCTTTCTAGTGATGTACTCTTGCAGCACACTCCAAGGCACACTCCTAATTTTTCCATTACTCTTTAAGCAAGTTTGCACAACACTTTGTGATGCGCAGCTATGCTTAAACATGCGTAAATAATGGTAACTTGCATTTACTATGTTTTTCTTAATCCACCTGCTTTAATTAATAGTGATGTGGTGTGGCAGATTAATGCAGTGGTCTACAGGTGCAATGGTCTTGGGTTCGAAATAGGGTGTAGATGTTTATTTTGTACGTGTTTATTATCATTTAAAACACATATAACAATACAGCTCCATTTAGCTGAGCTTAGTGAAGCTGCATGATGTGTAAAATATATATAAAGAAAAGAAAAATAGGGATATAGGAATGTGGTGAAATGGGGTGCAAGCAGGGGGAAAAACATAGTGAAAGGCAAGTAGGTATGTTCAGGAAGGGTGTATAAAAGAAACATAGCAATCCATTTCTTGTACAGCAAGGACTGTGCACTTTGACAGAATTTGTGGATGCCTGTGGACTCTCACCCCCAGAGAGAGAAGTGAGGATAACATAACTGCGTTGTTAAGCCAGTTGGACCAAATTATGGGTGTCCAGTGGACACATGTGCATAATGGAGAGCTGTGTATGGGACAATATTTTTTTGTGAGGACAGGTGCCCATTTGTTTTTTTTAAGGTGAGAGTGGAATGTTGGGGAAGGGACATAGGTACATGTGGTGGAGGTAAGTTGGGTAGGTGAGGAAGCTTTTGCAGACAGACAAGACAGACAAGACAGCCAACAGGGGTGATGTGTGACACAGGAGAAGTGAACACATTGGATGGGGAGGGTGTTGTGGAATATCAGTCCAGTGTGTCTCCACAAGGTAGTAGCATGACTCACATCTCCACCCATGGGACTGTCGGCATCGCTCTGTCACTGCCCTGAGGGTGGAAGGGGTGGAGGCTGGGTTACGGGGTGAGCCTGCCTCACCAGTGTGGCCAGCATGCCATCTATCCAATGCAGGCATCATCCAAATCCACAGTAGATGATCTTGCACACCAATCCTGGCAGTTTGACATGGGTGACAACTCCCCCTCCACCACCGCTCCCAGAGGGGGGCCCATTCTCATCACATGAGGTGGTACTACCTGACACCACAGGTAGTGTAGGGGCAGCAGAAGGGGCACCACCAGGCTGTGTTCCAGCCATGCTGGAACCCGGTGTCACGGCCGGAGGAGGCAAGGTAGGCACATCACGAGGAACCGGCAGACTTTCACCCACTGAAGTAAACTAGTTGTAACAATAAGTTAAGGTTAGTAATAACCAAACCAATGTTAATATTAATAGAATGGAACATAATATTTATTAATCCAAATACATATTAAAGTATATTATGTGTAACACAACATTAAGTAACATAACAGTAAGTATGTTAACAGCAAGCCAGTATGAATTAAACCATAAGGCCAACAAAACAGTAAGTTTAACAAAATATGTTAATATTAAATCATAATAAATAACAATAATAAATTACAGAAGATAAGGGGTGGAGAGAGAGAGAGAAAAAAACATACCATTAGTTACATTGCAGGTAATATTACTACACAGAGCACTACTGCATACTTCTACAGGTGTGCAGTGTCAGTAGTGAGTACAGTGACTACAATTCTTCTATAGCTGATGTAGGTTCATAGGTTCATAGGTTCATAGTTAGGTACTATGCTATCTGCCCGAAGGCATTTACAAGCTTGGCCAGAATGTGTTGGCTTTTGCCACCCCCTTAGATTAGTCCCCTGTGTCTCTGTCAGGCAGAGCCACTGAAGTGATCACCGGGGTAAACTTTCTGTTTCCCATCCACTCGTCAAGGTTTCTTTTGAAGAGTGCTAGCGAGGAGCTCTGCCTAATGTAGATTGGAATCTTGTTCCAAAGCATGGAAAGTCTCTGGGACAGGAATCTATCCTTCCAGCATGTCCTATTTATTGTTATGGAGAGGTTTAGATCCCTAGAGCGTGTGGCTTGAGGGGATAAGGTTTTCTTTAGGTGGAGCATGTCCATCAATTCTGGGTTGGACTTGGCCTTATATGTCAGGCAGAGATCACCTCTGAGCAGGCGGTATGCAACCAAGTACAGCTGGAGTTTCTTTAGTCGAGCTGCATAGGGCATCTGTTTGAGGCCAGTGATCTTCTTGGTGAGGTACTTCTGTGGTATTTCCAGCTGTTGTAGGTGTCTTGTAAGGTACATCCCAAATGGGGCATTGTACTCTATGATGGATCTACTGAGTGATGAGTAGAGGGGCACAATGACCTCTTTTGATCTGGATGCAAACCCTTTTGTGATTAGGTGGGCCACATAGAAGGATTTTCTAACCACTTTGGCAATGTGATTATCAAAGGAGAGATTACTATCTACTTGGGTCCCCAGATCCCTTATTACATTTTCCGTATTTAGGGGACTACCACCTATGTGGTAGTTTGTGACTACTTTGTTATTTCCAAAGGGAATAACTATGCACTTTTTGACATTTAGCTTGAGGCCATGATTTTGACACCAAATATCCATCTCAGTGAGACCATTTTGGAGGATGTCTGTATCAGCCAGAGAGTCAATTATAGCCCTTAGTTTGCAGTCGTCTGTGAACTTGGTCAGCCATAGTCTTCCTGTGCTTGTCTGTACCTCTAAGAAGTATATGCCGAACAGGAGGGGTCCTGGGACTGAGCCCTGGGGAAAACCACTTGTAACCGGGTTAGAGTCAGACCTAGCTCCCGCCACTCTCACCATGTGGGTTCTGTCCGTGAGCCAATTGGCAACCCATCTTGTGACATAGGGGTTTATGTTTAGGCTGGTGAGCTGGTCTATAATACCAGAATGGTGAATGGTGTCGAAGACCTTTGCGAGGTCTAGATATGCTGTGTGTAGCACCTTTCCCTCGTCTATAGCCTACGTAACTGTCTCAAATAAGTCCACCAGGTTTAGGAGGCATGATCTGCCCTTAACAAAGCTGAACTGGGTAGGGTCCAGTGTTTGGAGGTTCTCAATGTCTCTGTTAATGAGTTCCATGATGATGCACTCCATAGCCTTGCAGACCAAACTAGTCAGGCTTATAGGGTGATAGTTCCCAGAGTCTGTTGTGGCTCCACCTTTGTGGAGCAGAATAACTGTTGCTGTGCACCACTCTATGGGTACATAGCCTGTGGAGAGGCTGAGATTGAACAGTGAGTTTAAGTGAGGGGCTAATTTGTCTTTGAGCTCATGTAGAACGCAGCCTGGTACACCATCCAGTCCCATTGATGCTGCGTTTTTGGCTTTGGAGAGGGCTATTTTAACCTGAGTTTCTGTGATTTCAGAGACTCTACATTCTTCTGGTATGGTTATAGGCCCTTTTGGTGGTGAGAGGGGTTGAAGTTTGCATTGAACCTGTCTGCCAGGATTTTGGCAATATCAGTTGGTTCAGTGTATTTTGTGCCATTCTGCACTAACTCCGAGCAGATCTGAGTATTGCCACTTAGATTCTTGATATAGCTAAAGAATGCCTTCTGTGTCCTATCTTTGGAGTCCTTGGCAAGTTTTCTTTCAAAGCTCCCCTTGGACAATTTTAGGAGGGATCATAGTTTCTTGCTGATACTGATCAGGGATGTCTTCCCTTCTTGAGATTTTAGTCTTTTCTGGTACTAGTTTCCTCCTTCTATTGTATAGCTTGTTTATGGCAGGGGTCCACCAGACTGGTTTCCTTTTCTTGGAGGAGTGAGTATTGGTTTTGATTTGGATAGCAAGATCCATGCATTCTTGTAGGTGCCCGTAGAAAGCATTAGTACAGGATTTTGTAGCTTGGACAGCATTATACTTTAGCATGGGGGCTTTGAAACTTTCCTCCTCCATCTTAAGTAACGTGGTTTGCTTTTGAAAAGTTTTTCATGGTGGTTTTCTTGTCTGGGGGCGGGGGCGGAATGTGGATATCCAAAGTGATTTGTTTATGGTCAGATCTAACCAGTGAGGGGTTGACCTCCGGTGTGGATCACCGGTCGCCTATGTTGGTGATGACCAGGTCCAATATGTTGACACCTCTGGTGGGAGCGTTGACCAGTTGTTCCAGGGCATTTGAGTTTATAAATTCTAGGAAATGTTGGGCAAAGGAGTTAGTACTTGAGTAGTTCTCCCAGTTAATGTTTGGGTAGTTGAAATCACCCAATATTAGGGTGTTTGGTAGGAAATTTATGTTAATCAGTGTTTCCAGAAATGTGGAATGGGGGTCCTGGGACATGGTGGGTGATCTGTAGCGAGCTACAATTTGAATTGCATTTTTGCCCATTGTTAGTTGCACGTGGATAATCTCTGAAGCATCGTGCTGTGCCACTAACCTAGATGTGTGGGTATCCTTGATGAATATGGATAATCCCCCGCCTTTTGTATTTCGGTCCGGGTATTGTGGCCGAAATGTATGATATGAGTTGTAGCCTGGTAGTGCTGGGGTGCTCTCTGGAGCCTTAAACCAGGTTTCTGTTACTGCACATATATCACTTTTAACAATACTGAGGAGTGCCTCGAGTGCATGCATTTTGAGGATTAGACTTCTGGCATTGAGTAGTATTATCCCCAGATTTTTGTTACTTGTGCTATTTACGGCAGTGGGTTTGTCTTTTGAGCCTTGCCTAAAAAATGGCAATATGGGGGTAGCAAGAGCCTTGGCCAGTATTCGAAAGCCTAAGGGTGACAGGTGCAAGCTGTCTCTAGCAAAGTAGCGTGGCTTGTTGAGCATGTTATCCCAGGCAGACAGAGACTAGATCCCCTTTGAATAACACCAGAAACTTAGCCAATTGTTGAAATTGATCATTTTTTCTTTATACCATGGTATCATTCTTGGTGAGGGCAGGATGCTACTCAGGGTCAGTGTCATACTGGCCTGGACTACGTGATCAGAGAGCTCTTCCATGTCTCTTTTTGTGTAGTCCAGGGAGGTACATCTCAGGTCATTCACACCAACCTGGACAATGACAGAGTCGTATTTGTACTTGTTCTGGAGTGACCTGAGTGCTTGTGTTATGTGGCAGATCCTGCCACCTGACAGGCATCTAAGAGTAACCTTCCCCTTATTCAGCCTAGTGAGTGGGACACTAGTGCACCTGACTATAGAATCACCTATGACGAGTATGTTGGGAATGTTATTTTGCCTTTAGGGCTGTGATTGCATGGCACATTGGTTTTGTGAAGTATGTGTTTCATGGTTTGTGTTGGGGGGTGGAGGTTGCTTGGATGTCTGCTTTGGAGGGCTCTGTTGCTTTTGCAGATTGTTTATTAGGGCCTCCGAGTATGTTTTCATGTATTTCCGTGTGTTTTTTATTGGTGCTGGTTTAATGGGTTTATGCGAGACTGGTGGTGTGATGCCAGTATTTCCCTTCTCCTCTTGACTGTCTGATCCAGTCTTGGGTTGAGAGAGCTTAGCCTCCAGTTTGGCTGTATAATTGCATCTCTCGCATGTATTAGTGTTTGGTGGTAGGAGAAGAGGGTTTTTTGTGTACATGAGGCAGTTGTTACATTGCCTCAAAATGCCCAGATTCACCAGTTGGACTGGAGAGTACACCTGAAACTGCCCTTTGGACATGCCTGGATAGGTACAGTAAACTGTTTTACTGAATGGCTGGTAAGGTCGAATAGAGAGCCTTGTCCTTCTGTAGTGCTATGGTTTATAAGTTGTTGCTATGAGTTTTGAGCAAGTGCCAGGCTGAGAAATGAATGGCTTGAGTGGTTTAGTTGAAAGTTTGTCTAGTTCCAAGGGAAAAATTGAAGAGGAGTCTTTGTGGAGCCAGGAATAGTTATACCCTAGCTAACCAGCGCTGCCTGGTGTGCAAAACCAGGCAAATGCAGTTTTTATAGCAGGGAAATGAAAGAGATAGAAATTAGCCCAAAATAGCCAATAAACTGCTACTTTCTGACCTGAAACCACTCTTCCAAGGACAGATAGGCTGCTCAAAGCTCCCCTCTCTGACAGGTGAACAGAGAAACTTCCTTCTATCCAAGTAAGGTATGGGCAAACACAGAGATCTGTAACACAGTCCTGAATTCAGCACTAACATGAAAACTGGACTAAACTAGCCTACAAAGGTGGGAAACAAATATATATATATATATATATATATATATATATATATATATATATATATATATATATATATATATATATATTAATATTTTTTTTTCAGAAAATAAAGCAGATACAATAAAAAAACACTTTAAATGCACATAAAAGGATGCTTATTGTTATATATATATCAGTTCAGAGTTGTAGTCAATGACCCTAGTAATAATGTAGGAAGAAACACAAATACGGTAAAAGGAGATGAATAAAGTGCAATATATATATATATATATATATATATATATATATATATATATATATATATATATATATATATATATATATATATATATATATATATATATATATATATATATATATATATATATATATATATATATATATATATATATATATATATATATATATATATATATATATATATATATATATATATATATATATATATATGTTTGTGTGTGTGTGTGTGTGTGTGTGTGTATAGACAATAGAAAACAAACAATCTGATTTAAACAAATTACCCAATTAACCTTGAAAAAAACTCAAAACTGAGCCCTGTTCCAGCAGTCTTCAATCAGACAAAGTTCTAACTGTGCACTCCCTCTACTAGGGTGCAGGGGAATCTTCTCCAAAAAAGATGGTCTGGATCAGTGCTCAAGTTATACAAACAAAGCTAGATTCAGCAGGCCTGAATCTGGTCCTATGCTACAGAAACATGTCGCACCAATTTAAGAAAGAAACAGTTCGAATAAGCATGCACAATAAGCCTGTGACCATAAATTCCCATCTCTGAAGGGCAAAATCCAGCCTCTCCTCCCACAAGAGTGCAGACCACAAACCTTCTTAATGTAGAATAACTGGCCTGAAGCCCAAGTGCTTAAACCAGAACTAATACACATTTAGAATAGTAGACACTGAGCTTCAGTCAGCAATTCCCAGCTTAGAAGGATGTAAGCTACCTGTCCTGCCACAACAGTGCAGACCACAAACCTTCTTAATGTAAAACAACCGGTATGAAGCTCAAGTGCTTAAAACAAAAGACTTAGAAAAACAGTAACAATTTAAACAGGCTACTACTAAGCAGCAATAAGTGCAGCAGAATAAATAAAATTGAATACTTTTAAGAAAAGGCAAAAGTGAAATAAAGAAAGAGGAAACACAAATACAGTAAAATCAGATTAATTGTTTTTGTTAGTAAAGTGCAAGGAGAGATGAAGGAAGAACCTAAGTGGGTTGGCCTTCTCAATTCTTCTCTCTGTATTATGTAGAGTGAACACTAGACTCAGAATATGATCTCACTGTATTCAGTTAAGTGAGCAAATTAGATGACCTCAGAAGGAGTGTTCAAATAGAGACTTAAAGGAGGGGCGGGTAATTCCAGAGCCACCAACACTAGCACCAAAACAAGAACAGGGAGGGTATATGGGGAAAAACAAGAAGAATAAGTACAGTTGTACAGATTACAGAGATATTAAAAAAAAATGCAGACAAAAAATTAGAATAGACACTTATCTTTTCTCAATATCACAGCTGGCAGTAGGTCAAGCTCTCTGCAGTAGCCTGAGCAGCAAGTATATCTGATTTAAAATACAGGATAGAAACGAAACAATACAGATGCAGGAATACTTTGGCTGGATTAAACTAGTTCTGAAAACGTACTTCCACTAAAAAACAGACAATGCCTCCATTCAAAGGATTTCACTAAAACTGAGGTCAACACTAAGAGAATATACAGCTATAACACACAAGAAGAAGAATAAGTACAGTTGTACAGATTACAGAGATATTAAATCAAAATGCAGGCAAATAATGAGAATAAACACGTATCTTTTCTCAATATCACAGCTGGCAGTAGGTCAAGCTCTCTGCAGCAGCTTGAGCAACAGGTATATCTGATTTAAAACACAGGACGGAAACCAAACAATACAGATGCAGGAATACTTTGGCTGGATTAAACTAGTTCTGAAAACTTAACTGCCACTAAGAAAACAGGCAAGGCCTCCAGACAAAAGATTTCACTACAACTGAGGTCAACAGTAACAGAATATAGAGCTATAACACACAATAAGAAGAATAAGTACAGTTGAACAGAGTACAGAGATATTAAATCAAAATGCAGACAAAAATGAGAATAAACACTTATCTTTTCTCAATATTACAGCTGGCAGTAGGTCAAGCTCTCTGCAGCAGCCTGAGCAACAGATATAACTGATTTAAAAAAACAGGATAGAAAAGAAACAATACAGATGCAGGAATACTTTGGCTGGATTAAACTAGTTCTGAAAACTTACTGCCATTTAAAAACAGACAATGCCCCCATTCAAAGGATTTCACTACAACTGAGGTCAACACTAAGAGAATATACAGCTATAACACAGAAGAAGAAGAAGTACAGTTGTACAGATTACAGAGATATTAAATCAAAATGCAGACAAAAAATGAGAATAAACACTTAACATTTCTCAATATCACAGCTGGCAGTAGGTC
This sequence comes from Protopterus annectens, assembly GCF_019279795.1. Taxonomy (NCBI): domain Eukaryota; kingdom Metazoa; phylum Chordata; order Ceratodontiformes; family Protopteridae; genus Protopterus; species Protopterus annectens. The sequence goes on from NC_056734.1 coordinate 16,669,733, forward strand.
TTGCTCTCTGCAGCAGCCTGAGCAACAGGTATATCTGATTTAAAACCCAGGAGAGAAACCAAACAATACAGATGCAGGAATACATTGGCCGGAATAAACTAGTTCTGAAAACTTACTGCCACTAAGAAAACAGACAAGGCCTCCAGACAAAAAGATTTCACTACAACTGAAGACAACACTAAGAGAATATACAGCTATAACACACAATAAGAAGAATAAGTATAGTTGTACAGATTACAGAGACATTAAATCAAAATGCAGACAAAAAATGAGAATAAACACTTATCTCTTCTCAATATCACAGCCGTCAGAAGGTCAAGCTTTCTGCAGCAGCCTAAGCAACAGGTATATCTGATTTAAAACACAGTACAGAAACCAAACAATACAGATGCAGGAATACTTTGGCCGAATTAAACTAGTTCAGAAAACTTATTGCCACTAAGAAAACAGGCAAGGCCTACAGACAAAGGATTTCACTACAACTGAGGTCAACACTAAGAGAATATTCAGCTATAACACACCAGAAGAAGAAGAATAAGTACAGCTGTACAGATTCCAAAGATATTAAATCAAAATGTAGACAAAAAATGAGAATAAACACTTATCTTTTCTCAATATCACAGCTGGCAGTAGGTCAAGCTCTCTGCAGCAGCCTGAGCAACAGGTATATCTGATTTAAAACACAGGACAGAAACCAAACAATACAGATGCAGGAATACTTCGGTCAGATTAAACTAGTTCTGAAAACTTACTGCCACTAAATAAACAGACAAGGCCTCCAGACAAAGACTTTCATTACAACTGAGCTAAACTCTAAAATATACAGCTATAACACACAAGAAGAAGAATAAGTACAGTTGTACAGATTACAGAGATATTAAATCAAAATGCAGACAAAAAATGAGAATAAACACTTATCTCTTCTCAATATCACAGCCGTCAGAAGGTCAAGCTTTCTGCAGCAGCCTAAGCAACAGGTATATCTGATTTAAAACACAGTACAGAAACCAAACAATACAGATGCAGGAATACTTTGGCCGAATTAAACTAGTTCAGAAAACTTATTGCCACTAAGAAAACAGGCAAGGCCTACAGACAAAGGATTTCACTACAACTGAGGTCAACACTAAGAGAATATTCAGCTATAACACACCAGAAGAAGAAGAATAAGTACAGCTGTACAGATTCCAAAGATATTAAATCAAAATGTAGACAAAAAATGAGAATAAACACTTATCTTTTCTCAATATCACAGCTGGCAGTAGGTCAAGCTCTCTGCAGTAGCCTGAGCAGGAAGTATATCTGATTTAAAATACAGGATAGAAATGAAACAATACAGTTGCAGGAATACATTGGCTGGATTAAACTAGTTCTGAAAACGTACTGCCACTAAAAAACAGACAATGCCTCCATTCAAAGGATTTCACTAAAACTGAGGTCAACACTAAGAGAATATACAGCTATAACACACAAGAAGAAGAATAAGTACAGTTGTACAGACTACAGAGATATTAAATCAAAATGCAGGCAAATAATGAGAATAAACACGTATCTTTTCTCAATATCACAGCTGGCAGTAGGTCAAGCTCTCTGCAGCAGCTTGAGCAACAGGTATATCTGATTTAAAACACGGGACGGAAACCAAACAATACAGATGCAGGAATACTTTGGCTGGATTAAACTAGTTCTGAAAACTTAACTGCCACTAAGAAAACAGGCAAGGCCTCCAGACAAAGGATTTCACTACAACTGAGGTCAACAGTAAGAGAATATACAGCTATAACACACAATAAGAATAAGTACAGTTGTACAGAGTACAGAGATATTAAATCAAAATGCAGACAAAAATGAGAATAAACACTTATCTTTTCTCAATATTACAGCTGGCAGTAGGTCAAGCTCTCTGCAGCAGCCTGAGCAACAGATATAACTGATTTAAAAAAACAGGATAGAAAAGAAACAATACAGATGCAGGAATACTTTGGCTGGATTAAACTAGTTCTGAAAACTTACTGCCACTAAAAAACAGACAATGCCCCCATTCAAAGGATTTCACTACAACTGAGGTCAACACTAAGAGAATATACAGCTATAACACAGAAGAAGAAGAAGTACAGTTGTACAGATTACAGAGATATTAAATCAAAATGCAGACACAAAATGAGAATAAACACTTAACATTTCTCAATATCACAGCTGGCAGTAGGTCTTGCTCTCTGCAGCAGCCTGAGCAACAGGTATATCTTATTTAAAACACAGGACAGAAACCAAACAATACAGATGCAGGAATACTTTGGCCGGAATAAACTCGTTCTGAAAACTTACTGCCACTAAGAAAACAGACAAGGCCTCCAGACAAAGGATTTCACTACAACTGAGGTCAACACTAAGAGAATATTTAAACAATAACCCATGCCTTGGTGTGGGTAATGCTGGATTTTCCCACGGTTGATGTGGTTTGGTCACGCGGCCAAAGCCTGAGTGTCCAAACAAAGACAACCATGGGTAAATCCAGCATTACCCACACCCAGAAGTGGGTTATTGCTATTATAATGACATTATTTAAGAAACAATATACTTACTTTTCTTAAATAATGGAAGTAACTCAAGCTCTCCGCAGCTGTCTCACACAGGTATATCTGAGTTTAACATAGCAAGACAGCTTTTAAAAAACAATGGTTTTTTTTTTCCCCTGCTATGTATCTCGAGCAGCATTTTATACGAATTTAATTTTAAAAAAATAACAAAGAAAGGAAGAGCTCCGTTACTTTTTAAAAAGCTGCCTCTCGCTATGTTAAACTCCTTTAACACATAGCGAAGTTCTAAAAAAGCAACAGAGATCTGCGTTCTCCGTTGCTGTAAAAGAAAAGACTTATACTAATGGAAAAACTCAGAGAATGGACCTTTTCCATTAGTATAAGTCTGATTTACAATGCACACTGACCAATCAGCATGCACATTTTGGAATATTAATGGGGGGGTCATTGTATAAACAGCTATAACACACAAGAAGAAGAATAAGTACAGTTGTACAGATTACAGAGATATTAAATCAAAATGCAGACAAAAAATGAGAATAAACACTTATCTTTTCTCAATATCACAGCTGGCAGTAGGTTAAGCTCTCTGCATCAGCCTAAGCAACAGGTATATCTGATTTAAAACACAGGACAGAAACCAAACAATACAGATGCAGGAATACTTTGGCCAGGTTAAACTAGTTCTGAAAACTTACTGCCACTAAGAAAACAGACAAGGCCTCCAGACAAAAAGATTTCACTACAACTGAAGACAACACTAAGAGAATATACAGCTATAACACACAATAAGAAGAATAAGTACAGTTGTACAGATTACAGAGACATTAAATCAAACTGCAGACAAAAATGAGAATAAACACTTATGTCTTCTCAATATCACAGCCGTCAGTAGGTCAAGCTCTCTGCAGCAGCCTGAGCAACAAGTATATCTGATTTAAAACACAGTACAGAAACCAAACAATACAGATGCAGGAATACTTTGGCTGGATTAAACTAGTTCAGAAAACTTACTGCCACTAAGAAAACAGACAAGGTCACCATTCAAAGGATTTCACTACAACTGAGGTCAACACTAAGAGAATATTCAGCTATAACACACCAGAAGAAGAATAAGTACAGCTGTACAGATTACAAAGATTTTAAATCAAAATGTAGGCAAAAAATGAGAATAAACACTTATCTTTTCTCAGTATCACAGCTGGCAGTAGGTCAAGCTCTCTGCAGCAGCCTGAGCAACAGGTATATCTGATTTAAAACACAGGACAGAAACCAAACAATACAGATGCAAGAATACTTTGGCCAGGTGAAACTAGTTCTGAAAACTTACTGCCACTAAGAAAACAGACAAGGCCTCCAGACAAAAAGATTTCACTACAACTGAAGACAACACTAAGAGAATATACAGCTATAACACACAATAAGAAGAATAAGTATAGTTGTACAGATTACAGAGACATTAAATCAAAATGCAGACAAAAAATGAGAATAAACACTTATCTCTTCTCAATATCACAGCCGCCAGAAGGTCAAGCTTTCTGCAGCAGCCTAAGCAACAGGTATATCTGATTTAAAACACAGTACAGAAACCAAACAATACAGATGCAGGAATACTTTGGCCGAATTAAACTAGTTCAGAAAACTTATTGCCACTAAGAAAACAGGCAAGGCCTACAGACAAAGGATTTCACTACAACTGAGGTCAACACTAAGAGAATATTCAGCTATAACACACCAGAAGAAGAAGAATAAGTACAGCTGTACAGATTCCAAAGATATTAAATCAAAATGTAGACAAAAAATGAGAATAAACACTTATCTTTTCTCAATATCACAGCTGGCAGTAGGTCAAGCTCTCTGCAGCAGCCTGAGCAACAGGTATATCTGATTTAAAACACAGGACAGAAACCAAACAATACAGATGCAGGAATACTTCGGTCAGATTAAACTAGTTCTGAAAACTTACTGCCACTAAATAAACAGACAAGGCCTCCAGACAAAGACTTTCATTACAACTGAGCTTAACTCTAAGAATATACAGCTATAACACACAAGAAGAAGAATAAGTACAGTTGTACAGATTACAGAGATATTAAATCAAAATGCAGACAAAAAATGAGAATAAACACTTATCTTTTCTCAATATCACAGCTGGCAGTAGGTCAAGCTCTCTGCAGTAGCCTGAGCAGGAAGTATATCTGATTTAAAATACAGGATAGAAATGAAACAATACAGTTGCAGGAATACATTGGCTGGATTAAACTAGTTCTGAAAACGTACTGCCACTAAAAAACAGACAATGCCTCCATTCAAAGGATTTCACTAAAACTGAGGTCAACACTAAGAGAATATACAGCTATAACACACAAGAAGAAGAATAAGTACAGTTGTACAGATTACAGAGATATTAAATCAAAATGCAGGCAAATAATGAGAATAAACACGTATCTTTTCTCAATATCACAGCTGGCAGTAGGTCAAGCTCTCTGCAGCAGCTTGAGCAACAGGTATATCTGATTTAAAACACGGGACGGAAACCAAACAATACAGATGCAGGAATACTTTGATTAAACTAGTTCTGAAAACTTAACTGCCACTAAGAAAACAGGCAAGGCCTCCAGACAAAGGATTTCACTACAACTGAGGTCAACAGTAAGAGAATATACAGCTATAACACACAATAAGAATAAGTACAGTTGTACAGAGTACAGAGATATTAAATCAAAATGCAGACAAAAATGAGAATAAACACTTATCTTTTCTCAATATTACAGCTGGCAGTAGGTCAAGCTCTCTGCAGCAGCCTGAGCAACAGATATAACTGATTTAAAAAAACAGGATAGAAAAGAAACAATACAGATGCAGGAATACTTTGGCTGGATTAAACTAGTTCTGAAAACTTACTGCCACTAAAAAACAGACAATGCCCCCATTCAAAGGATTTCACTACAACTGAGGTCAACACTAAGAGAATATACAGCTATAACACAGAAGAAGAAGAAGTACAGTTGTACAGATTACAGAGATATTAAATCAAAATGCAGACACAAAATGAGAATAAACACTTAACATTTCTCAATATCACAGCTGGCAGTAGGTCTTGCTCTCTGCAGCAGCCTGAGCAACAGGTATATCTTATTTAAAACACAGGACAGAAACCAAACAATACAGATGCAGGAATACTTTGGCCGGAATAAACTCGTTCTGAAAACTTACTGCCACTAAGAAAACAGACAAGGCCTCCAGACAAAGGATTTCACTACAACTGAGGTCAACACTAAGAGAATATTTAAACAATAACCCACGCCTTGGTGTGGGTAATGCTGGATTTTCCCACGGTTGATGTGGTTTGGTCACGCGGCCAAAGCCTGAGTGTCCAAACAAAGACAACCATGGGTAAATCCAGCATTACCCATACCCAGAAGTGGGTTATTGCTATTATACAATGACATTATTTAAGAAACAATATACTTACTTTTCTTAAATAATGGAATTGTATAATGCCTCCGTGCTGCCTTTCCGCAGCTGTCTCATATTCTGTGGCAGTTCTGATGTACTGCATATGTGTACACTTACACAGTACATCAGAGCTGTGGGTGGAAGCAACGGAGAAACCAAAATCTCCGTTGCTTTTTACAAAGTGTCTCGCTATGTTAAAGGAGTTTAACATAGCAAGACAGCTTTAAAAAAAGCAATGGAGAATCTCCATTGCTTTTTTTAAAGCTGTCTCGCTATGTTAAACGCATTTAACATAGCAAGACAGCTTTAAAAAAAATAACAAAGAAAGGAAGAGCTCCGTTACTTTTTTTAAAGCTGCCTCGCTATGTTAAACTCCTTTAACATAGCGAGAAAGTTTCTAAAAAGCAACAGAGATCTTGCGTTCTCCGTTGCTGTAAAAAAAAAAAAAAACTTATACTAATGGAAAAACTCCGGGCGACCGGACCTTTTTCCATTAGTATAAGTCTGATTTACAATGTGCACACTGACCAATCAGCATGCACATTTTGGAATATTAATGGGGGGGGTCATTGTATAAACAGCTATAACACACAAGAAGAAGAATAAGTACAGTTGTACAGATTACAGAGATATTAAATCAAAATGCAGACAAAAAATGAGAATAAACACTTATCTTTTCTCAATATCACAGCTGGCAGTAGGTTAAGCTCTCTGCATCAGCCTAAGCAACAGGTATATCTGATTTAAAACACAGGACAGAAACCAAACAATACAGATGCAGGAATACTTTGGCCAGGTTAAACTAGTTCTGAAAACTTACTGCCACTAAGAAAACAGACAAGGCCTCCAGACAAAAGATTTCACTACAACTGAAGACAACACTAAGAGAATATACAGCTATAACACACAATAAGAAGAATAAGTACAGTTGTACAGATTACAGAGACATTAAATCAAAATGCAGACAAAAATGAGAATAAACACTTATCTCTTCTCAATATCACAGCCGTCAGTAGGTCAAGCTCTCTGCAGCAGCCTGAGCAACAAGTATATCTGATTTAAAACACAGTACAGAAACCAAACAATACAGATGCAGGAATACTTTGGCTGGATTAAACTAGTTCAGAAAACTTACTGCCACTAAGAAAACAGACAAGGTCTCCATTCAAAGGATTTCACTACAACTGAGGTCAACACTAAGAGAATATTCAGCTATAACACACCAGAAGAAGAATAAGTACAGCTGTACAGATTACAAAGATTTTAAATCAAAATGTAGACAAAAAATGAGAATAAACACTTATCTTTTCTCAATATCACAGCTGGCAGTAGGTCAAGCTCTCTGCAGCAGCCTGAGCAACAGGTATATCTGATTTAAAACACAGGACAGAAACCAAACAATACAGATGCAGGAATACTTTTGCCAGATTAAACTAATTCTGAAAACTTACTGCCACTAAGTAAACAGACAAGGCCTCCAGACAAAGACTTTCACTACAACTGAGGTAAACTCTAAGAGAATATACAGCTATAACACACAAGAAGAAGAATAAGTACAGTTGTACAGATTACAGAGATATTAAATCAAAATGCAGACAAAAAATGAGAATCAACACTTATCGTTTCTCAATATCACAGCTGGCAGTAGGTCAAGCTCTCTGCAGCAGCCTGAGCAACAGGTATATCTGATTTAAAACACACGACAGAAACCAAACAATACCGATACAGGAATACTTTGGCCAGATTAAACTAGTTCTGAAAACTTCCTGCCGCTAAGAAAACAGACAAGGCCTCTAGACAAAGGATTTCACTACAACTGAGGTTAACAATAAGAGAATATACAGCTATAATATACAAGAAGAAGAATAAGTACAGTTTTACAGATTGCAGAGATATTAAATCAAAATGCAGGCAAAAAATGAGAATAAACACTTATCTTTTCTCAGTATCACATCTGGCAGTAGGTCAAGCTCTCTGTAGCAGCCTGAGCAATGGGTATATCTGATTTGAACCACAGGACAGCACATGCATACCTCTCAAGCTGTTAGCATGGGACAGTATGAGCCAAGCACTAACAATTGCAGGTTCACAACCACACAGAATAGTTTCACATAATGTGACTTACATAACTACCCAGGTGATCTGTAAACAGATTTGAAAACATATTGCATTCCTTGTAATCCTTTATCTGGTAATCAGCGAACAGACAGAACAGGCAGTTGTAATCACATGACGAAAAATAATGACAGTTGAGAGGTATGTTTGTGTACAGTAAATAGACTAGGCAGCCATCATGTCTTAATTGACAGGCATGGGAGTAGAACCCTAAAGCTGTGACTGCAGTGGACATCTGCAAATAATGTAACAACTGACTGCAGCAACTTAGCACAGACATGCAATGAATACAGCCCTACTGCAAATATTAAGACAGATTTATTTAATAAAATACAATGTTGCTTAACACTTTATTGGTACTGGTGCTAATTATCTGTGAAGTCCACACGCAAGATCTGCCCATAAAATGGGCTACCTCACCCATATACCTTTTAGTTCAAGAGTGGAAGGAAAAGAGAGAATTATGAGGCTGAAATTGGCCTGGAGACAACCTTGAACCATACTATGAGTTGAGTAATACATTTTCAGGCCATTACTTTTTTATGTTCTACAGCTATTACAGTTTTACACTTGACTGCAGTGACATTAGTACAGACATGCAATGATTACAGCAGGAACAACAAAAGCACCAAAATTGGATAAAAAAGCACAACAAAGGATTCACCAAGCACGATTTAATGTAAAAATTCTGTCTCTCTGACGTCTCGGCCTTCAAGGAGTACAGAACAAATGAAAAACAATGTCCTTATATACAGATTAAATTACTTCAATAAAACAATTAAACAATCAGATACTTGTAAAACTTTAAACTAACAGCATCTTCCAATTAAAATCCTCATTTAATCCATCTGGATATAAAGTTTTAAACTTCAGTATGTAAACTGCTTCTTTATGCAGTAACAAATGTTTAATTTTCAATTCATCATACTTGTTATCAGGCAATTGCTCTAAAATAGTTGCCTCTAACAACTTTTCATCCCCATTGTGCATTTCAAAAAAATGTCTAGCAACAGGACTTTCATTTCTGTTTTTAATTATGTCTCTAATATGTTCCAAGAGTCTTACCTTGAAGGCTCTCTTGGTTTCCCCTATATAAAATTTTTTACAGGGGCATTTCAAGGCATAAATAACCCTTTCAGTATTACAGCAAAAATGATTGTTTACTCTGAAAGGACTATCATTAATATAATCAAAACTGGGTACTATAAAGCTGCAAGCCTTGCATTTACCACATTGATAAGTCCCTTTATACTTTATATTTTCTGTCATTGTTACTGGTGGGAAACTGAACTTGCGCACCAAGAAATCTTTAATATTTCTTCCTCTTCTATATGAGAATTCAAGTTTAGCCTTCAGCCATGGTTTGACATTACTTAAAGTACTAAAATATTTCCAAAACATGGAAATAATTTTAATTAATTCTAAAGTATAGCAACCATAAGTGGTGACAAAATAAATAGTCTCAACCAGTGACTTATTATTTTGCCCTGTAGAGACACATGCTGTTTGATTCAGTGTCTTATTTTTTCTTTTATAACCACAAGAATGTTCACATAATTTATTAAAATTCTCATCCAACATATTTCTACTATACCCTCTTGACAAAAAAGAATTATACAAAAAATCAATTTCCTTCTCAAACTCAATTGTTTCATTGCATAGTCTAGATATTCGCAACATCTCTCCATATGGTAGAGAGCGTATTGTATGTGGAACATGTCCACTATTTCTGTGTACATATAATGTCGGACATTCAAATTTCCTATTGACCGTCGTTATTAACTTATTACCACTAGAAATATCTAGAATCACGTCCAAAAAGGATAGTCGAGTGCCCATTACTAACCCATCAAAGTCCAAACTGAACCTATTAGATTTTAAATCAAAAATAAATTGTAGCCAAAGACTGATCTCCTTTACCAGAAAAATTAAATCGACATATCTATAATATCTAATGACATGTTGTCGAAAAAATTATGTTTATAAATATATTCCATTTCAAAAGTCCCATTGTTGTTGGCATACATGGGGGCAAAGAAGCCCCATGGCAGTACCTCTTATCTGATGGTACACATTTTGATTAAATTCAAAAAAGTTGTTCTTTAAAGAGAAATGCACTAACTCAATAATGAATTCTGACGCTGGGAGTGTCAAAATAACCTCAAGGCCTCTATGCGAAACTCATGGCTAATATTCGTGTAGAGGCTTTTGACATCAACAGTCAACCAATACATCTGTTTATTCCATTTGATATCATCAATTTTGTTAAGAAAATCAAACACATCTGTTAAAAAGGATGGTAACTTTTTAACATAAGAAGACAAATAATTGTGTAAGAATATTCCTAAATTACGTAAAAATATTTACGCCCTGACACTATGGGACGACCAGAGAGTTTAATAAAGTTTTTATGGATCTTGGGCAGGCAATAAAAATAGGCCATCCCACATCCTTCCATATTAAATTTATTCTTGACATCCTTCATGTCAAAATATCCTAATCTATAGCCCTTTGTATTAATTCCTTATATTGAATAATGGCTATATTATATCTCTCCAGCTCACACATATGTATTACTATCCTTAAGATGTAACATACACATATCAAAGTAATCACTCATATTTAAAACAACAAGTTTGTTGCCCTTGTCTGCAGGTTTGAACACAATGTTGTTATTCCTACTTAACTCCACTAATGTGTTCCATTCTTGACGTGTCATATTGTAACCAATATTACTTTTGTTTTTCATAAACTCTTGATGGTCTATTTCTATTGAGTGATTCACCATTTTAGTGAAGTCAGACACTTCATAGTTCATAACATTAGGCACAAATTTACTATCTGAGGGTACTCTATCCGTATTAAATTTAATATAAGCATTAAACGATTCATCTGACATACATGAGTAAAAACTTTCGTCTAAATCTGACAAACTTGAATCCATCATGTTCAACTCATTCTCAGTATTTAAACTAAAAAAGTATTTCAAATGCAATTTTCTACTGAATCTGTGTACATCAATTTGCATGTCGTGGAGCCTCGATACCACAGTTGGAATAAATTTCAACCCCAAATTCAACACACCAAGTTCATGACTGTTAAATACATAGTTTGACAAATTCACAACATAATTGTCCAGTATATTAGAGGCAACACTACCATTTACCTCTTTTGTAGCCCCCTCTCGAGATGGTTCTGTGGTAGTGTATTCCGTAGTCCCTGGCGTTTGAGCGAGGTGTAATTCTGAACTTCTGGTCGCTCTGCACGAAAATTTTGCCGTAACTGTTCTGGTTGTTCGCTACAGGAAGGCGGGAAAGTCGCTTCCATCTCCATCGCCTTCAAAAGAGGTATATCCATTCTCTGAAGCCGACGCTGAAGAGTTCAAAGCGTTCTCTCAGTTTCCTGATGAAACCTCACATGTTTACGCCTTTGTCTATTGGTTCTTGAAAAAAGCTTTATTCAGCTCATAATCTCGTAAGTCCCTCATCAATTTGCCTTTTTTCTTCGATAAGTGTTAACTCATAATCCTTCAATTTATCATTAACCTGTGTAAGGAAATCATCCAAAAAGGATGTAGAAACACATTTTGATATATCGCTACACATCTTCTTGATGTCAAGACACAGTTCTTTCTGTTTTAAACGGTCGCGTTCAACTAAGATGTGTAGCCATTCTGTAACACAATTGTGAGCTGCAGAAACCCACCGTTTATGGAAAGCAATGTCTGAATCCTTAGAGAGATCAAAAGGTGTGGTGGGATCCTTAAACACCCTTAACCCTCTAGGTGTAGTCTCAGTGTCTAAATATCTTTGCAAACCACAAATGTTAAAAAAAGTGGCAGTTTCCTTAATCATTTTTTTCTCTAGATTTTCAAGTAAAAGTTTATGTTCAGCATTATCCGGTAGAACATTTTTTCTTCCCACATTACAGAAGGGATTTAGGGAACGTTTTCTCCGGTCATCTTCCCATTTATCCCATAGAGTATTACTTTTCTCAGAGCCAGTTCTATGCAATAACTGTCGCTCACCTCTATCAGAGTTATTGCTTACAAAATTGTCCAAAGAAAGCTGGCTTCCATCCTGTGGATCACGCAACATGCAATGATTACAGCCCTACTGCAAATATTAAGACAGATGTATTTAAGAAAACACACTGCTTCTCAACACTTTATTGGTATTGGTGTTAATTATCTGTGATGTCTACACACAATATCTAACCATAAAGTACACTACCTCATGCATATACCTTTTGTGGTCGCCAAGGCAGTGAGACATTTCCCTGTGGTCCATTTGGTTGGGGACATGTGGCTGAATTGACATTCAGCTGCAGAGAAGTATGGCTGTTTGCAAACTCCCTATGGGCAGAGAGAAGCACACATCACCATGCCCACAGCTTTAATAACCAAGTGCACGGGGGAAGAATAAATGAGTATTGTACTCAGTGTACAGTACTTGCTTATGTAACTACAACATGTAGAAGTGTGCTACAGCATGGAGAAAATCCTGCATGCTACTGTAGTTACATTTATGCTCCAGTATGTGTTTTAGCTAATGTTCCAAACACACTGTGAAAGGGGTTAGTGGTCCAGACACACCAATTGCAAAGATACTGCCCATTGTGCACCACATTTTGTACTGCTACTGACATGCCCGCTGGCCAACCTGCTGCTGATGCCTGCCACACTGCCTGCTGTCTCATGTTACTTTGGGGCCATGGACATTATTTTCTCCCTGTACATTTGATTATTGAAGTTGTGGGCATGGCAGTGCATTCTTCTCTTTGCTTACAAGAAATTTACAAACAGCTATATTTCTCTGCAGCTGAATGTCACTTCAGCCATGTGTCCCCAACCAAATGTCCCACAGAGAAATGTCTCGCTGTCTAGGCAAACGAACCCTGATAATTTGTTTGACTTATTTGACTCTGTAGCAAAAGTAATTAATTCTTACTACTTGTGATAGAAACCTGACATGCACTTTTAACTGAAACTCCAGACTACAGACCAGCTTCAGATGTTGCACAGTGATCTTTCTACAGAGCAGAACAGAACTAAAATAAAATGTAACGTTTCACCTTAAAAAACCCACATCAGTGCTTAATATCACAGACATAAACTGACATACATGTATCAACTATGTACTGCAGGATGCAGGTGTGGAGCCAGTAGAAATTTCACTCAACTTATAAAAATCCCCCATTTGTTCATTCTAGAAAGTATTTGTTGACAGTCAAAACAAGCTAAGAGCAAGTGGTGGAAGATTAAGTGCACTAACGATGTGCACTCAGCTCAGCCTCCACACAAATCCAATAACTGCTTTACTGAAAAGTCCTGAGCTCTATATAAAAAGACTGTTTAAAATTACATGGAGTACAGAGTCTGCATCTAGAATTGCACGCTGGCACAGAACTGCATTGAGATTCCGTGACCTCTGTTCAGCTGCAAAATACTGCAAATAGTAATATGAATTTTATTAGAAATTTAATTTACCTGATATAGGACCCTTGCTGCTCTCTTCTCTTCCATACAAAAAGAATGCATTTCAAAAGTCTAAGGCTATCCATTTCTGGCATTTATTTCGATCAAGATAAAAGTGTTCTATCGCCTTTGTCTTGATTTTTGTGCATTCTTAACTGAAATGAAAGAAACTAATGGAACAAAATCTTTTTATTGACCTCTCCTTGTTTTTTGTGGGCTTTATGTCAATAAGCCTTTTTTATTACATGAATAAAGTAGGTGATTAATTCCCAGTTTTACTCTGGAGATCAATGGCCACATTTTACTTTCGTTGATGTGTAGGAGGCTACTGATGCAATCCCTTCCATTCTCCTTACAACTTATTAGTAGGAGAAATCAGAAGGTTCACTTTTCTTTTTGACTTATGGCCTTCATTATAGGAAAAAGAATGCTTCTCTTTCCGAATTAGAGTAGATTTTTTGGGAAGATATTTTAATTATTCTTATGTTATGTTGTTCAAAGAGTGGACATGATGCTGCAAACTCTGTGTGTGCTATAATGCACAATTCTGAAGGGAGATCATAAAGGATGACAATAAAGTCTCTCTGAAACAAAGTTCAGAGTTATGCCTTGTTGAGTCAAAAGACATAGATGGGGATTTTATAGCTCTATGGCTCATAAGTACCACCGTTAGTTGTTATTGGTTGTTGTTAGTGGGATTAGCATGTTCAGTCTCAGACTTAAGAAACTATGGAGTGACTCCTGTTTCAAGTGTTTGTGAAACTGAAGAGAAGATAGATAAAGTAGTCATAGGACTAGAGGCAAAAAGGGTTATCCTGTTTGGGAACTAGGATAACTGTGGTGGACTTCCACAGCTCATCGAATGTACCATTGAAGAGTGATAAGATGATTATTTGCTCTTGTGGCACTGCCATAAAAGTGCTATGTAAACTAGCTATACCTAAGTTTGGCAGTTTTTTAGCCAGTTATTTATCTCTTAACAAGAAAATAATCCTTCCAAATGTGGAACAAGGAAGTAGGGTCTTTATATTATTTTTCAAAACAGAAATTGCTGCTGATGGAAATCAGATAGAGGAGCAGATAGCACAGTGCTGGTATTGATATTCTACCACAGCACTTGGCAATGGATAATATATCAATGATTTAACAATGCTGTCCTAAGTTTAATTTGTTCTGAAACTTTACATTAACAGCTTTTAATTGAAAACATAATCTTGGCATATTCATACATAAATGCATACACACAAATGCACAATCTGACAGACAGACACCCACACACACACTCACTGTAGATTAGCCCCCCTACTCTTAACTGATCACACTCATGGACATTCTCACCAATTCACCAACACAGACACACACACACACACACACACACACACACACACACACACACACACACACACACACACACACACACACAAACATACACTCTCACACCTCTACAAACATGGACCCACCACAACCTCCTCTCTGACACCTACCTGATTTTATCTTTTTCATAGTCTCCCCCACTGACTAAAATATGGTGAAGCAACATTTAAGCCATGATAATTAGGATGGCTGGTAGTGCCAACTTATGCAGCTGAGCGAGTCTCTGAATCACTTGCTTGCATAAATCCCTTACCACAGACATTTCTGGAATGGCTAATTAGCAAATGCCACTCCACAAAAATGCTTATTAACATGTAGAACAGCCATGGAAGCAACCTGCCATGATGACCCTACAGACTGCATAGAATCACTGCAGTGTGCCTGTAACTGAATCAGAAAGGGCCTCCATCAGTGGTAAAAGCCTGAGTGAAGGCTCAAAGAAAAGAAATAGACTTTCTACCCTACTTTATTGTCACCACTAAGCCTGAAATTACCAAACTGACTGATTTTCCAGTTTTAGGTAGAATATTTTAGTTTCTAGAATTTTTTCCAAGATGCAATTTTTTCCTTTCTTTTGATTACTAAGTGCTCTTTTTTATGTTTCACCTGCTAATGAGCTTCACAGGCAGTTACTAGGGATGAAATCAAGGAGATCAATGTAGAACCTATCACAGTTTCCTTGCTTTCCCCTGAGCATTGTCTGGTTACTTGACTAGCTTGGAGTCATAAAGTAGACAACTGGATAAGGTAGAATCAAACCCTGGGCTATATGAAGCAGTTCACTAACAGCTCATAGCTTTAAACCTCTGGAACAAGTGCCAGCCTGTCTGAAAATGTTATTTGGCATTTTTATGATTCTTCATCCGACTGAGAATTATATTTTTAATTTATTTATTAATCACACTAACCAAGATAGTGAAGTCAAATAGTTCATATGAGAAGTTAATATATTTCTGCATAGCACTAAGGTTAGGTTTCAGAAAAGTTTGCCATATTGTGGTCACAGAATTGGCTCACTGGGCAGCCACAGCCAGGGTGTGTGCATTTCCTATATACTCTTACATCTAGTTGGAATTCCAAGCAGCAGTGCTGGCCATAATATATGCTGATGGCTATATAATGGCATGAATGAGCAGCATTAGCAAAATTAATTGATTGGTGTATGAGACAAAACAAGATTGATGAGTAATTCATAAACTCATCAATGCTGCGCGCCAATGAGCTGTACATCTCATGTATCCAAACACTGCCAATTATCAATGTTCATACTAAGGGAATTGTGAAAAATTGTTAGGGGTTCCCACTGCATTAATGAAGGTGTATCTGAAGCAAGCTCTTATTGCTACTATGAACTACAATAGTGCACTGCATCCCTGGAAGGACAATGTCATATGACACTCTGTTTCATACACACTATGACACCAAGTAGATAAGATGACTATGTAAGACAGTAAGGACATGTGTTGGCCTCATCTGCAGCCACATGGGAGTAATGGAGTCCCTATTTAATGAAAACCAAGGTATGTCTGGCTTTATGTATGCAATTTACATGAATATTTTCATAGATTTAGTGGTGATGCAGTAGGGGGAGCTCAGGCATCTGCCAGAAGAATACTCCATCAGTTCTTGATTCCATGCTTCAGCAGGGGATGGTGGTGCATTTGTGGCTCCCATGTATTACAGAGGAGAGAACAAACACCACACAGGATTTATATGATGCAGCCCATTCCTCTGAGGTACTAATAAACTACATCCACATTGAAATAAAGGTCAACCTGGTGAACTGGGATCAAGCTAAGTGAATCACAAAGGGTCTGATCATCAGCCAGGTAGTCTGTAATGCACAGGATATCTGTTGCAACATGTCCGCATGCCACCTAGGTATTTATCACAACTTCCACATATGGCACACCTGTTACCTGTGCCAGTGTTTTGTGATGGGTGACTTTCCATAGGGTCATCTTATTTGCCATGTCAAATAAGCCCCACCACCATATCAGATGGCACCCATCAGAAATCATTAGAATGAAACAGATCAGGAGTACAACTATGACCAACTGCAAAGAACGGGCATTGTTTAGTGTGTGACTGGGCTACTGAATGGATGCTTTTGCTATCTAGAGTCACTTGATAGTGTCCAGCAGTATAAATCTGGCACATGTGCAAAAAATATTTTCAGCATATGCAGTGTTAAACAATATTATACTTAAGAGGTAATTATGGTGTGTGTGTGCATGTGGGGGGGGGGGATTCCAGGAGAACCAGTAACCAGCACAACAGGCAGTGGAGCCTGAGCCATATGAGGTGTCAGTGAAGAAGCCAGCAGCAGAGAATAGTCATGCTTCATTACGACAAGGAGCATATGTTGTAGCACTGGCAAAAAGGCAGCTGCTTGTGCATAGCTTCAACTCCTAGACAAGCAGAATACACCAGATACATTACAGTAAAAGTAATACATGAAAAACCAGTACCAAACATTGCTTACCCAGGCATAGGTTGGCCACACTATGCATCAGTAACAGTACACAAAGGGCAGAGCACAGTTATCATCATTTGGTCATGTGGGAAAAGGAGCACAAGTGTGCATGTCTTTTACAGCGTAATGTATGAGTGAAAGACTGCAGTTGTGTATATGGGCTATCAGTGGTTAGGCACTAAAGAAAAAGGCTTTGTGAATGGCCAGTGTCACTGGAAGTATATGTGTTTGTCAGAGGTACTGGGTTTGTGGTGGTGTGAGTCTGTGACTGCAGGGACACAACCTCAGTAGTATTTGCTTCATATAATCTAGTGTAGAGGTCCAGGGTCATGGATAGTAGTGGATACAGCAGTCTATGCATGCACTCAGCCATGACAGCTAGCCCTTCCATGAGCTGCACTGCTTATACCATGGCCCTGGCTCAGTGATGTCAGGTTGTGTGACAAGGAATAACATTCACTATCAGATGTGCCACTGCCATAACTGCTAAAATCCTGTGAATGTCATATACTGACGGTAGTTACCTCTACAACAGATGTATCTGTGGATGTACTGGCACTATGTGACCATGATCCAGGTCTTCCATGGCCACAATGACCACCATCTGGGTAGGTAGAGGTGAAATGGCTTTATGAATGGTTCCTCACTCATGGCAGTCAAGGTTGAGAGAATTTAGCAAGTTCAAGTATGCAATTTAATCTATCAAAAGAAATCACACATATGGGATATGCACTCCTGTAGGTTATCGACCACAACCTGTATCATCCTTACTAACTCCACAATGTCTGCAATTGTACTAGCCTATGCCTCCATGATGGCACTGCATATATTCTGGGTTGCAACTAGTGGGACATCAACCTCAGGAGGAGGGCAGTAACCATGACTTCAGTGACATCACTACCCTCTCCCCTGTATGTATTCCCCATCCAAATGGGCTACAGGTGTATCCTGACGTACCTAGTAGGGACTACCACATTTCACTGACTGCTAGTGTCACCAGTAACCTGTCCTGCCCATGTGGTGTGTGCCTTCTTAGGTGTCCACAAGCTTAGGGACTGTGCTCACAATCAGTGAAGGAGAATGCAGTAGTCAACCCCCTGTGGCCAACACACACACACATAAACATAACACACCTACACATACAATATTCATTGACAGAGACAGATCTTCCTCTAACATCAAGAGGAGGCAATTTAACAGTAGTAGTGACAGACAGTGAATTACTTATGAGCAGAGCAAAACACAATGCCTGGTGTAGGTATTATCCAGCACAAAAAGCATACATGAAAATTGCATTTTTTGTGCAGATTGTCATTTAGAGGGAACCCCTGATGTTCATGTATACAACAAATAAGATGGCTTTAATAACTTGGCCAGTATCTAAGCGATCAAGGGAAGAGCTCAGTGTACCAGGGGCATCTTCTGTAGATACTCTTGGTGCACAGAGAAGCTCTACCCTAATATCCAGCACCACACTCTGGGACAAGGTGAAGGTTTCACTGACTCAGGAAGAGGTTAGAAACAACTCTTTATCCATAAGAGGTGGCTCAACCAATGGCCTACCACTTGTCGACCTACCTTCCTATGCCAGGTATAAAGCACTTTTTTCTGAGATGCAAGTAATGTTGATGGCCTTTTGGAGAAGCCATTCAATAAGTACTGTTCTGGCCACCAACAGTCTTAATGTCCACCACATCATTCTAGGATGTTCCCAGTAGGCCTGATATGAAACTTCCTGTCCAAACAGTCATCAACCATGGAATAGCACTTTTTTTTCTGCATCGGAGAACTTTGCTTTTCTGGTAGATTCTTCAGTAGTTAGAGCAGTTTTTTTTCTGCTTAATAAGTTTCTTAGGTATTGTTATGTAGGTATGAAAAACAATGGCATTACCATGCAGCTTGTGAGTGGCCCCAAAAAAAACCCTTTCAGAACACTGTTCTCACACCTGCTCATATGCCATTCTGCTGGTGTATCAAATAGTCATACCTTTCTGTCCAGACATTTTGTCTATTGATAGGCACATATGATTATTGAGGAAAGTGTCCCTCATACTACAACACCATTAACATTCCCACTTCCCAAGGTTACATGACTGTTTCTTCTCATTATTTAAAATAAAAAAAAATGTTTGCATATGTGGTACATATATAAGCTATAAAACAGTCAAGTGGTTTTACACAAAGTGATAGTACTGGGTTAGCCTCACTGTGTGCACATGTGGTTTGAGTATTTGCTGATGGGTGAATTTCCCATAAGGCTTTACAATCCTTCAGGGCAATAAGTGTCTTACCCTAGCAGTACCACTCTCACTCCATTAATTGAATAAACTATGTAGGTATTGTCAAAGGTATTTTATTACATGCATAAATACTACAGCAACTAACATTAGCCATAGTTTAAAAATGTGAAGCTGAACGAATAGTACTTACCTTGTGCAAGTTGCAAAAGCTGTTGTTGTAGAAGTTATTAGTGTAAGTTTCACATGTAGCAGGTTTTAATATTGCTGCTCTAGGAATTCTTCCTTAGTGTGGGAGTGCAAGGGGCCTTCCCCTCTGCTTATGTTGTAAATTAATGTGTCTGGATGTGCTAATTATGCACGAGTATTCATCTCATTACTATTTGTGATTTGCTCAGTTTCCATGTTGTGCTAAGTGGCCATAATCTGTGCTAAATTCTCTTAAATGCCATGCACAAACCTAGTCAAATGTGGGCAGCACTGCACATGCACAGTTCACTTCATGGCTCCAGAGTGATATCTGTAAGTCCATATCCAACCTCGGGAAATGGAGTCACTGTAATGCATGATTCATTTACAGCATATAAACAGATACAGAAATGCCAAATGTATTACCTTAAAGTGGAACATTTACACAGTGTCATACAAAGTGTATGTGTATGTGTATTGGGCTGTCCTGCCATTGGTCATGTAAAATTTCATGTCACTGTGCCATCATGTGCTAGCTGGCAAACTGAAGAACAGGTGTGAGTATGAAGGATCTGTCATTTTGCAATGTGAATTGTCACTTATACTGACATGTCTAGTAAGGGAAAAGGCAGTGTTCCTTTTAGAGCACAAAGATAGTTTATGGTGGAAAGTAAAATTATTTCCATTTGCTAGACTAGGACAAAAGCCACAGGTTCTTGCAGGAGAAATATGAAGGCACTCATTACAGGACGGAGGTCTGGAGCAGTTTAGCATGGGCAGTGCCATGTGCCATTTAGATCCCATACATAGCTGATCAGTTGTCGTAGTCATTACAGTGACATAGGTCAATGACATTCCAGCCCCCTTAGCTGGAGTGAAACTGAGGTTAGAAATGAAACAACACCAGTGTTCTGCAACTAACCCTTGTCTTACCTAAACATACAGTCTGTCAGTGAGTGCCATTCACATTTCCTATCTGCTCCTTTTAGTGTCTCTTCATAGCCCAAGGAGCTATTAGAGAGAATGTGCAGCTGCATGGAAGGAGGTTAGAGTACTTTACATAGGGCTGAGGTGAGTACAGTTGTTATATTTAATACAGGATTAAATGTTAACAATCTGTTCGTTTAGTATAGCCATAGACTGGCATAGTGTAGATATCTCTGTGCTAAGCTACACAAAGCTATCAGTATGCCTGATGCTATTGCTATGTGTATGCAGGCAACCTTTTCCTAGAAATGTACAAGTAGCTCAGTGCATTAAGGCTTTGGTTTCATATCGCAAATAATGATGGCTATGAGTTTGATTTCCCTTCTCTTATGACATTATTGGTAATATGAAGTACATTTTCTTTTGGTACCTAAACCATTATAATGATAAAATACATATCAGGTGCATTTTTGCATTGTGTCTGTACATCTCTCTCACAGACCTTTTTTCTCAATAAACATTGCTGTGGGATTGACTGCACCCTTTATTTAGATTGCACAAGTAGCTCAACACATTAAGGCTTTGTCTTCTTGGTTCTACGTGAGGGTGGTGGGTTCCTTTTACATGTTAAATACACAATATACTATTGTTGTTGCTCTTTCCAGTATAGTACCTGTAACACTGTCATAGTTAAGATTATGAGCTCCATTTTTTCATCGTATATGTACTTCTCTATCTCTCACCCTCATTATCACTATCCTTTGAATTATATACATGTATTTTGTTTATTACTTTGTTTCTCTTCATTTATTTTACAACTGTATGCAGCAACATATAGACCTGAACCCAACCCACCAGCTAGGCCTGTCATCACCCCCCAGGTGGCAACACATCCAGTACCAACAACACCCACAGTATCTGTATCCCAGGTTTCCACAGTCACGTCTACACCTACTACATCAACTGCAGCAGGCACCACAGAGGATAGTGGTGTTCTTTTACTTGAGTGTAGCAGAGAAAGTGGATATCTTTGTTATCCACTGCCACCTGCAGACATCACTGTGGAAATAACTGAGAGGAGGCTACATGCCTGCATTGGGCACATAGAGAGCCTACATTGAGTTGTGTTCTTGGCCCACACTGGATCAGAAATGTTGCTAGAGTTCAGTGGTAAAGGAACCAGGGTAGGTTCCAACTTGCTCATAGCTTTGGGAACAGCAGCTGGGCAGCTTCATCTTGTCTCCCATCCTGGTGTCATCCTTCCTTTTGTATCTATGCTCACCACTGGATGTTGTCAGATCCTTCCTATTGCCAATGTCTTCCCAATGTTAGTCTGATGTTTTGTTCCTGATTTTAGTCCTCCTCCATCACTGCCCAAGTTTTGTCTGTCTTATATATATTATATACCGTAAACACCTTACATTCATCTTACTTCCCTTATTTACTTCCTTCCCTAACTTAACTTTCTCTTCATATATGTAAAATTAGAACCCTACCCTCAAAAAAAGGTTTTCCCAACCTTCTCACCTCCATCCTGCTCATTCTTTGAGATTTCACCTTATATTCTATCCTCGCTTGCTTCACCCTTTTCATCACTTTTCTACATTCTTACCTCTATCCATTCACAGCAATGATAAACACTTTCTAATGGTAGTATATGACTTCCATATCAGTTCTCCTTATTACTACTGCCTTGTACAAGGGATTGCAGAGAGGCTCATCAAGGTGTGTGCACAATGGATGAGCAATGCTAGTCCTTTTCTTTCCCTACAGCCCCATATTACTGATACATGGTCTTCCACACAGCCTGCTGCAGCATCAAGAGGAATATTTAATAAATGCACCACCTTGCATTGATTTCCCTAGCTATTCATTCTTAATGGTCATTTAACCTCAATGCACAAACTAGAGCAATAGTGCAGATCAGGCCATGATCTGCCATGCAATATTTCTGAATCAATAATTGTAAGGGGTTACCTCTATATTAGTCAGTAAGGCAGACGTCATTACTGTAACAGATAATAGGAGTGAAAGATTTTTTTTTTCTGGAAGAATAAATATATGTGTGTAAATATATAACTATTAATATTAATATATATATATATATATATATATATATATATATATATATATATATATATATATATATATATATATATATATATATATATATATATATATGGTTCCCTATCAGAAGCCTGAAACACTATAAGCTTGAAAATCAAAATCCTGAAACCAAAAGCCTGAAAACTCAAAATCCTAAAAACCCAAAATCCTGAAACTCAAAATCCTGAAAACACAAAATAGACATACTGACATCATTGTGGCTTTGCTATTGTTAGCCCTGTGGTGTTAGGTCATGCGTTGGGTTCAGGTAAGTGTGCGGTTGGTTTTATGTTAGGGTTAGGGGTAGTTTAAGTGAGTTAGGGTTAGGGCGCAAGTCAGGCATATATGCAGTAGTGACAAAAATTAGGGTTGGGGCGGTTTAAGTGAGTTAGGGTTAGGGCGCGGGTCAGGTGAGTGTGCGATAGTGACGGACCTTAGGGTTAGGGTTAGGGTCAAGGTCAGTCGGTAGATATTAGTGTCTTTGTATTGGCATATTAGCATTATTTGTGTTTTCAGGATTTTGAGTTTCAGGATTTTGGGTTTTCAGGATTTTGAGTTTTCAGGCTTTTGGTTTCAGGATTTTGATTGTTAAGCTTATAGTGTTTCAGGCTTCTGATAGGGAACTATATATATATATATATATATATATATATATATATATATATAAAAGGGATACTTAAGTTTGATCAGCAATTCAGATTGTTGAGCAGAAAAAAGCCAGTACAGCTAATTTTCACACATTACTGTTTTTTTTTTCTGTGCAATATCTCTGAACAGCAGAGATCAGGGAATTTGCTGTTTCATCATCGTAGTGCCATCTCTGAGCTAATATATATATATATATATATATATATATATATATATATATATATATATATATATATATATATATATAATTATCAGGAGGGTGTGGGGAGCTGCAAGTGGGCTTGCGTCCTGTAAAAAACAGATTTTTGCTATTTTTAGATTTTCAGTATGTTGAATTTCGATCTTTTGTAGATTCAGCACTTGGAATTTGAAGTTTTGCTTTTTGAAGTATATATATATATATATATATATATATATATATACGTATATATATATATATATATATATATATATATATATATATATATATATATATATATATATATATATATATATATATATATATATATACGTATATATATGTATGTATATATATATATATTGATAGATATATAAAACATTATTTGACAAAAAGCTGAGAGATATGGTGATAACTCAGCTCCATCCTTTACCTTCTTGAATTAATTACATAATGTCCTAACCTTGGTTTGCTCTCCATTTTCATCTCTGTCCTATCATTTTAGTCCCCTTTTTTAATTTCATCAAGAATTTATGAATGCAGCACATACATGGCGTATTTGTCATCTTTTTAAAATTAGAAAATCATACATATTATGTGAAAATAACACACATTCTCTGATTGATTGTTAGAAATCAACTTTGTTAGATGCACATGCTGGTGAAGTAGAGAATTTTTGGGATGTTTTTGCATGGGTTAGGTACTCCTTTTCCTTTTTCTGAGAGAGAAAAAACTTGAGGAAGGAAGTTAGAGTTGACTGAAGTAGGTAAGTGTATGAGGTTAGGTTGCAGGATATGACCAACATGACAGGGTTAGTAGTATACACAATTAGGAAGTAGAAATGCTAGTTACAGAAATATGATGAGGTACATTGTGATTCATTTCTGCCAGCTTAAATATAGTGGGAAATCACACCACACCCTGACAGCTGTCACCACTGGGTCCAGCTTTAGCAATTGTAGGCAGTGTTGGGTCAAAACGTGCCTCAGCCAGATGCTGAAGCATACTTTTTATTTGGCCTCTTGTCAAGAATCTCCTACACAAGTTCTGCTAGGACCTGATGGTGACATAATTTCCACCTCCTCTGTAGCTGCTCCTGGTGGGTACCAATGCACCATCACCTGTACCAGTACTACCTGACACAGGTGATACAGATAGAGGTATAGTAGATGTGTCAACCCCTGTAGGCTGAGACCAGATGTGCTTGGTGCCTCTTGTGGTTGTGGTGGTGATGCTACTGCTACCTGTGGGTGGCAGCAGGATATACCAGAGTGGTTGGTTTAGATCTCGGTGCTGCTGCATATGATAGTAACAAAAACAGAGAAAAAAAACATAAAACAGAGAGAGATTGTTTTGAGGAGGAGGCAAAAAAAATAATGAACATGACATACCCAAGGTAGTTTTCACTAGGCATATATTACATTGATTGAGAATAATAACCATAGCATAAGGCACACATTTATTATAAGCTCTGAAATATTTTTATTTACTAGTGTCCTACCATAAATACTATGAAATAATATATGAAGGCAATTAACACATCATAACTATACAGTTATGTGTTTTGTGAATTGTACCATGTATCTTAACAATTGCCATGGCATGTTACAATTAGCACGAAGATCCATTTCCTCACTTATGCAGATTGATACTCTAATAACATAGTTGTTACCTTTGCACAGTATTACTGTTTAGAATTACATTATTGTGTAGCGTGACATTTTTACAAATTAACAACGTATAACAAATAGTGAGTGAAGATGTGGTGAAACAAACATACAATAAAGATGTCTTGACATTTATGTATTTTATTTCTTAATTCACCAAATGACGTATAAAGTACTTTAATCATAGGTCATCTAAGTTTTTT
The DNA here is from genome assembly GCF_019279795.1 of Protopterus annectens. NCBI lineage: Eukaryota > Metazoa > Chordata > Ceratodontiformes > Protopteridae > Protopterus > Protopterus annectens. The sequence continues at coordinate 16,695,325 of NC_056734.1, forward strand.
TAAACCTCCTCACTATTTACATAATAGTTGTCTGACATTCTGTACTATGACATTTAAAATAGCTCCTGATAACAACAAAGCCCTGTTCTTTTGAGTGGTGGAGACTGAACCCACAAGTATAATTCCATTTTCAGTACACAAAGACTTACCTTGATGAGCCACTTGTCTGGCTATGCTGATGTTACTATGCAGAATCAACAATCCTTGTTTGCATAATCATACTAGTTTCATTACTGCATGCCAGTAATGGCAGATGATGACTTGGTGAATAAATGTACTTCACCAGTATTACTGGTGTTACCCTTGCTATTGAAATATAGATGTGTTTCACAAAACTGCCTTGTATGTCCACAGTGCTCTCTCAGGTGCTCCATTTGGTCTGTATGCACCTCATAATTCTTTTTGATTTCATCAGGAACTGAAGAAAATGACATGAGTATAGAAACATTCTGTTATAGTTACAATGTAGAGGTGGAGACTAGGTCCAAACTTTATAGGTTCATAGGTTCATAGGTTCATACTAGGCTATCAGCCCAAGGGCATTTATAAGCCTAGCCCATAGTTATGTGGCTTTCGCCACCCCTTTAGTTTGAATAAAAACTATGCCTATCATTTTGCTGTGCCTCTGTCAAGCAGTGACACTGAAGTAATCCCTGGGGTATATCTGCGATCTCCCATCCATTGGTCAAGATTCCTCTTGAACAAGGCCAGCGAGGTGCTCTGCCTCACATGTACCGGGATTTTGTTCCACAGCATAGGGAGTCTCTGGGTGATGAATCTGTCCCTCCAGCATGTTCTATTTATAACTGTGTCAAGGTTTAAGTCTCCGCCGCCCTTGTGGTTCTGAGGGATCTAGATTTTTGAGGTGAAGCATATTCATCAAATCTGGGTTTGACATGGCCTTATATGTCAGGCACAGGTCACCTCTGAGCAAGCGGTATGAGACTGAATAGAGCTGGAGTTCTTTCAGTCGGGCAGCATAAGACATATTTTTGAGACCCTTTATCCTTTTGGTGAGGAACTTTTGGGGCCTTTCAAGCTGCAGCAGGTGTCTGGTCAGATACATTCTGAATGGAGCATTGTACTCAATCATAGGTCTAATGAGTGATGAGTACAGGGGGGACGGTGACCTCCCTTGATCTAGATGTGAATCCCTTCATGATCAGGTGGGCGATATAGAAGGTTTTCCTAACTACTTTAGCAACATGAGTGTCAAACGAAAGGCTACTGTCAACCTGGGTCCCCAGATCCCTGATGACTTTTTCTGTGCTCAGTGGATTGCCACCTATATGGTAGCTAGGGGTAACCTTGTTTTTCCCGAAGGGTATGACTATGCATTTTTTGGCGTTTAACTTCAGGCCATGGCTCTGGCACCAGTTATCCATTTCTGTGAGGCCCTTCTGGAGGATATCTGTGTCAGATGTGTTTTCGACTATGGCCAGTTTGCAGTCATCTGCAAACTTTGTCAGCCATAACCCTCCTGTGTTTGCTTGTACTTCAGAAAAGTAGATGCCGAACAAGAGTGGACCCAGGACTGAGCCCTGTGGGACACCACTTGTGACAGGCTTTGAGTCTGACATGGCTCCAGCAACTCTGACCCTGTGGGTTCTGTCACTTAGCCAGTTTGCAACCCATCTTGTGATGTATGGGTTTACATTCAAGCTGATGAGTTTTTCGATGATACATGAGTGGGGTATTGTGTCGAAGGCCTTTGCCAGGTCGAGGTAGGCTGTATGGACTGCCTTTCCCTCATCAATGGCCTTGGTGACTGTCTCAAAAAGTCAACCAAGTTTAAGAGGCAGGATCTGCCTTTGACAAAGCCAAACTGGGTTGGATCCAAAGTCTGCAAGTTCCCTATGTCTTTATTTATGAGTTCCTTTATGATCCTCTCCATGGCTTTGCAGATAAGGCTTGTCAAGCTAATGGGGTGGTAATTTCCAGGGTCTGTGGAGGCACCGCCCTTATGAAGTGGGACCACAGTCGCCGTGCGCCACTCCTTGGGTATGTATCCTGAGGTGAGGCTAAGATTAAACAGCTGTCCTAACTGTGGGTTTAATTCCTCGTTGAGTTCGTGAAGCACACAGCCGGGGACACCATCCGGTCCCATGGATGCTGTGTTTTTTGCCTTAGTGAGGGCAGTTCTCAGCTGGGTGTTGGAGATGTTTGGGGGCTACAATCCTCTGGAATAGATATCTCTCCTTTGGGGAGGGGAGAAGTTTGCACTGAACCTGTCAGCCAGTATGTTGGCAATGTGTGTAGGTTCAGTAATTTTCACATCATTTTGAACTAATTCTGAGCATATCTGGGAGTTTCCTCCTAGGTTTCTAACATAGCTAAAGAAGGCCTTATGATTGTCTTTAGAGTCCTTGGCGATTTTTCTCTCAAAATTTGCCTTGGATGATTTTATGAGAGCTCTTAGTTTTTTACTTATAATGATCAAAGGTGTCTTACCTTTCAAGGATTTTGCTCTATCTTGTAGTAGCTTCCTCCTTTTGTTGTAGAGCTTGTTTATGGCTGGGGTCCACCAGACTGGACGCTTGCCTTTGGTACAGAGAGTCTTAGTTTTGTTTGGGATTGCCTGATCCATGCAGTCCTGTAGGTGCTGGTAGAAGGCATTTGTAAGTGATTCAGCGGTTTGAGTAATGTTTACCACTGGCTCAGGGGCCTTAAAGGAGACCACACTAGTTTTTAGAAGTGTGAAATATGCTTTTGAGAAGTTTTTCACTGTGGTCTTTTTTGTTTCAGGTGGGGGCGGGATGAGGACCTCCAGCGAGATTAGTTTATGATCTGATCTCACCAGTGAGGGGTATACTTCCGGTGTTGAACATTTTGATCCCATGTTCATGATGATGAGATCAAGTATGTTTTCTCCTCTTGTGGGGATGGTGACTAGTTGTTCCATGGCATTTGAGTTTATGAACTCCAGGAATCTTTGGGTTAGAGTGTTCGGGCTTGAGTAGTGTTCCCAGTCTATATTAGGGTAGTTGAAGTCACCTAGTATGATGGTGTTTGGAGATACATTTATCCCCTCCAATGTTTTCAGGAAGGCCATGTGAGGTTCCTGAGTTTGAGAGGGTGGCCTGTAACATGCTACAAATTGCAGAGCAGTCTTGCCTATGGTTAATTGCACATGGATGGTCTCCGATGCATTGTGCGTTGCCACCAACCTTGAGGTGTGGGTGTCCTTTATAAATATGGACACCCCCCTCCTTTCTTGGTGTTGTCCGGATTTTGGGGCCAGAACGCATGATATGAGGTGAAACCTGTTAGTGCTGGGGTGCTCTCAGGTGCCTTGAACCAGGTTTCTGTCACAGCACAGACATCGATGTTCTCCATATTGAGAAGGGCCTCGAGTGCGTGCATCTTGAGATTGAGACTTCTGGCATTGAGTAGCATTACCCTTAGTTTTTTCCTTTTGGTGTTCTAGGGTGGTAGGTTTAGAATTTGAGCCTTGCCTAAAAAGGCACTATGGGGTGGCAAGAGCCTTTGCCAATATCCGGAAGCCCAGGGTGACAGGTGCAAGCCGTCCCTTGAAGCAGTGTGGCTTGTCCAGCATGTCATCCCAGGCAGACAGACATTGGATCCCCTTTGAATGACACCAGAATTTAAGCCAATTATTAAAACTGATCATCTTATCACTGTATTGTGGCATCATTCTAGGTGAAGGTAGGATACTGCTCAAGGTCAGGGTCATACCTGCCTGGGCTACATAATCAGAGAGCTCCTCGATGTCCCTTTTCATGTAGTCCAAGGAGGTACGTCTCAGGTCATTGACACCAGCGTGGACAATGACTGAGTCGTACTTGTACCTGCTGTTGAGAGACCTGAGTGCTTGCGTTATGTGGCGGATTCTAGCGCCCGACAGGCAGCTTACTGTGACCTTCTCCTTACTCAGTCTGGTGAGCGGACGCCAGTGTGTCTGACTATGGAATCACCAATGACAAGTGTGTCTGGCATTTTGTTTGGCCTTAAGGGCTGTGACTGTTTGACACTCTGACTGTGTGATCTATGTGTTGCATGTGTTGGGTCGTGAGGTGGTAATTGTTTGGGTGTCTGCTTTGGTGGCCTCTGCTGTTTTGGTAAATTTTTGATCAGAGCCTCCAGTATGTCTTTGTGTGAGTATGTGTATGATTTGAAGTTGTGATGGTACCATGTGTGACTGGGTATGTATTGTGTGTGGTTACCTTCTCCTCCTGTCTGGTCTTGCCAGTCCTATGTTGAGAGAGCTCAGCCTCCAGTTTGGCCATATAGTTGCATCTCTCGCATGTATTTGTGTTTTGTGGGAGAAGGAGAGGATTGTCTGTGTACATGAGGCAATTGTAACATTGCCTCAATATTCCCAGGTTCACCAGTTGAGCTGGAGAGGACAGTAGCAACTGATCCCTCGACATACTAGAAGTAGTAGATAAAGAGACTTTCAAAGGACTCCAGGGGAAGTGGGTTTTAGGCTGGTGGGGTACTATCTATATTAAGAGTGCTTTATCAAGGTGCAAGTACTGTAGGAGTAAGTGCTAGGCTTTACAGATAGAGAATAGTCTACTTGGGAATCAAGTAGAGATGAACTTTTCAGTTATAGGATATGCTGGTTAGATCAGCAGTACAGCTCGAGGAAGGAAGTTCTAAGGGAAAATTTGAAGAGTGGAATTTAGATGGCCCGAATAGTTTAACCTTGTTTAACCGCCACTGCTCTTGTGTGCAACAGTGGCAACTCCACGCTAAATCGCGCTAACGCGCGTTTAGCGTGTTTTATAGCAGGGGGCTGAAGGGAGCTAGGAATTGGCCAAAATGACCAATGGACTACTAGTTTCTGGCTGAAACTTCACCAAATCGGACAAAAAGGCCGCTCAGTGCTTCCCACTCCCACTGGTAAGCAAAGAAACTTCCCTCCTTCCTAATAAGGCAATGGATCAGTAACAGGAACTAAAAACAAAGCCCAGGGATCAGCAACTCTGAAACTGGATTACTCTAGTTCAGTAAGGCGGGAAAACAAGAGATTGTTTTTGTTTTTTTACAGAGACAAGGAAAAAAACAGACAGTAAATGCTATAAATGCTGTAAATCGGCTAGCGCACTTTAGTGTGTAGCCTACATAAACAATTTGCAACAATTAGTAACTTAAAGTGCAATAAACAGTGTAAAATGCAGAAATCACTTAAAGTAGCAGTAAAACAGGCGAAATGCAGTCGCTAGCTTAATAACAGTGGGAAAGCCACAAAAATACTTATATCTGGTAGAAAGTCACTCTTTTAGCTCTCTGCTGCTTGGATCACTCTGCAGGCCACCACGAGGATCTGTGCTGAGTTGGTACAAGCTGGAAACGCGTGTTTAGCGTGTTTTATAGCAGGGGCTGAAAGGAGCTAGGAATTGGCCCAAAACGACCAATGGACTACTAGTTTCTGGCTGAAACTTCACCAATTCGGACAAAAAGGCTGCTCAGTGCTTCCCACTCCCACTGGTAAGCAAAGAAACTTCCCTCCTTCCTAATAAGGCAATGGATCAGTAACAGGAACTAAAAACAAAGCCCAGGGATCAGCAACTCTGAAACTGGACTACTCTAGTTCAGTAAGGTGGGAAAACAAGAGATTTTTTTTGGTTTTTTTTTTTTACAGAGACAAGGAAAAAAACAGATAGTAAATGCTATAAATGCTGTAAATCGGCTAGCGCACTTTAGTGTGTAGCCTACAGAAACAATTTGCAACAATTAGTAATTTAAAGTGCAATAAACAGTGTAAAATGCAGAAATCACTTAAAGTAGCAGTAAAACAGACGAAATGCAGTCGCTAGCTTAATAACAGTGGGAAAGCCACAAAAAATACTTATATCTTGTAGAAAGTCACTCTTTTAGCTCATCCTCCCATCAGTCAAAGAGATCAGTCTTTCAATGCTTAATGTCACTATAATGGGCGTGGCACTGCTCTCCCTGAGTGTGGGATGCTAGGACCATGCGTGACAAATTTGGCTGAACTATTTTGGGTATCAGTCATGTATTGAGACCCAGTGTAACCCCTCCTGCAGGAGTATACAACTGTAATGCTTATGGAGGAGATGCCGAAACATATTTGTCTTCTCCTCACATCACTGCTGTGCTCTAAAATGAGTCCTCTGTCCCCCCTTCTCTAACCATGAGTCTCTTCTTCAAAGATCTCAGGAATATTGGCACTGATTTGGCACTCAAAACAAATATTGAGATTCATGTCCTTCGCACAGTGATAGGAAGTAGGGACAATCATATCTGTGCAATGTATGCCCCAAAAATATCTTACATATGCATTGTACTGTTATAGCTCCATTGACAATTTAAAGTGTGAAGCATGGCAGCCCTACTTCCATCTCTTTTAATGCAGAGATGACATACTCATCAGGAACTCCAGATTAACATGGTTAATCAAAGAATATGCATTACATTTACATTGACAGTTGTTTATTCCAGAGAATGTGCACATTGCAAGATGTATAAAACAAATGGCTTTGGATATTCATTGAAACCAGTGTTTACACCACTGCCTTAAGGAATTTGAACCCATGATTGCTTCCTTCATATTCTTCTGATCTGTCTGCTAGCTACACACACCACAGAAAATCTTTTATTGAAGATCTCAGGGAGCTTACATTTGTAAGAGTTTTGTCAGCTGTAAGCAAAATGCTCCCTGAGCAAAATGTTCCACTAACTTAAGCAGCAAGAGATAGAAACCCTCAACACTACTTAATTCATATTTACACATCACAAACGCAGTACAATGGCACATAGATATTGTTAGAGTATATATCAATATGATATGGAAAACCTCAATTTTTCTTTACCAGCTTATGCCTGTCACAGTTTCTCTTTATCAGGGACTGCACACCATTTGAGTAGCATAAGCACTTTTATTGTAATCTGTTAGTCTTTTGAGTAAATGTGTGTGTGCTGTGCTTTTGTGAACTGGCAACATTGTAAATGTCATTAAGCAAAGCATTATTTCACCTGAAAAATATGTATCACAGTACAGGTGCAAGTAGCATTGCCATCTGTCTGTTTTTTTTTTTTTGTTTGTTTGTCTGTTTTCCTCTCTGGGCAATTCAGGAATCAAACTGAGTGCCCAGTCATGTGAGAAACACTGCACAAACTCTGGTATTCTGATTCAGTAAATAAACTGACCATCAGAGTGTGTTAAACTGGCAGATTCACTATGTTTTTAACAGAAAAGTACAGTAAATTAGTAGAAGAAAGCATCACAAAGGAAAAAAAGAGAGCATTCCTCTTCATCAGACATGACTACGATGCTACAAAATGAGTGGATTGTAGGTGGGGAAGAGGGGGAGATGGGCAGGATTATGGAAAGTTCAAAGGGTGTGGCCTTGGTCCACTTTTATCCATAACAAAATGTGGCAATCCTTGGTGCAAGTAATGCACCTCAGGTTATCATAGCACTGGAAAACATTGTAAAACTAAGTCATATGATAGGATTCAAACCCATGCATAGTTAAGTCAAACTGTAACAAAGTAACAAATACAATCTTACACAGGTATGCCACAGAAACTCTCAGACAAAAATCTGTGAAAAGATGATATTTGTAATAGAGTACAGATAAATACTGGAAACAATATTATACAAAGGTATCCCATTCTAATTGACTTAGAACCATGCATGCATTGCACTGAAATGAAGCTTTCATGTCATTAGTACATTTAGCCAGGAAAGCTGTTGCAGAGAATATAATTACTTGACTTTGATCTAAGCTGGTGCACAAGCCATGGCAGGCATTATCTAAATACCCAGTAGTAAAACTGTGTGGAGATATCATTATAGCTCTCCGTCTTGTCTCATATTAAAGCTCACTCATGCCATGGTCAGCAAATTATTAGTGAAGATGAAGGGTTTTTCTTTGGCTTTTGCCATAACATGTCAAATGTCATTTGTCATTACCTACCTATGTTTGATACTGTTGCTCTTTGTCAAGTGTTATGCATTATCTGGATTAACGGGATTGTTTGTTTAAATGTTTTAGTCCTTTATGTCTGTGTGTGTTGTGCTTATGTCACTTTGAAACACAAGAACAGCAGTAGCTACACAAGCCACATATCTTTTGCAGGATGTGACAATAACACACATTTCATGTTATCACAGCAGTGGCTTATGACAGGATTTGAGCCCATGAATAGCTCAGGCACAGTCTATCACACAGAGCACTACACAGGTATGCCATTGAAGCTGTCATGCAAAATGGTGTCAAAAGATGTTACTTGTAATGGACTACAGTTGAAGGTTAGAAATAGTTTATACAACAGCCCACCTTCAGTGGGTTAAAAGCATGCATGTAGTGCACTTAAATAGAGGCTTTACATCAATGATACATTAACTCCTTCGCATTTAGCCTGAGTAGATCTTCACAACTCCTGATGCCTGAATAGTTCCTGCGTAAACAGCTTTCCACTGAGCTAAAATAATGAGGATGCAGTTTTGCAACCAACATGTAAACAAATGTATATATCTCAAAAACGATAAAAGCTACAAAGAAGTTAAAGTACAACGGTTATTCAGTATACACTTTTCTTCACAATGGTGATATTACTATGTCACACAGGCCTAAACGTAATTTTAAATTGAAGAACTAATAAGATAATACATAAATGTACCTTATTTATACAAACATATATTAATACTTCTTTAACATAGTAGGTAGACACTGACTACCAGTATGACTTTTGTTCATGCACATGTGATCTTAATTTAGCTGCAAAGCAGGTTGCAGATTTCACTTCATGTTTAGATATTTGCATAATTATGAATAGTTTGCATTTTGTATATAATAGAAAACTAAATGTAAGTATCCGCAAAGCAGTGCTAGTTAGACATCAACTATCAGTGCATTTTTTTTGTCATTTTGTATTCATTCATTTGATACCATGAAGTACCAAATAAGCACCCTCTGGTACAAATTAGTAATATAACTATGAACATATACAACATTCATAATACTTCCATAAAAAACAAAAAAACTCAGTCCCTCACTAGTGTAAGGAGCTTTTCATGGCCTGTCTGGTGACTAAGCATCTGAGATGCTGATCCAAAGAGGGTCCATGTGTATAATGCCTGAAATATGTACAGAAATTAATTATTATGCTTTGTGTATAATTACTGTCAAGTATAAATATCTGTCAAATGGTAATAGGAAGGTAACAAGTATCAGTGACAACTTTTGCAGCATTCTTTCATTTGTACCATGAAATACCATATAATCATCGTATGATTTCAGTTATTGGCATAATTAGCATATCTCATACTTTCATAATATTTCCAGTAAAATACTCTTTTAATTTTTGATGTACAAAGTGCCCCATTGGTGTAAGTAGCCATTCCTGATCTCTCTGGTGACTGAGCATGTCAAATGCTGAATCCCAATCTAAGTGGACAATATCTGAAATATGTACAGAAATACGATAATTATGCTCATATGTATATTTGTTTACTGAAAAAAATTCAGCTATCAGTAGACTGATGGTAGGCACACAGCAGCTATTTGTGACAACTTATGCAGCATTATATAAGCGTTCATTTCATACCACGAAGTACCAACATAATCACTTTCTGTTTCAAATTATTAACATGTCATACATTTCATAATATTTCCAGGAAAAAATACTTTGGTGGCACCAAGTGCCTCGTTTATCAGTGGAGCTGTTCATGACCTGTCTGATGACTGGACATGTGAAATGATGCATCACAATCCACTCAAGTGGGCTCTGCCAGGGATGTACATATGTACAATATTTATGTTTACATGCCTTTTTATTACTGAACAAGCATAAATATCTACAGACTAGTAGTAGGCAGACACCAGGTATCCCTGAACTTTTGCAGCATTATATAAGCCTTAATTGGATACTGTCAAGTGTCTTGAACATGTGCATGAATAAGAGCATTTGGCAGCAGTGTCTATAATACTAAAATCTTTGGGAATGTAGCAAGACTCAGAATTATATGCATTAAAAATAACATCTTCTGTGGATACACTAATATGTAACATAAGGACAGCTGTGGTGTCATCTGCCAGTCAACAACAGTGTCCAGCTACTGCAAAATCCCATACAACCCTCCCAAGGAAAGAAAGCTGTTATTGGTCTCAGTCTTTCCATCTTCCACCAACCCTTCAGTGTCCAACAGGCAAGATTGCAACATAACTATACAAGATCCATAGCTGTAAGTTCTCATTTGAAATCAAAGGATACCATATAAACATACTCCATTTAATATTAATATAATTTTTATATGTGACATGAAAAAATCCACAAAAACATATCCTAACATATAACATATTTCGTTAATACTTTCAACACATAACACACAAGGAAATTATAACATTCTAAGGTACAATAACCCTGACATTAGTATAGTTAGTCATGAAAGTGAGGAAACATAAATCTTTGAAAAGGAGGCTTACTCTACAAAAGCTAATCTTCATGCTTGGCTCAGTATGTAATATTTGCTTTTGACACTAGTAACTCAGACAAATAATAATGTTAATGTTCTAGGCAAATTATTTGCTCGATGATGTAACTGAAACAAGGCCAAGGAATACTGCAGGGTCAGTGAAACTTTTCCTTTTAATTGTGGCAGTAAGGCAAACTATACAGATACAGCATGATGAGTTGCTACCCTCCCTTGAGGATGGACAAACTGGCATGAGCTGCTTGCTCCTATCTGCCCTACTTGTATCCTTCAGTGCTAATACTTATAATCAAACAAGGATCGTCTGAGACATAGTCATGGTGTTAACCATTCATGTCATGGGGCAGTGGCTGCAAAATCACCATTTTAAATTCAGCTGACTGAAGAAAAGCTATTTTTAGGGGCTGCAATGTTGGGAATTTGCCTTTTTTTCTGCCCAACTATAGAATAATTAGCCAAGTTATTTTTTTTGCTATAGCAAATTCCATTTGTCTATTTTTGGTGAATACCACTTGTTGAAGAAAAATATAACTGCGTTTTCGATTAAAACACTTTCATAAAATTGAGATATTTATGCAAGACCTAGCTTTTCACTTGCCAAACTAACAAAACAGCATTCCCAGGAACACTTTGTATGCAGCCTACCTCCCCAGTGTAAAACAAGACAATTAAGTACCCTTTTATACGTCATGTTATCTATTTGAATTGTCGAGGATTTTACACACTTTGCAGTATCACCATCCCCCAGTAATCAAAAGACATCACCTGTCTAATCCTTTAGTAGTCTACACTGCTGTTTTTCTATTTTATCTTAAACTTTGACAACTAACTATCACTGTTAAAAATCCTTAACCTATTTACATTTAGCTGGTTAAAATATACAAACTGCATTACTCTTAAAAATTCAGTTGTAACTGAAAGTGTTCAGCAAATTCAAGGACCCTACTGATGGAACACAGGTGGTTTAGGAAAAGAGCCCAGGCATGTTGTCATAGTATTTCCTGTTAGATGTGCATTCTCCTATGACTTCACAGCAAAGGCGTCCATCACAAAGATAAAGAAAGGATTGGTGGCAAAAGGCATACCTGGTAACAGAATACTTGTTGCATTGTGTTTGTGAACACAAATAAAGCTCATGTGAAAATCATAAACAGTACAATACTACAATAGTTAAACTAAAGTGGATGTTTACAAGAATTTTTTGTTTACCCTTACTAATACCAAAAATCATTAGTGTGTTATTCCAGACCTTTATATATCACCATTTAGTCCTCAACTCACACTTAAATATAGGCTAACTCAAACCCATGACCACCTTCCTTGCCTGATAATCACATTTTATTCTTCCTTGCAGCAGATTTCTGAAGAGCAGGAAAGGGGTCATAAAACCCATCCACTTTAAATAGTCACACCTTAAACCAAATAAACTTACAGACTAGCGACTAGTGCTCATATTCTTTGCACATTCTAGCACATGGTACTTCTTCCTGCCATCCCCTGCTAACATGATTCTGTCACTGCTTCTTCTTCTTCTTCTTTCAGCTTTTCCCAGTTAGTTGTTGCCACAGCAGATCATCTGTCTGCTCATGATTGGCAGTGGAGTTTTACAATGTTGAGTTGCCAGCCCGGCTCCCAACATTCCACAGAAGGCACACGCACACACTCACACCTAGGGCCAATTCAGAGTGTCCAATCCACCTACTGCATGTCTTTGGGATGTGGGAGGAAACCGGAGCACCCGGAGGAAACCCAGGTGACCACAGGGAGGACATGCAGAATCTGCCCAGAAGGCACCCGAGCCAAGAATCGAACCAAAGAACCTCTTGCTGTGAGGCGGATTCTGTCACTGCTTCTGTAAATAACTAATTCTCTGCAAAACTACAGCAACAATTTCCATTGTTATGTCAATTAATTAATTTAAACACTGCATAAAGGAGGAACTGAAAACCAGGAAATAATTGAGATTTAAACAGCACTCATTATTTGAGCATTTCAAAAAGCACTGCAATACCTCTAGTCAAACACAGTGATTCCTAATGACTGCCATGATTACTGCCATGTTTTTTAAAAAAAAATGATTACTCCTATAACTCAGAAACTCAACAAATCATGGAAAGAAAGAAAGAAAAATAAGACATGCAGCAAAAGCCTGACTTTATGGCAGCAGCATGGGAAACCTGCCATATGACAGCTCAGATTAGGAGGGTCTGGAACAGAATACACAGAAGTCAAACAAGCCAATTGGTTTCCTTGCTGTGACATCAGATGTCAAGGTGAAAAAACCAGTCAGGATTTGAGATGTCTGTCTATTGAAAAACACTGTCAGTTGCCACCACCCACCGCAATTGTCAGAATTGTAAAAAATAAAATAAATAAATAAATAAAAAAATAAAAAGGAAAGAATGAAAAATCATCCAGACTACTTCCATATGACAGTGGATATGCTATGCGTACTATTAAGGTGCTGATATTATTGCTAACTGCAAAAAAATGTTTGTACTCTGTATGCTTTTATGTAGGCAGCACTATCTTTTCAACATGCACAGATTTGGATTATACTGACCATATTCGTGCATGTGTGAAGTACTGATATAAAACACACAAAGCATGTAAAGTTCAGAGCAGACTGTGGAGGTGGAGGTATGGAATGGAGATTTTTGAAGTGGCTGTCTAGGCAATGACCGTGGAATCTACTAGGTGGCGCTATTAGCATGAATACGTTAAGCAACAGCAGCTGCTGTAGATAACATAATCCCCTTACATTACACCTGTGTTGTTTTTAGTGTCATATTTATTGTCATATTTATTGACATGCAAGAATGCTAAACTCTGATGCACAACTGACTGCAAAGTCTTAGAGCATGCATAAGAAATTTATTTTTGTTTCTGCCATGGGACAGGCACTATCATTGCCCTGTGCTCATCAATGACTGGCAATGCCAGATGAAGCCAAGCATCACGCAACTGTGAATTTCAAAAATAATAATAAAAATTTGGTTGTAAAAGCCAATTGTGCCCACATATGCCTTGTGTTTATGTATATATTGAGTATAAATAATGGAAAGGAACAAATACAACATAGAAGTGAAGGGGGAGGAAGTAGATGTTTGCAAAGATGGTAAAATGCCATAGTAATAACATTACAATCATGTAAGCATTATGATTCCAAAGGTACTGTAATAATAATGATGATACTACTACTACTACTACTACTGCTACTACTACTACTACTACTAGTACTACTACTACTACTACTACTGCTACTACTACTACTACTACTACTACTACTACTACTAGTACTACTACTACTACTACTAGTACTACTACTACTACTACTACTACTACTACTACTACTAGTACTAATAATGGTAGTAATAATAATAATAATCATGGCTGTACTCTGTGTGCTTTTATGCAAGCAGCAGCTGAAAATGGGCAACCTACCCAGTTGGAATTTCCAGGTAAACAAATGTAAAATAAAATGCAAATAAATTAAATAAATAATAATATATATTTGTTATTGAGGAAGGCTCAGTGGAAACGTGGTCCCTTTTCAGGAGAGCTCTGGAAGCATTGTCTAGTTAAGTGACTTGCTTATGATATAACATTAGGCAAACATGGATTAGGGATAGCAAATCCTCTACCAGAGTAAATACAGCTTACAGCATTAGGCCTCTGGAGCAAATGCACTGTCAGCTGTGCAACATCAAAAACCTCAAATGCTGTTTTTCATCAAAAGACTATTACAGTCAATACCACCTAAAATTTTCTGAGGTTATTTCAGTGGTTATGGTTGTCATGATCATTATAGACTGCAGAACAGCCACTTCACATTAATCATTGAACAGATCATCAATATGTTGAACATTCTACTGAAACCTAATATATTACAAGTTAGACTGTCACAGAGTTTGTTGTGTTGGACGATACTAACATTTTTTGTCAATGATATTTTGATGTGTTAACAGCAATTACTAATACGTAACATAAGTTATATAAAACAAATATTTGTACCACGGCAACGTGTAACAGAACTTTGCAATTAGTAGGTTTCAATAGCATGGCTTTTTAACAACTAGTGGATGTAATTGTACCCCTAATGTCATGTACCTGGAAAGTAAGCGCCTGAATGGGTAGCAGTAGTTCTAATGAGGTATACATGAGAGATATGAGCCTGAATGGGTGTAACAGTAGTCCTAATGAGGTGTACCTGAAATATATTATCCTAACTAACTCATAAAGCCTTCTGGATGGTCTTCTCCTGTGGTGTTCAGTCATGTGAATGGTTTTGTATAGAGCTCAATACAATGTTAACAGGATTTGCTCATCACATAACTTTTGCAATTCAGACATGGTAATAAGTTGAGAACTTATTATCATACACATTGTGCCCAGAGAGGAGACTCTACATGATATTGATCCAGTGTAGAACATCCTATGCATGGCTAAGCACAGTCTGTTGTGTGCTGCTATTCATCATTGTCACTGTGGTATTTCCTTAGCTGTACTGCAATTATATAGCATATGTTTCACTAACATACATTGACATTTATGAAATGAAAACCCTGCTTTTCTATGGCTGGCTAGCCTATACATGAAGCATTGTTTGACATTTGTTATGCATCACTTTTACTGCCTGTATCTTCTAAGCTTTGGTAAGTCTATGTGTTAAAATTATGTGTAATGTGCTGCCTCTTAGCTAGTGACATAGTTTCATAGTTTCATAGTTTAGTACTAGGCTATCTGCTCTGGGGCATTTGTAAGCCTAGCCATAGTGATGTGGCTTTCGCCACCCCATGAAATGGTACAAAAATGTACAGAATAGATTTAGAATACTACGCCTCTGTCTAGTAGTGACACAGTGAAGGTCCCCTTATATAATAGAATTAGTTTACTGTGCCCCTGTCTAGTAGTGACACAGAGGTGACCACTGGGGTAAACTTACGATCTCCCATCCACTCATCAAGATTTCTCTTGAAGAGAGTCAGTGAGGGGCTCTGTCTAACATGAACTGGGATTCTGTTCCAGAGCATGGGAAGCCTCTGGGTTATGAATCTATCCCTCCAGCATGTCCTATTCATACCTGTGCCGAGGTTTAAGTCTTTAGCTCTCGTGGTTCTGATGGATTTGGATTTTTTGAGGTGGAGAATGTCCATCAGTTCCTGATTGGACATGGCCTTGTACGTCAGGCACAGATCACCTCTGAGCAGGCGGTATGCTACTGAATAGAGATGGAGTTTCTTTAGTCTGGCAGAATAAGACATATGTTGGAGACCCTTGATCCTCTTGCTGAGGTACTTTTGTGGTCTCTCCAGCTGCTGCAAGTGCCGGATGAGGTACATACCAAATGGGGCATTGTACTCAATCATGGGTCTGATGAGGGAGGAGTATAGGGGTACAATGACATCCTTGGATCTGGATGTGAATCCCTTCATGATAAGGTGTGCAAGGTAGAATGTCTTTCTAACCACTTTGGCAATGTGGGTGTCAAATGAGAGGTCGCTGTCGACTTGGGTCCCTAGGTCTCTGATTACTTTTTCCGTACTCATTGGGTTACTGTCTATGTGATAATTTGAAGGTACTTTGTTTTTTCCAAAGGGGATGACTATACATTTTTTGGCATTTAGTTTAAGGCCATGACTCCGGCACCAGTTGTCCATTTCTGTGAGGCCTTTTTGTAGGATGTATGCATCAGCTGGTGTATTGACTATGGCACCTAGTTTTCAGTCATCTGCGAACTTTGTCAGCCACAACCCTCCCATGTTTTCTTTAACATCTGAGAAATAAATGCCGAACAAGAGGGGTCCCAGGACAGATCCCTGTGGGACACCACTTGTGACTGGCTTTGAGTCTGACATGGCTCCAGCGATTTTGACTTTATGGGTTCTGTCCTTTAGCCAGTTTGCAACCCATCTAGTGACATAAGGGTTTACATTTAAGCTGTTGAACTTATCTATGATGCCTGAGTGGGGTATTGTGTCAAAGGCCTTAGCCAAGTCCAGGTAGGCTGTATGGACTGCTTTGCCCTCATCAATGGCTCTAGTGACTGTTTTGAAAAAGTCAACCAGGTTCAAAAGGCAGGATCTGCCCTTTACAAAGCCGAACTGGGTGGGATCAAGTGTCTGTAGGTCCCCAATGTCTCTGTTTATAAGTTCCATAATGATTCTTTCCATAGCTTTGCAGACCGGGCTGGTTAAGCTTATGGGGCGGTAGTTCCCAAGGTCTGTAGAGGTACCCCCTTTGTGGAGTGGGACCACTGTTGCTGTATGCCAGTGTTCAGGTACATATCCTGTAGTAAGGCTAAGGTTAAATAGCATTTTTATGTGCGGATTTAGCTCCTCTTGGAGTTCACGTAGCACACAACCTGGGATACCGTCAGGTCCCATTGATGCTGTGTTTTTAGCTTTGCTGAGGGCGGCTCTCACCTGGACATCTGAGATGACAGGGAGATTACATTCAGCTTGGATAAGTATTTCTTCTTTTGGGGGTGAGGGAGGGGAGAAATTTGCACTGAACCTGTTCTGCCAGAATGTTGGCAATGTTTGTGGGTTCAGTGTATTTTTTGTCATTGTGAACTAACTCTGAGCATATCTGAGGGTTTCCCCCCAGGTTTCTAACATAGCTGAAGAAGGCTTTGTGGTTATCTTTAGTGTCCTTAGCAATTTTTCTCTCAAAGTTGGCCTTGAATGTTTTTTATGAGAGAACGTAGTTTTCTGCTAGTGTTGATCAGAGATGTTTTCCTTTTATGGGATTTTGTTCTGTCGTGCAGTAGCTTCCTTCTTTTGTTATACAATTTGTTAATGGCTGAGGTCCACCAGACAGGATGCTTGCCTTTGGTGGAGAGGGTCTTGGATTTATTTGGGATTGCATGGTCCATACATTCTTGGAGATGTCCATAGAAAGCATTTGTGAAGGATTCAGCATTGTGGGATGTGGTTTCCACTGGCCCAGTGGGCTTAAAGGATACCATCTCAGTATTAAGAAGAGTAAAGTCAGCTTTTGAGAAGTTTTTCACTGTGGTCTTTTGTGCTGGGGGTGGAGGTGGGATATGCATATCCAGGGTGATTTGTTTGTGGTCACATCTCACTAGTGAGGGGTATACTTCCAGTGTGGAGCATTTTGTCCCCATGTTTGTGATGATCAGGTCTAGTATATTATCTCCCCTAGTGGGAGAGGTGACTAGTTGTTCCAGTGCATTTAAATTTATGAATTCCAGGAACCTTTGGGCTAGGGTGTTAGGGCTAGAATAATGTACCCAATCTATGTTAGGGTAGTTGAAGTCTCCCAGTATGATGGTATTTTGTGATACATTCATATCCTCCAATGTCTTCAGGAAGGCTGCGTGGGGTTCCTGAGAGTGGGAGGGTGGTCTGTAACATGCTACCAGTTGTATAGCAGTTTTGCCTATGGTTAGTTGCACCTGTATGCTCCCCGATGCTTCATGTGCTGCTACTAACCCAGAGGTGTGGGTGTCCTTGATGAATATGGACACTTCCCCTCCCTTTGTGGTTCAGCCCGGGTTTTGGGGCTGAAAAGTATGATACGAGGTATAGCCTGGTAGCACTGGGGTGCTCTCAGGAGCCTTGAACCAGGTTTCAGTTACTGCACAGACGTCGATGTTCTCCATACTGAGGAGTGCCTCGAGTGCCTGCATCTTGAAATTTAGACTTCTGGCGTTGAGCAGCATTACCCTGAGTTTTTTTTCCATTTTTGTTTTCTAAGGAGGTGGGTTTGTCTTTTGAGCCTTGCCTAAAAAAGGCACTATGGGGGTGGCAAGAGCCTTAGCCAATATCCGGAAGCCCAGTGGTGACAGGTGCAAGCCGTCCATTGCGAAGCAGCGTGGCTTTCTCAACATGTCATCCCTAGCAGACAGACATTGGATCCCCTTAGAATAACACCAGTACTTGAGCCAATTATTAAAGCTGATCATCTTGTCTTTGTATTGTGGCATCATTCTTGGTGAGGACAAGATGCTGCTCAGGGTCAGGGTCATACCAGCCTGGGCTACATAATCAGAGAGCTCCTCTATGTCTCTTTTCATGTAGTCCAGGAAGGTATGTCTCAGGTCATTCACGCCAGCATGGACAATGACGGAGTCATATTTGTACTTGCTTTGGAGTGACCTGAGTGCGTGTGTTATGTGGCAGATCCCAGCTTCCGATAGGCAGTTCACAGTCACCCTCTCCTTGTTCAGCCTGGTAAGCGGGACATCAGTGTGTCTGACTATAGAGTCACCTATTACTAGCGTATAAGGCATGGTGTTTGGCCTTAAGGGCTGTGATTGTTTGACACACTGATTTATTGAAGTATGTGTTGCATGTGTTTTGTTTTGAGATGGTGGATTTTTGGATGTCTGCTTTGGGAGCCTCTGTTGTTTTGTTAAGTTTTTTATTAGAGCCTCCGAGTATGTCTTTGTGTTTGTATGTGTTTGGTTTGCAGTTGTGGTAGGTCTATGTGGGACTGGGTTTGTTGTGTGTGTGGTTACCATCTCCTCCTGTCTGGTCATGCTAGCCCTGAGTTGAGAGAGTTCAGCCTCCAGTTTGGCTTTATAGTTGCATCTCTCACATGTATTTGTGTTTGTTGGGAGGAGGAGAGGGTTGTCTGTGTACATGAGACAATTGTAGCATTGTCTCAAGATTCCCAGATTAACCAGCTGAACTGGAGAGGATGCCAGTAATCTACCACTCGACATGCTAGAATAGTATAAGCGAGTGCTGTGCCTTTAAGGGAAGCGGATATTCACAGGGCTGGTAGGTGGATGTAGTGCTTACTTAGTATGAGAGTGCTTACTTAGAAGAGAGGTTTTGAGAACAAGTGCTAGGCTTATAATATAGTGAGTAGTCTGATTATGCTAAGAGTAGAGCTTCCTTAAGGGAAAATTTGAAGAGCAGACTTGGCGGAGCCAGAAGAAGTTTAACCTTGTTTAACTGGCGCTGCGCTATGCGCACAATCGCTCAAAGCCGCACAAACTCAGATTTTAAACAGGGAACTTCAAAAGACCTAGAAATGGTCCAAAACAACCAATTGCTACAGCTCTTGTGCTGAGGTCACTCCATCAGGGACAGGTAGGCTGCTCAAGGCTCCCCACTCCCACTGGTGAGCAAAGAAACTTCCTTCTATCCAAGTAAGGTAATGGACAACACAGGAACTACACCACAGCCCAGAATACAGCAAAGCCTGTAAACTGGTCTAAACTAGTCGAGGAGAGGCGGGAAAACAAGGATTATTTTTTTGTTTTTTTTGTTTTTAGATAGAAAACACACAGAAAATGCAGAAACAGTAATAAATCAGTTACACAGGCTAGCACACTTTAGTGGGCAGCCTCAACAGTTAAATTAAACAAACAAACAAACTTTCAACCAATTTTCGACTAAATGTAACTTTAAGTGCAGATATTATATAATGCAACAAACAGCTAAAAAAACAGTTTAAGCTTGTTTAAGGTAAGCTAGAGAAGGTATTTCAAGTAAAAAAACAGCAAAGATACTTAAATCAAGAAAGTAGTCGCTTTTCTGAGTTCTCTATAGCTAGGACCACTCTGCAAGACCACAAGGAGCTTGTCTGAGTAGTATAGCCAGAAAAAAAAAACGCCCAGAGGTGGATTTTAAACAGGGAACTTCAAAAGAGCTAGAAATGGTCCAAAACAACCAATTACTACAGCTCTTGTGCTGAGGTCACTCCTTCAGGGACAGGTAGGCTGCTCAAGGCTCCCCACTCCCACTGGTGAGCAAAGAAACTTCCTTCTATCCAAGTAAGGTAATGGACAACACAGGAACTACACCACAGCCCAGAATACAGCAAAGCCTGTAAACTGGTCTAAACTAGTTAAGGAGAGGTGGGAAAACAAGGATTATTTTTTTGTTTTTTTTTGTTTTTAGATAGAAAACACACAGAAAATGCAGAAACAGTAATAAATCAGTTACACAGGCTAGCACACTTTAGTGGGCAGCCTCAACAGTTAAATTAAACAAACAAACAAACAAACTTTCGACCAATTTTCGACTAAATGTAACTTTAAGTGCAGATATTATATAATGCAACAAATAGCTAAAAAAACAGTTTAAGCTTGTTTAAGGTAAGCTAGTGAAGGTATTTCAAGTAAAAAAAACAGCAAAGATACTTAAATCAAGAAAGTAGTCACTTTTCTGAGTTCTCTGTAGCTAGGACCACTCTGCAGGACCACGAGGAGCTTGTCTGAGTAGTATAGCCAGAAAACAACGCCCAGAGGCGGATTTTAAACAGAGAACTTCAAAAGAGCTAGAAATGGTCCAAAACAACAAATTACTACAGCTCTTGTGCTGAGGTCACTCCTTCAGGGACAGGTAGGCTGCTCAAAGCTCCACACTCCCACTGGTGAGCAAAGAAACTTCCCTCTATCCAAGTAAGGTAATGGGCAACACAGGAACTACCCTGTTCATTGTTGCTCAGTGCACAAATGCATTTAGCACAATGTGGACAGCATTTATGAATGCCATCCTATTTGTAGTAATTTTACAAGCATGTTTTATACGATAAAAAAAATGAAAGCTGGACACATTATGGAATAGATGTGAACAACTAAGCTTATGACCCAGTGTCCTATAAAAACCTTAAGCATGATTTTTGTATTACCTATGTTCATATTTTTTTTACTTTCTCTACTTGTATTAGAATTATTTTTGATGAAAGTTATTGATTTATTTGCTCTAATTACAAGTATAAGTTCCTTCAATAATAATGGAAGATCTGGTACAATGAATTCAACTTTTTTCCTTGCATGCATGTTCAAAACGAAGTATATGATTCATAGCCTTACTGGTAAGGAAGTGGCCATTTTTCAGGAATTTCTAAAAGTCAAAATATCAAAATATACTAAGAATTCTTGAAGCCTTTTTTTAACTGGTTTATGCTTTTTACGTTATAATTTCATTTATTTCAGTAATCGGTTATTGTATCTTTTCAAGCTGATTCTGTTTAGAAAATGCAACACTGTACCAGTATTAGTTTAGAGCAGTGAGTTATGAAGCTTTATAATGATTGTGTTGGACTGAAGAGACATGCTATTTACAATTAGATAGGTTATCTAGTTTGACTTCTGGCTTTGGTAGAAATGTGCTGGTCAATGTTTAAGCTGTTTACCACTGCCTATAGATCTTTAATGATGGTATCTACTGCCCACATGGATCTTTAATGATGGTATCTACTGTCCATAGACTTTTAATGATGCTATAATTTTTCTGACTTGATAGGATATAAGTTAAAATTACAAAATGTGACAAACCTCATAGTGTTACACTTTACACACCGAAGAGAAGGCATTGTTTCTGCAAGTTTTACATTTTTGTAGGTCTTCTGAGAGAACTGTGGTGACTGTTATTGAAGTAGTTATGTTATTGTAGCCCGCTATGCAATCTTCAGGAAATTGGGCTACCTAGTGCCCATTTTCTATTTTTATATCTGAGTAAAGGCCTAAAAGGTGTATTTTCTGTAGGGCAGTATTGGATACACTTATAACTCCTCTTGCAATGGAGAGGTACTCTCACCCATACTACCTTGCTGCTGCAGCCCATGCTTAACCAGTCTTTACCCAATGAACTACATGAAAACTGACATTTAATTAATTTAATTTGCAAATTTTTCCCAATATGCAGAACAATGTTAGGTGCTTTATCAAAGGCAAAATTTGCAGTGTGTACTGTCAAATTTCAAAAGGTAAACTCTCCTCTTAACGTATCATTTCTGTTATCTAACAGAAGCAGGTGACATGCAAGTTCAATTATGGTTTACAATGGTCTGGCTAATAGACATAATGTTGATGTGCATTATATGATTTACACACACACACACACACACACACACACACACACACACACACACACACACACACACACACAAAACACATATTTTGCAAACTTCTTTTACTAAGATTTTGTCCACCATGATTATTAGGTGTTCAGTATGTTTACCTTGTTCCTTTATATGAAATTTCCCAAAATGTTACCTGGCCACAGGAAAGAGAGCCTGCTTTCTAATTTTATTTGTGGCACAAGTTACCATATTTGTAGTTATAAGGAATACCTCCCTTTATACCTTTTTACTGTTTATTGATAAAAGGCTGTATTTTAAACTGATGTTAATAAATTAAGCCTTAATATTATTTCCAGACTCCAAGATCAGTCCAAGTTTGTAGTTAGAGCCGTAAGCTGTGATATAGTAAATAAATAAGTAGATTTTTTTCTGTGTTTAAATAGACTTGTTTTTAAGATTAGATTACTGTTGAATGCAAGCACAGAAAACAGAAAAAAAAAACAGACTTACTTATATGCAACAGTCAGTTGTTATATTTCATGAATATATAACTAATAGAGTTTTGTCTCCAGTGTTTTCTGTAAAAAATTTTGAAACATATATAATGAAATGCCACATCGTAAATCACTGAAACTTTCCTTATTTTTTATGATTTAGGATTTTTAAGTAGTATACCCTTACTGTTATTCTAATAATGGCCATAGACTCTTTAAATTCTGCCTATGTTGCCAGTAGTTCAGGTACATGAGATCTCACTTTTGTAGCACATAAAAATGAAAACAACACAGTATTACTATAGGATCAAAAATCCAATCAGTCACATGCAGGCAAACTCCATTGCCTTCCAGTCATTCCCATATCAGAGGTGATGTACTAACACCTAATCAAGAAATACCACTAGCATCTCAGGCAACTGTGTCTTCTGTTTAACATCTCCTCTAAATGATGGTATCTCAGGGTTACAACAACTCCTATCACACTGCAGAGTTAGTAATGGAACATGAGCCCATGAACCTGATGTGGGGAATAGAACTTACAGCCTTTTTTTTTCATTTTGAAATCAAAAATGAGTATATTGCTGGATTATTAAATGATGTATCATCTAGTACTTAGGTAACTGTCTCAGCTTTAAAATGATCATCTTCACATGAAAACAATTAAACTATTTCATGGCACATATAGCCCATGTGACAAGTCATCAGAACTGGGGTATCATTTCTTAAGGAGATAAGACAGCACCTCACTGGGAAGCAGTCTAAACTGGTATGGATCTCAAAGAAAACGGACTTTAAACAGTGAGAAGTAAGATGGTCATCCTGTGATACATGCAGTGACTTTTGTCCATCATGCAAAATGCTTTTGTACACCAGGTGCAGCAGCTTGAGCTAACAGGAATGCAGCATGCTTTCTCTGTTGTGGAGTTTGATAGATTACTGGCTCTAGTTTGTAATGTAGTGACTAGAACATACATCCCCCCATGCTAGGACAGCAAGTCAATTGGCAGTAGAGTATGGTCAATGCAATGTGTGCTCTGAAAGACGTTTGTGCTTCTATGACAAAAGCCATGTTTGTGAAACTCAGACAACACTATTAGTAGCTCAGATTGGAGTAATTTTTATCCTTCAATTGCTCATTTGCAGGAGTTTCAGTAGATCTGCAAGGCCTAGTACTTGCAGCCATGTGTACTAGGGTTCAAACTACAGAAAGGTGTGAAAAACAAGTTCATAATTTCCAGTATACACAGCCACTTAGCTGAAGAGAGGTACAGCTCTTAGGTGCTGCTCTACTGCATTGTGGGCACAGATGCAGTACAAATGGATTGCCATCTGCAAGGCATAAGCAATGATACAGCTGTGGTGGATTTAAACAACAGATTCCAGAGAGAGCAAGTCTATTTATTTTAGAAGTAAACTCATAGAGAAAAAGTAAGAGTCTATAAAAACTGCTCTTCAAAACTCACAACTAACTTCACACATTCCACCATTCAGGGCTGAATCCAGCACAAGGCAACCTATGCAATTGGCTAGGGCCCAGTTCTGGCTGGGTAACTGGCTAGCAGCAGTAATTAAAAAAAATCCTGAACTGCAACAATAAATTAAATAAAAAGAATTGCAAGGAGTCTTTAAAAGAAGAACAAACCTGATTTCTGCTCTACATTACAAGCTCCAAGCTCCATTCTCATTTGCAAATGTTTTCAGCCAATGAGACTGAAGCTGGGATGCAAAGACATTCAGGAATTGGCATGATGTTTGAAACTGTACAGAATATGGGGCATGCTGATGGTTCTTTGCATGGGAACATTTTCTTTTTGGCAGCACTATTAGCAGAGTGTCTGAACATTTTTTGAATGAGACCCAGCAGAAACAGGAGAGTCATTAACAGATTATTTCTGCTTGTAAACTCAAGAAGGAGCTGATGCACACAATTTCATCTAGGATAGATGTGTGTGGCCCTAAATGACAAAGTTTACTTTGAATGTTTGAAGATGAACCTGTGTGAAACATCCCAGGTAAAGGAATTATCTAGCTAAGTAGAGAGGACTCAAACCGGTACCTTGGCTACTGCTTCCGCCACACCAACTGCAGATTTCCATTAACTTTTGCTAAATCATGGAGGATTACATTCAGTAAATGCCAGTCTTTAGAGTTTGGTGAAATGGAAGGAAATTGTAGTAAGATGGAGCTTCACCATATGAGCCATATTCTTTGGATGTGATCCTTGCTTTCCTTGATCTATTGAGTGATGACAGTGATTCTATTATGTAACTGTGAATAAATCAGAGAGCATGAAGTCTACCAGTTTAATGTTAGTATTTTTTCTATCAATAAATTTTCAATATTTTTGCACATACTATGTCGGGGCTATAACAGTTTGTCTAGCACTTGCTGTAGATGAGTAAGGCTATGAGCTGTTAAAGGGATGCTTCCTGTAAGACATAATTTGATTCCTTCAGCCTCATTTGTATTCTTTGTCTCTACCAAGATACTTTACCAGACTGTTTTTCTGTGCTGCTCATGAATAGGGCACTTGTGTCTAGTATGGTGTCCCATGATGTTAGCAAGTGCATTATGTATTTGTATTTTGAATTCCTGAACCCTTCACATAGGCACTAGTTAGTACTTCACTATATGCTATTTGAGTGTGAACCCATGTACGTAGCTTGTAGTTTAAAGGGTTGCCAGGTACATTTTCATTAAATGTGAGTTTCAAGAGAAGAGTAGTTTATTGTTACTTGTGTTGTCTGTTTTCATTCTGAGAATGTTTTCTTTAAAAATGTCTGTTAATATTTTTTTGTAAAATTTGAAATACATTTTAAATGAAATCAAAATCTCTGTGATAATTCTAAAAGTAAAAAAAAGAAAGTACACTGACAGATCTGAATAGTATGTATGGCAGTTGGTGTGAGACAGCCAACTAATGAGATATTTTTATGGCTAGTGCGGGCAGGGGGTCTGATTCATTTCCCTGCATAGACCTCATTTGTCCACAATCCATTTCAGTTTACTCTAGAGGTGTGTGTTGTAAGAAATACAGCATTATTAGGGTCTATATTATATCCTCAAAGAGGCATTCCATCGAACGCCTCTTCATCGACCCTTAAACAGCAAAAGCAGAAAATGCCGAACATTCCCATCAGCGATTTCTTTCCCTGGAAAAGAAATTGCTTGCCCTCAAAACAAAACACATCACTACAAACATAATGTGGGGGCTCTGCCCCCCCCCCACACCTCCCTTAACTAAATATACCAACTCCAAGATCGCACTACAGTGGAGAAAATGGCTAACTAACAGGGATGGCCAAGCAATTTTTTCCCAGGGAAAGAAATTGCTGATGTTAACGTTTGGTGTTTTCTGCTTTTGCTGTTTAAGGGTCGAAGAGGCGTTCAATAGAAAGCCTCTTTGAGGATATAATATAGACTCCATTATTAGCCATTCAAGTAGGTCAAACAATTACTGAGTGATGTCAAAGGGGATAGCTATTCTTGATGACACAGAAGATGTACAGATGTCAAAATTAGATGTATGTGCCCTGCAGGCATGTAAGCCCCCCCCCCAAAGGAAACAAAAAGTATGTTAGTAATACTCCTGATTTTTTTATGACTTGTGGGTTGTTGAACAAACAGTGCTGCAGCATTTATGTTCCCTTTAATTGTTTTCTTTTATTCATTGCACTAAATAATGAATGAGTTCATTAATAGGTCTGGTTGTGTAATATATAGTCCAAACATGTTCCATTTTAGTAATATGTATTGCAGTGCCTTCTTTACAGCCTCCAACAAGTGTAAAGGGATTGACATTTGTAAGATCATATAGTCTACATTACTGGGAGGTAAGATGAAAACCGGTTCTCTGGTTTGATTCTCAGCTGGGGTAGTTTCTGTGTGGAGTCTGCATGTCCTCCCCTGTGTTTGTGTGGGTTTCTTCCAGGTATTCCATTTTCCTCCCTCATTTCAAAGATATGCAATAGATGTATTGGACAGTTAAATTAGCCATAGGTGTTAGCGTGCATGCATTGTGTGGTATGGAAGAACAGCCATGACAGGGCTAGCCACTCAGCAGTGTGAACTTGGCTTTAGATGATTGTCACTGTTGAAGTGACACCCTGACTCAATGTGCAAAAATGGAAAAAGCGGTTGTGGGTGGGTTGATGGATGGATGAACAGATGGATCAAAACTACATGATTTTCAGCATACATTATCAAATAATTGTTGAATATTACTTTGATATAGTCTTCACTACAAGATCAGATGACAAACAAGTTCTGCGTTACTTCAAAGTTATACTCTGGCTCTTATTAATGAGCTGCTTCCTGTTGCAAGAATGCAGGGTTTGACTCTTTCCATCTTCATTTACCTACTGTGTACAGACAGCAAGACACTTAACCTGACAGTGCTTTGGAGCAATTCAGAATTTTGGCTAGGCTACTGAAAGGTCTCAAAGACTGTAAACCTAGTAACTATGAACCTGTTATTATTGTTTGCCAGCCATTCATTACTATATAGCTGAACTGGTTCATGAAATGTTATGGCAATATCACCAGCACACCAAATTTTTTCGTGCAACATAGGCAATTTATTCTTCAAGGGTGATAGGCACTACATTTGTAGATGGATGAAGCACTGAAATGTAAAGTTGTTTGGAAGCAGCGACCTCTGCATTAATAATGGTTTCCTTTAATGTGGGATTTGGATGACTTACGTCTGCAGAGTTTGTGAATATTCACTTATGTTATATAAGTATGTTATCAGGTGGTTAATATTTCTTAAGCTCTCATAACAGAGGGTAACTACTCTTCTAAACTCTGCTGCACATGGCTGGATCTTATGGTGTGACACGTGTTTTTTATACATTTTCATGTCGTTCATTTAAAGCTAGCAACAGAGTACAAGTAATTTATTTTTTCATAAAAATAATGAGTATAAACAGTCAACAATACAACTGTAACTGCTGCTGGTGGTGGGGAGCTCTCTGGATAAAAGTACCTTGTGCACCTAAGTGGTTATTTTTAAACCATCTTTAATCTGACTTTGCTAGTGTGTGTGAATGAAGATAGAGTACTTTGGTTACTATTTGTTTCTGTGAAGTTTGAAATATGTGTATTCTTAATATTATTATTTTTGACAGAAATATTTTAGAAGGATGCAGTCAACAATGTAAGTATAATCCCTGGGTTTAGGGAATGTCTGTGGATAAAAATTGACCGACTCTGCTAAGCTCATAAAACTGTCTGTCTTTGCAGGGCTAGTATGCATTTGTGGAAAGGAAATTGGAGTACATATACATACTTGGAATACAAGGGTGAGAAACCCTGATGACTCATGGGCCGAGACAATTGTATGAAATGGGTCCCGTGAAGTTGAGAGTGGGCAGCGTGCAGTGGTGTGTCCAGAACAGACCAGGATCCAAAGTAAGGATGGGTGCTGTTGAGGAGGTGCGGGCTGGGGAACTATGGGTAGCTACTTATTGGTCTAGGTGTGCAGGTGTTGTCTGATGTGGGCCTATATGGACAGCCCTAGGGATGTAAGCGAATGTGCTCATTGGGCAGAGGCATCAGCCAACGAGCAGTCACACCCAGTATGAGTCCCACTGCAGCAAAGTGTAATCTGTATGGCAAGGAACGGAATAACCAGATGTAGACGTAGATATGTAGAGGTATGTGTGTGTATATCTACCCATAGCAACATAGAGATAAGCCTCTCCATCTCTGTACTACAAATGTATACACACAGAGACAGAATACATATACATACCCACATATAAATATATACATATGCAGACACCCATAGACCCATATGTTGTGAGATATATATATATATATATATATATATATATATATATATATATATATATATATATATATATATATTATATATATCTATAGACAGCAAAATATAAATATACATGTATGCATACATATACAGATATATCTGTATATAGTAATGTAAATATATCTATATATATATATATATATATATATATATATATATGTGTGTGTGTGTGTGTGTGTGTTGTTGTATCTTTTGGCTTGTCCCG